>NW_008795923.1:3256078-3261720 GCF_000699145.1 Aptenodytes forsteri | reverse complement strand
AGATTGCCTATTCATAGGATTGAGGAATGGGTGAATGAAAAATTAGAATACTAGGGATAAAAGTAGCACCTCTGAGTTTGTGCAGTGCCATACTTTGTGTGACTGAGGACACTGATAAAATGAGGAAAACCAGCAATGCCTGTATGCTCCCACCATAGCACAAACTCCTTGAAATTGCTGTAATTATGATAAGAGTTGTGACCTTAGCTTGTCAAATGTTCAGCTGACTATTGCTCATCTCAGGCGTATTAGTCTCTTTTTGTTACTGTATTCTGCTTTCTTTCTCTGTTTTTTCTTTCTTCTTCTTTTTCCTCTTAGCACCCCCTCCCGTGGTATTTTATCACAAACTGAAGGTGCAAGCTCTTTGGGACAGTGACTTCCTTTTTACGGCATGTCTATGCAGTGCTTGGTTAAACTAAGCCTTCAACCTAATGTTTCACTTCGGTTAGTTATCTTAAAGTTTAGAAAATATGATTTTTTTTTTTTTTTTTTTTTAAATCCTGTTAAGAGAATACAGATGGTTCCAGGTCATTCATTATTATAACACAGGGTGGAAATCCATCTATTTTAGTGCTGTCACTTAGCAGGTAGGCACCCGCTGGATGTTTGTGTGCCACATGCAAATACCTGTCTTTGGCTTGGCCTTGACAGCAGCTGCCCCAGGGAAGAATAAGTAATTATTAGCATTATTGTTATTTCCTAGTAATTTATATTCAGGAAGCTCTTTGGAGTTACAGTCAGGGCCAGGAAGTCACACGGTGGTAGATACTCCTTGTATACATACAAATCATAGGTTGAATTGAAAAATTGTCTAAACAAAGGTAAGCAGCGTATTTTGAGCAGCTTATTTTTCTCTACTTTAAGAGCTTTCCAATACCAGACACATACACCCACTACACATAGATACATATGTTTGTAAATGTCTTGAATAAAATGTAATATTTGAAGGCTATAAATCTAACCATAAACTGGACATGTTCTAGCATATTTTTAGTGTAGAACAATTTGACAATTAAAATTATGTCAGTAATTTAGAATGTTACAGAATGATATAATTTGGTGGTGTTCTTTATTGCGTGTGTAGCTGTACTTTCATTTAGAGATATGGTCAAAGTAATGCAGTAGAAATGTCAGCCTTCTCTGGGGAAGATAAGATGCCGTGTTCAAGACTTGCACTTACCAGATTAATTTTCACTGAGATGGCTAGTCCAAAGGCTTGCCTCAATGTTTTTAGCATTTCCTCTACTTTGTTTTATAAAATAAACCAAGTAGCTTAATGAAAGCATCAGTTAATGTTTCTTTTTCCCCCCCCCCTCCCCTCCCCGCCCCTCCCCTCCCCTCGAAAATGCAGGAGACTTTAGGCATTACTGACTCTGAAACCAGTATCATGAGATGATTGAGCAGAGAAGGGAGGAGGGAAAGAAAACTTTCAGATGTTGTGAAGAGACAGCATATTTGAATCTACTGAAAAGGACCTTTTCATTTATCCACTGGAGTACAGGATATGGTTTGATGGCTGTCCTGTATTCTCATGATATTTAGCCACAATTAAAGTGACATTTGCTAGAATATCAACAGGTTTGATGAACTTCTCCCTGCATGAATAGGCAGCTCTTGTGTTTGAAGGGAGATGACCCCTGAATTAAAAGCACATATAGAAGTTTTTCAAGAAATTCAAGTTAAGCAGAGACTTTTATAATTAATAGGAAAATGTAGTGTGTTGTTATGTGTTTTCAGCGTAAGAGTCTCTAACATAGCAAGAGAGGGTCATCTTGACATCAGTTATATTATTATCTTGTAGGTTTTTCTAATGAAGGTTTCTTATTCCTCTTGTGATTCGTTTATGGAGCATGTAGTCTCAAAAGCCTTAATTCAATTTCCTTTCCTTTAAGGAAGCATTCTGGTGGCTTGGGACTCACATAGCAAATTCTGTCAATAAAAGTTTCTTACATCATTCTTACCATGTTTTCTTCTCAGTGTTCTGAAGGCTGGGAGAAAAAGTCATAATGTTGAATAACAAATCATGTGAAATTGAATTTGGAAGAGGTCAGCACTCATGAGAATGAAAAAAGCTTCTGTAGGTTAGATCACAGTACAGTTTGGATGGTCAACTGCTTGTAAGAGAATCTGCCCTGATAACAGAAGACAGAAGTGCCATTGTTACTCTTGTTTGCAAGTGTCTGCATCTTTGCTACTGTACAGTTTTTGTGATTATTTATGGTTGTACGAATACAAATGAAACCATCTTTAATGCTTTGGCTTAAGCATTATTATACAGTGGCTCCTAAATCAATGTATTCTGTAGAATTGTTGGTACTGCTTTGAAAAAACTTTGCCTTTATCTAAATCTGTGCGATTGCACTGGAAGATAAGAGCCTGTTGTCTGAGAACAGCTGAAGTCAAAATGTAAAGACCTTTAAGTCACGCATATGCTACTGAGAGTAAAATTTGATCTGCAGAAGTTATTTTTTGCAGTTGGTGTTACACAAGTTGAAAACAAAAAATGCTTGATTTTCAGTTTCAAAGTGGGGTGTAAAATTCCCCCCCCCCCCCCCAGTACATTTGATGTGGATATCATGGGAGAAGTCCAGAATGTTTTACATTTTGCTTTGAAAAGTGTCAGTAAGCACTGTCATTGAATGCAGCAACAGAAACATGCAGTATTTAGTATTTCTAGCCCTTCCAGCGTATGTGGTCAGCCACTTTGAGCTGCGACCATATTGTTGATTACAGAGCCTGTTTGTGTACCGTATAAAAGTTCAAAGGGAGGGCATTTTTGAAGGACCCTTTGGGTGGTTCTACATTTTTCATGTTGTCTTCCCCCTCTCCCCTCCTCCCTAGTCAAGAATGTATATACACATGTATGTATAAAGATTGCTTATTATCATTTATCTAAATGGCTACTGAATTAAAATATATGTACTTTTTATAGTTCCCCCGACTCCCATCCCAAGAAAGGAGAGAATAAAAAGGAAATGAGAGCTTTAAACACCCTTCTAGTTTAGGCCCCTAGCATTTAGAATAGTGTTTTTGACCTTTGAGCAAAAGAACCAGGGTATTCATATGTAAGCACACTCAACTATTTCAATAGGATTTGCTTCTGGTCCAATTGAATTTATGAAATAGCAGTGAGAGTGGGTTCCATGCATTCAAAGTAGAAGTTAACTCGGTATTTTTAAGCTAGGGATGTTATTTTCATCTTTCTTCACAAAATTCGGTCTTTTGATTTAGAAGATTTTTATGTTCTCAGTTTATTTTTTTCCCTGGGGCTTGATAGCTACAGTCCAAATTGTCCTTTATTAAATGAATTTAGCTATCAATTTTCAATTTTCCATGCTTTACACTATGTTTGAAACTCATCTGTATTTTCAGTGAGCATTAATCTGGAATGTCTCTTTCTAACAAAGGTATGATGTAACAATCTCTTTGCCATACTCCTAATCTAGTTATGTGTGGCTGGAGTCTCAATGAAAAAGATTGTCTTTTTCTGGTTTTGGTTTTTGCTGATAGCTTTTGATCTATAATATTTTAAACTTTACTATTAGCTTAAAAATGAGATAAACATGGAAATAGAGTATTAGCTTAAAAATAAAATAAACATGGAAATAGAGATTAAAATTTCAGCCATATAAATATTAATTTAATCTTTCTGGAAAATTCATTTATAGCTTTAAAAATGCTTTGTAAATGCAGTAATTATTATAGTACTGGCCAAATAATTAATTAAAATTATAATAAGGATACCAATTGAACATTAGCAGCTTTGTGATAACCATTTGTTGTCTTATTCTGTTATCAGTGTACACGTATATATACACACACACACTTAGATCGGTGTGTGCGTATGTGTAGATCTGTGTAATATTTCTTTCTTTAATACCGCAGTAAGATATAGAAGTCAGTCAAAGTCTTTCAGCATAACTGTGCTTCCACTGGTATTGGTGGGTGTGCTTAATATGGTACAAGTTTTTTGATTTAATTTAAATGTACTCTTTGGAAACAATTCTATCATCAGACCTGAAAAATAAATGCATGCATATAAAGAACAAGAATTGACAGGAAAAGAGACATTTGGAAGGCACTGAAGGAGAATGACTCAATATGCTTATGCATTGCTGCTATTCTGCTCTTGTTGTTTTTTAATGACTTTCAAGCAGGTAGCTGATACAGTGGGAAATTCATAAAGGCGTATCACATTAGGCCTATTCACAATGTACTCATAAAATTCATAAATATGATAAGACTCCAGAATTAGGCCATTCAGACAGTATACTGTATTTTAATAGACATGCAAATGGGATTAGAGATGTTCAGGATCATTAGTGTTTAACATCCGTGAGCCGCTGTAAATAGCGGGAGCGTCCTTGGCTGTTACGAGGTGGTCAGACCATCTCCTACTGCCTCAAGTCACGTGGAGAAAGGCCGTACTGGAAGGAATCGCAACGTTGTCTGTGATGCTCCTCCGACTGTCTCTGTGATGGAATGAGGATGGGGGATCCCATGTACTAAACCGCCTGTAATTTGTCTTACTCTGTACTAGAAGTAACTGGACAATTTCTTCCACCCAACAGAGGTCTATCTCTGAAATACTTATGGCCATGCTCTTGTATGAGTAGCCGTAACAGTCCAGAAGGAGGAGACCCTGCAGGTTTTTTCACCTTTGACAGTGAACGAAAAGGATAGCAGTGGCTAAGATGTTTCTGAGAAAGTTGTAACAATTTTGTACTTATCTTAACTGTTCAACTGACATGTTTTGGTTTTGAGCCTATGTCCTGTAGGTGCTTATGGCCAGACATACTATTCAGATACAAATTCAGTGACTTGCCTCAGTAAAGTTCAGTTTTGGCAGTACAGGTTGGGAAGAGAATTAGAAAAGGGCTGAGGAGCCCTAAACCAAGGGAACCTTTGTAGCTAATCCTTATGCCTTTAAACTCCAGATATGAATCCTCAAGTAAATTGGGTTATTTTGTTCCAGCCTTGGTTTTCAAATAATCGTAAACACTGTGGGAAATGGATTGTGTCAGTGTAATGTGCATTCTGGATCATGGTGACTTCTCTCTGAAAAAATGGTTGCAATCAAGGAGCAAGAGGCAAAAATCAGAACTCTCTAACTGGGCACTCAGTGTCCGAGGAAGATCTAATCAAACCAACGTAGAAGTGCCATGATTTCTGTAAGAGCTGATATGATACTTTATGTATTGACTCTTTTCTTAGGCTGGAAAAAATGATTTCTCTGGTTTAAGTTGCTCTATTTAAGATTGTTTAACATTTTTGTTGCAAATTATTTTCAGAAGTGAATGAACCTTCATATAAATTTAATCTAAACTAAGGTTTGGCAGACTCTTGTCCTGGAATGGATGTTTGACTAGAGAGAATTTTTTGAGTCAGAGGTTGCTTTGGACAGTATAACTAAATCCTAGGTTTGCTGTTTAAATACTAAAAATAAGTAATTTTTCCTTATCAAGTGACAAATATGCATGCAAGCATATGAAGTGGTGTAAAATCTGTGCCTCACCTGGAAAAGCGTATGGTTTCCCATTGTTGTGGTTTAACCCAGCAGGCAGCTAAACACCACGCAGCCGTTCGCTCACGCCCCCCCCTGCGCTGGATGGGGGAGAGAATTGGAAAAAAAAAAAAGTAAA
>NW_008795923.1:3223823-3255882 GCF_000699145.1 Aptenodytes forsteri | reverse complement strand
CTCCCAGCTTCTCGCTGGCAGGGCATGGGAAGCTGAGAAGTCCTTGACTAGTGTAAGCACTGCTTAGCAACAGCTAAAACATCGGTGTGTTATCAACATTGTTCTCATCCTAAATCCAAAACACAGCACTGTACCAGCTACTAGGAAGAGAATGAACTCTATCCCAGCCGAAACCAGGACACACATACATTACTTTCAGCACAATCAGCTTAAACGAGTGGGATTTACACATCAGGATTCGGCGATTTCAGTTACTTTTGAACTTTCTAATGTTTCTAAAAGGTTACCTTTGATTGCATTGTTCTTTCAGTTGATCTTGTCTCATATTTGTTCCTCCTATTTAGGTAGAAGTTGTCACGTTCTTCATTCCTTTTCCCTTTCTTCCTGCATCTGTGCCACTGTATTTCAATGCTTATGAAGTTCATCAGTTGGGCCAGACCCTTTATTATTGTTGTTGCTGTAGCAAGGCCTTACAGTTTGCTGTCAGTGCCGTGCACCTGAGCAAAACCAAGAACTTTTCACATTTCAGGATCTTCAGCTGTTAAGGACAGTGTCACCTATCGATGCTGGCAGCTTGTCGATGTCTACAGCCACGCACACAGCTGTGTTGTGGTCAGTGGCACAGCTTCCCTGTGTTTTTTGCAGGCAGCTTTCTGAAGGCAGAGCTACATATTTTTTGTTTACGCTTTGATCTGGCAAGGTACAGCTCTGGATTAGCATGGCACTGTGTCTGTATGATTATATCCTGCAGGAACGACTAGGCTCCTAAATGCCATCTGGCAGTGCTAAGGGGCCAAATTATATCACAGCATCCAGACAATGAAAAGGAAGAGGTTTCAAAGTAAACTTGCTTCACTTGGTTTTGTGTGCCTTGTACGCAGACACCAAATAGATGGTCTAACATGAATATGTGTTACAAATAAGGGCATGGTGATCTGCTTAGCCAGCTGATGTAACCTTTAGCTTAAGATTTTCTCAATTCTGTGATGATACTCACAATTGAATGTTGCAGTTACATGGATTTATGCATTTAATTCCTAATTATTTTTTGAAAGTACTGCCTGCCTGAAGACCTAAAACCTCCAGTCTGTACTGAAACTGGTACGTTAAGATTCATCTAAAACCTGAGCCATGGCATGTGCTTTTTGAAGTCTTTGAACTGAATATAGCTTTAGTTTAAGCTCTGTCTACTTCAGAGGGAAAGGAAACACTTTCCTATTCTGCTCACAGACAGCCTGTGCTGGAGGGCTGCTGCCTCTCTTCTCACAATGACTGCAGCAGCTAATCATGTGTAATCCCTGTGTTACTGCTCACAAAGAAAATCTGTGGGCATTGGAAAAGCATAAATCGGTGGACATACACATTTTACATTTTACATTATATTTTATTTTATAAGCCATATCCTTTTGGATCTGCCATTATTCTGCTTTTATGTGGCAGATGTCATGATTTCATTTGTACTGCCCTGATCCTGTGGGTTCCTAAAACACATAACTTGTAATCCTTGATGAGATATAATGCTTTTTCCTTCTCTTTAATGAGATGCAAATATTTTGGAGGAGTTTTCAGTTTCATTCTTTAGGATAAAATGCTGAACTGTTATAAACTGTTCAATAATAGAGATGTTATATGTCTGGGTCTTCCAGACGTCTTTTTTCCCCCTTATGGAAATACTATTCCTGGACATGTCTTTGCTGGGCTGCCAAACATCTGGAAACCTTGGACAAATAGCCATTGCAAATGGATTGACTGATTTTTCTATTGCAGTGAGTCCAACACATCAGGGTTTGTCAGAGTTGCTCTATATGAGTTATGCAATGTGTGTTTCCACCTTAATATCCAGCATTTGCCAGACAGAATTGTGAGTCCTATTGAGTGTGATGGATTGCACTTTAACTTATATTATCAAGGATCTGGACGGTTTTATGCTCCTAAGCAAATGTGGGTGCAAATTTTCAACATTTTCAGACGGTGATTTAGATGAGATTGCCTGTTTCCATAGTTGTATTCCAAATTGGGCAGAGCACAATTTTTTTTTTTTTCTTGCTTGCTTGATAATTTAGCTCACTGATGGTATCAAAACACTAGGTACAAGTTGGCATTTAGACATACACCCCTGCTCCCTGCAGAAAACTATAAAATAGGTTTTCTCACAAAGATGCAGGGAATTTGTGTGCTTAAGTGTTTTGGGATTTGTTTTGGGATTTTTTTTTTTTTTTAACTGATTCATTCTGGCATTAAGTTTTAGTCTGTCCTTTGGCTGTTGCATACAGCCAGGTTTGTCAAGAGTGTCCTATGAATTCCAAGTAGGTTATTAAAGGATTCAGATGTCTCTCTGAGACATAGGTATTCACAGAAAGATACTTAGATCCTGTACCAAAAAATCTGAGACTATATACATTCAGAATAAATATTATGTTTTAGTGTTGTGGACGTTAACAATAAAGGCCCGTCTGTGCGTGCAGATGTGTACATGTGCTGCTCTTCAGGAGCAAGATGGGAGTGCTGCCAACTTGTAGTTTGTTATTGCTGCAGTTTATGAATACTTCAATAAGTCCAATAGGTCTAATTTCTCTCCTCCATGAAATCTGTCAATTGCCTTTGTAATCACAGGTATTTTTTTAATTCAGGTTTTAATTGTGATTTTGGGTTTTAACAAGGGGTAGCAGAATGGTGATTAAATCTTTCTATCCTCTTCTCTTTGAAGGAGTTAAAAGTTGATGGCTTTTCTGTCCTACAAGCACTGTTATGCCAATTCAGGATTTCAATTTTCACCTCTTCTAATGACAACATTAGGTCAAGCATGTTTCTACCCTATAATTACATCTGTAAAACACTTCTTGGAAGGATTTGGGGTAGAGCTGAGAGTCTGTTTGAGTCCAAAGTTCCTTTTGCCAAAAGCAGACTTCACTGAATATGGGTTTTCTATTACCTAAGTGAAATTAAGGCAGAGGTGAAGATTGTTTCAGCTTTAGTCTAAATCACGTAGAATTATTTTTGAAGGTAAACAGGGTATTTGTAAATGACAGAAGAGTTAGGTTTGTTTTCCTGAAAGACTTTCACCAACCACTTTCAATAAGCTGAGCAATTTGTAAGTCTTGAGAATACTCCCGATATTTTTTCTAAAATAGATGCTTTAAATATGTCCTTAATTGTATCTTATCTGTAAGGGTGACCTTCTCTTCCAGATCAGCCTTTACAATGTTTATCTCTATCTTTGTCACAGCCAGATTGGATTATGATGTTCTAGCCTGAGTTTAGCAACATCTAAAGGCCATTCAGAAATTCTGTTAATAAAGAATAAGTCATCTTTCTTGCTTAATCATGTCTCTCAGATCTGTGCTCTGTAGGTAATGTAGCTGATAATTCATTTACAGCCTTTTGAATCTCCTAGTAAAAGAGAGAGAAATCAGGTCTTCTGAGATTCATTATAACAGCAACTAAAACCACTGAAAAGAAAATAAAATGAGAAGTACACTTGGCATGTATTTATTTACAATCGAGTCTGCTATTCTGGGTAATAAATGAAGTGGGATAAGGAAGATAAAGCAGACCCAAAAATTTAAAACATACGTAAAATAGCTGCAAGAACATTCTGTACGTAATTTATATTTAAACATGAAATGAAGATATGGAGTGAGGTTAAAAATGAAAAGGAAGAAGTTTAGGGTCTTTTCTGCATGTATTATGGTTAGTCTGAAACCTGGATATTTTTTCCATGACTAATTGAAAATTGACTGTATTTCACATCTGTTCTGGCTTAACTAAAATATGCCGACTACTACTTGCACTCAGCGCACAAGTTATTTGTATCTTGTTCAAAGGTGTACTTTACCTGTGCCATATGTGTTATATTCTGCAGACTGGAGTCCAGGTCCACGTTCTTTCTCCTTTTCTTTAGCTATAATGCATAACCAAAATGATTGTTTTAACTGCTGTCTTTGATCCACATTCCTATTTTTTGAATTCTGTAGTTCTAATATCTATTATAAGGTACTAAAGGAATTCTGTTTTTCCTATTAAGGCTATCTTTACAGTACAAACAGACAGTTATGAACACTGGTAAGGAAATCTGATCATCTTTAGTTTGTATTACCAGGCAGATCATGCAAGTTGGTTTTATTAATTTACTCCTGTCTTTTTAAAATCACTCATTGTCTACTTGTTCTTTAGATACTGCAAAGAATGGAAGACTGAAAGGTAAATTATCTTAAAGATTTAGACTAGGATGTTTTGCGTTATATTCTTGATGTGATCCAATTCAATTTGTGCTTTTCAGATGCTTCAATCATAGTCACAATAAATTGTGTTATTGTTTGCTGTTCAGCCAAGATGTACTTGCTTTGTAATACAAAATTCAAGCTGTTCTGTAGCTACTTTTCAGAATATACAGAGTAAAATCAGATTTAAAAAAAAAAAAAAAAAGATTAGTTTTAGGGGATATTTTAGGGTGAATTTCAGATCTATTTTAGAAAGAACTTTATGTGAAGCTTTAGAACTTGCAGAAAAGGAGCGATCCACAAGTCCAATTCTGCTGCCTGTGCTCGGGGGAGAAGTGCAGTGCCATGTTTTGCAGTGTGGGAGCTGTCCTTAGGAAGGGTCGTGAAGGAGGTGGAGGAATCGTTGACTGTTTAGGGGAAGATATCATGGGTTTCAGACTCCTGAGTCCAATTAAAACTAATTGCTCTACTTAAATATTTCTTGCTGAGATGGTTGTTCTTTTATGTGTATTAATCAACTTCAATATTTAGCTGTATTCATGACTTTTCTGAACTTTGTTATAGTTACCTGGTATTCTGTCAAGTTGCGGTAGCTTCTTTGCTTACTGAACATCATTTGCTAGAAACAGTCCTATCTCTGCTTGCTAGGGAACATATCCATGCATGCACATACACGTCTGCGACTTCAAGCTAACTCTGTGGGGAAATGTGAAGGAGCTGTCTAAATTAATCATCTCTCAGCAACTGTCGTATCTCAGACAGATAAAATGTTTCTGAAAAGGTCTGGGGGAAGGAGGCTGGGGGAGATTCAGACACTAATTGCCTTTGCTATGTCTTTAAGTAAGGTGCAAAATCAGCGTCTGTACTCCAAATCTTCTTCAAAGGATAGAGGACTACTGCAGCTCACTGCTTTTTTACAGTTAGAAAAGAAAAAATTGAATCTCAGTTTTGAAGCAAAAATTAGGAGAAGATGGGTGGTCTCTTGTTTTGCTCTTCAGGTCTCCCGTGCTCTCAGGCTGAGCACAGCCAGACTGTGCTCGCCATGCCCAGAACATGTACCTTCCTCTCCAGATCCTCACCATCCTGGGCAGGGCTCAGGAGCACGTAAGCTTGGGGTGGGGCAGGCGCCTTTCCAACGAACGGCACCTAAACAGTCTGGCTGTATCACAGGCTGAAATCAGCAGTGGGACAAGACAGAAGAGAGCTAGCGACCTTGTTCTTCCCCACCATCTTTGCAACATGACTCTGTGGGTGAATGAAATGCGCAGTCCTGTATTCCCAGAAATACATCAGTGCCCCTCTCATTTTGGGTGCAGAAAGCCTCGCGCACGTTTGCCTCTCCTCCCGTAAGGTCCTGGCTCAGGCCCATCCCCTTCCTGTTCTAACTGTGCTGTCCCTCATCACCGCTGGGATCTCTGAAGTGGTCTGTGTACGCTTCCCCCTATGATCCAGACCTTTGTTCAAAATACAGAGTGAAGAAAAGACGAACATGCAGGCAGGTTTCAGCATCTCTCTGTGTGTGTATGCAAAATATTAGGAACTCTCAGACATAAATAGCTGTGCCATAGTTTGAGTTTCTACAAAATGCAGAAATCGTCAATCATCCATCAGGTGTGAAAACTATATTAATGTTAAAGGTCTTCATGGATCAGAATGATGGAAATAAAAATGCCGCTCAAAACTTTAGTTCTTCATTTTTACTCTTGATGCCAGGCTGTGGCTTTGATTTCTCTCTGACTTCACTGGAATTATTAAGGTGTCTTTGTTATGTTGGATGTAGAGCTTACGTGATACCTTATATGTGGCATCAGGTGTGAAAACTATATTAATGTTAAAGGTCTTCATGGATCAGAATGATGGAAATAAAAATGCCGCTCAAAACTTTAGTTCTTCATTTTTACTCTTGATGCCAGGCTGTGGCTTTGATTTCTCTCTGACTTCACTGGAATTATTAAGGTGTCTTTGTTATGTTGGATGTAGAGCTTACGTGATACCTTATATGTGGGCGGCCCTGCTTTTTGTGACAGCGATTTTTGCAGTATGTTTTAATTCTGTCCCAAATAAGCAATACTGTAGAAAACTATTAATTTCCTTAACTGGCTACCAGCAAACCACAACACTGGCATTTGATCTTTTTTAATATAAGCTTGAAATCCATACAACTTATTGTTCCACACATTGCTTAATCCATATGATCTTGGGCAAAGACTGCAGAGCTGCTATTTTCAGACTCTAGAATTAAATCTAGGCAGCTTAACATCTCTGAATTTGGGAAGTGCTACTTAAATAATTGCCTAGTTTTAGGTTGGAAAGACGGTATGTTTCAAGAAAAAGAATATTTTTGTTGGGCAATCTCTAAATTTATCAGCTATTGTTCTACGTTATTGGAACCACCATCTTCCGCACATGCAAATCTCTTTTCTGAAAGGTTCGCTCACAAGGCCAGAAGGGAGTGAGCTGACAATAGCGTTAATCTTTAGAATTTTAAAACAACTTTTCCACTTTTATTTAAAAATAACCCTTTCTGTTTTTATAACAGATCTGTCCATATGGTCAGTAGTTATTTCCAAATGAAGCTTTTGTAAAGTTTAAGTTGGGGGCCTTTCTGATGTTGCCTCAGTGGAGAGAAGCAGAAGTCACTTTGTATGGATGGGTGTGTATCCAGCTGTACACCCTACATAAGCAGAAAAAAATTGTAAGGAAACATGGTTTCACCTAAAGGGCTTTCTTATATTTGAATTCTGTCCCAAATAAGCAATACTGTAGAAAACTATTAATTTCCTTAACTGGCTACCAGCAAACCACAACACTGGCATTTGATCTTTTTTAATATAAGCTTGAAATCCATACAACTTATTGTTCCACACATTGCTTAATCCATATGATCTTGGGCAAAGACTGCAGAGCTGCTATTTTCAGACTCTAGAATTAAATCTAGGCAGCTTAACATCTCTGAATTTGGGAAGTGCTACTTAAATAATTGCCTAGTTTTAGGTTGGAAAGACGGTATGTTTCAAGAAAAAGAATATTTTTGTTGGGCAATCTCTAAATTTATCAGCTATTGTTCTACGTTATTGGAACCACCATCTTCCGCACATGCAGATCTCTTTTCTGAAAGGTTCGCTCACAAGGCCAGAAGGGAGTGAGCTGACAATAGCGTTAATCTTTAGAATTTTAAAACAACTTTTCCACTTTTATTTAAAAATAACCCTTTCTGTTTTTATAACAGATCTGTCCATATGGTCAGTAGTTATTTCCAAATGAAGCTTTTGTAAAGTTTATGTTGGGGGCCTTTCTGATGTTGCCTCAGTGGAGAGAAGCAGAAGTCACTTTGTATGGATGGGTGTGTATCCAGCTGTACACCCTACATAAGCAGAAAAAAATTGTAAGGAAACATGGTTTCACCTAAAGGGCTTTCTTCCATCCAGCAGTAAATTTAGATGGCCAGAGATACAGCTTAAGCTGACTACTCCACTGTTTGGGAAGTTCAGACCACTTGGAAACTCGGACAACATCACACCGGTGCAAAAATCCACGCAAATACGTTTTGATTCAGCCAACTCCATATGCAGTACTGACACTAGCACTACAAATATGATTTCATTATAGCTAAAATTGCTCTGACTGATGAGAATGGAACAATTTATTTATTTATTTTCTTCAGGGATCCTTCCTCACTGAGATTAGATGCTCAGGGAAATTGATTTTTAGTTCTCTTAATAATGCAGGGAACAGTTTTGTGGAAAGCCAAGGTTATTCACAGTCCTGGAACTTGCCAGGAGGAATTCCAGCATGGAAACTGGACCGCAGCGCCAGCTGAAATAGCACAAGAGAAAATGCCATTTTGCAAGTGACAGCTGGAAGAAATCCAGGATGCAGAGTCAACAGCTGTCTTCAGTTGTCCCAGTACTATATTTCATCCCTGTTTCAGAGTGAGACTTGTGAATTTTGCCAGTCTCTCTCAGTTTGGGAGAAAATGGCTATTTGTAGGAATGCTGTAGCTGGACGTTTTTGGGTCCTAGGGAGAATCATAGGGTTAGAGTAGATTTTTGGCAAGGCTTTTGATGCTGTCTCACACAACATTCTTGTGTGAGGGTGTTTGTGGTCTGGTGGATGAAAAAGTGGTTTAGATCATTGGGTCCAGAGAGCAAGGTTAATGGGTCATGCTTTGCCTGGAGGCCAGTAGCAAGTGGAGTACTACAGGGGTCTATTCTTGTTGTGTTCAATATCTTCATCAATGACTTGGAGGAGGAAAGAAAGTGCTTGCTCTTAAGGTTTGCACCAAATTGGTGAGGGCACCAGTCAATACAGTCAAGGACAGAACTGCAATCTAGGGAGACCTAAACAGGCTGGAGGGATGGGCAAACAAGAGCTTTATGAAATTCAGCAAGGACAAATGCAAAGCCTTGCTCCTGGGAAGGAACAACTGCCAGCAAAGACACAGGCTGAGGACTGCCTGTCTGGGAAGCAGCTCTGTGGAAAAAATGCTGGGACTGTGGTAGGTAACGAGGCGAGCATGGGCCAGCAGTATCCACTGGCAGCAAAGGTGGCCAACGGTCTCCTCAGCTGTGTGAACAGGCATATAACCTAGAACAAGTGAAGTGATTATCCCCTTTACTCAGCACTTCTTATATCCCATCTAAATTACTGCTTCTGGTTTTGGGCCCCACTGTACAGGAAAGGTATCAATAAACTGTAGTGAGTTCAGCAGACTGCTACCATAATGGTCAATGCTGAACCACTTACCATGGGATGAGAGGCCAAGGGGCCGGGGCTTGTTCAGTCTGGAGAAGGGATGGCTTTGGGAGGACTTAACAGCGGTCCCTCAGCACCTACCAGGAGGTCATCAAGGAGATGGAACCAGGCTCCTTGTCTCTCATTTTCCTACCATGTTCAACAGGAGTAAATTGAGAAAAGAGAAGTGCTGATGCAAGGAAAACTTTTTTCACCATGAGGACAGTACAAGTACTGGAAGAGATGGCGACTGCACAAGCTGTGCAGGCAGTCCTTGGAGATTTTCCAGACCCTTCTGGGAACAGCCCTGAGCAACCTGATCTGAGCAGACCCTGCTTGGAGAAGGAGATTGGACTAGAGCTCTCGAGGTCTCTTCCAGCTTGAATTATTCTGTGATTATCTGGAGGGGACACTTTATGGAAAAAATGGAACAGCTGTGTCCTGTTCTCACCATTACAAAAAAACAAACCAAACCAAACCAAAAAACCCCAACCAGAATACCCCCACAAAAATTCCCTAGTGAAAGGCAGGGGCATGAATAGACCTATACATCCCCAGAACAGAATGAAGAGCCCGTTTCCCCTCGAGGGTAGTTCTCCATCCTGTTGCCAGCCATGCAAAATGAGAAACAAACACAGAACAGCTCTGTTTGCAGCATCTGAAGAAACTCTTCACAGAGGCTCCTCCCTCACCCCACTAACTGTTCCACGGGCATATCCCTCGCTCTGCACAGAGGGGGTTTTTCCCTTTGGTTTGGACTCTTGTTTTATTTTTTTTTTTATACCTTTGATCACTACCATTTGATCTGACAAGAGCTCCTCCAGGGCCTTTTCCAGGACCCTGATAATGTATTAACGTCAGCCCTAAGGAAGAAGGAAATTAATGTGTGTGTGTATGTATGTATATATTTCCTGATTGGTGCTCTGCAACTGGGGGGCCAAGGAACAGGATGTAGTTATGGTGCGGAGTCCTGCGTCTGTGAAGAAAACAGACACAGAGTGCTAGGCAAGTCAGTCACAGGCACTAAGGATGCATGTTCAGTCTCATCTCATCACAAAAGAGTGTTAAATGAAGATGGCCACATAAACCAAGATCCAGCTCTTTTTGAAGCATATTGGGAATGCTGATCTCATACACAGTCATGTGTTATTGAACCAGAGTTCCCATGCAGCCCTCCCTGGTCTTCCTGCTACCTACCCCTTGTGCAGCTTAAAGCATTGCATCTGTTGGCAAGGTCAGGGTCCCATCATTTGTACTTGTAGACTGGTAAATGCAGACCTGGGAGATCCATTTATTAGTGAATGAGGAAAAGTAATTTGTCTGTCAGAAGCTAGCTGTGCGTAGCGGAGCTGGGGTGATAAAAGTGATAACGAACTTTCATTCCAGGGGCAGAGTACCAGTTAAAGAGAGAGTAACGTGTGCAATGATTTCTGCAATGGGGAGCATTCATTTTTCAGAGTTGCATCTTTGTCCTGGTGATGACACTTAAGAGACATGCATTAGTAATGTGGAAGGGGTATGATCAGACTTCTCCAATTAGAAACCAAAAAAAGCCCCAAGCACTTCTTGCCTGGATGGAACTAAATTCCTCATCATGGTGCTTCATTCATCAGCTATTTGATGAATGCAAGTACCTACACGTTGGATTGCGATGGAACCTGCCCCTGGAATTTTCCTCATTTCATCATAAGTAATTTTTAGATTTTTCTTGCCGTATGGCAATGATAATAGAGTACCTTGTGGCCTTCTCCAGCTATCAGCACTGAGAATACAAACTGATGGATGATCTCTTGCGATGCTGCTTTTGGGCTCTTCCTATTGCCATGTACATTTTCTGCCTATGTACATTTTCCACTGATCTCCAGCAGCATACAGAAGATGGAGAGAATGCAAATCACGCTTTCAGGCCTTTTCACATTGTTGGGGAGAGCTGCTGTTGCCAAATTCATTCAAAACAAAGTGACTACCACTTCACAAACCCTAAAAACAAATTAACCAGTGAGATTTTTTTTTTTTCTTGACTTGAAGCAGTGTCTGACTTCCCCCAGGAAAGCTCTTGGTGTGAAAGCCAAAATGGTCATGTTTTTACAGTACAGTATTAAAATGATAAGGAAGAAGTACAGTGTGTCTGCTAAGTATTTCTGTACTATCTACCCCAACTCCAGCTTTCTAGTCTCACAGAGAACAACCTCTCAACCTGTATTATTGTTCTTCCTGCCTTATTCCAGTGACAGATGTGGTGACACTATTTGTCTGTTGCAGCTGCTCTCTGATAGCACCAACTCCAGTCAGACAAAATTGTCCAACTGGGAATTTTTCCCCGGTTAGGTCCAATGTTATGCCATCAGTTCAACAAAGTAGATCCTGCCATAGATGAAGGTCACTTCCCAAGATAAATTTAATGCATATTTTTCTTTTTGTTAGGCATGAGTCCTCTATCTAGAAGTACTGTCAGTATCACAGTGAAAAGGTCATGTCTCCTGAACGAGATCCTACTAACTGGTTCCTAGCCACTTACATAAATTCATCAAAATCTCATATAGGTCCCCTGATACTGACCCATATGCACTGTTTGTGGCACATGCCCTTTCTTACCCAAAATGCCAGTAATGAGGGAATCTCATGTGGACTCTTAACTTCATCTTCCAATTGGGAAATGCACAGCTATTCAAGTCCCATTGTAACAGTTTTCTGACCATAGCCTGGTGAATGGTGCACTGTATCTAAATTTACCTCTGAGTAGTAAAGCCCACTGATATGACCAACCCCTGTAACAAAATCTTTATTAAGAATTGATATCCAAGTAATTAGTTTGTTTGGTTAAACAAATTAGTTTTATATTCTGCAGCAGGAGAGAATTCTCTGAAATGGATTACTATGAACTAGAAACATCACAGTATTTTCCAAACAGTGAAAAAAATCTTTCAACTGAAAGAAATTTTATATACAACAAGTCATTCCTATTTGCCATTGACAGACTGATTGCTGTCCCCAAGGCTCAAGGAGACCAATGGGTCCTCTGTAATTTATATCTGGACTTTGTAACTTGAGGAAAGAATTTTCAACTATTCACATATAAATATTGTCATTCGGTCTGTATGTAAACCTCAAAAATCTCTGGTTTCCGGATTGCTGTGGTATTTGCCTTACAAATACATCATTATCCACAAACCCTTAATCATAACATGAAAGGATCATTCTATCTATCTCCTGTACTACTTTTTGTGCTGTGTTTCCCAAGGCTTCTATTGATTTTATATTTTTTAAATGCAAATAACTTAAAAGGATTTCATTTTAGTTGTTGCAAAGCTCTTACCTTTAGTTTGAAGGCTTTTAATTATGATTTTTCTTGAATGCTATATTGGAATTTCTTCTAGTAGATCATGATGTTTCTATGTTTTAAATGGATGAATTATGTGTGCTTAAAAATAACTTTATTTTTTTTAGATATTCTTTTTTTTTTTTTTTAATTTATTAGGGTTATACTAGGACTGTCCTAAACTGTCAACTACTTTTTGATGTAATTTTTAACAGATGTGTTTCAGATGTACTGATTTTTTTCATGATAGCCTTCCACAAACACTCTTGTGAACAAATTTGTTGATAATAATAATAATTAGCATTAAGTAGTTTGAAGATAAAGGCTATGAACATATGTTTAACAATATGGGGATGGGGGGGGTTAAATTTTTTTTTTTGGAAATGTATAAATTTTCATAGACTTCTGAGGCAACTGGTCATGTCTTGCAGCCATATGGAGAAGGGTATAGTGCCTGAATTGCAGGGTGATATTTTATAACTACTGGTGTAACTGGTTTTAATGGTATGAGTACATTTTAAAGTTGTATGGAAAGTTTTCATCGCTCCTGCATAAGGATCATATTTCTCAACCAATTTATATTCCAGTAACTATGGGATGTTTTCACATGGGTGCTCCCCTTTGCCTTTTCAGCTAGATCTAATTCTCTCAAATTACACTATTGTTCTCCAGAATCCTCATTTCTCAGGGTAAGAAAACATGGTCTTCATGTAGGACACCAGAGGGTTTTAAAACTGTTTGTGTATGCTTGCATAGTCTGAATATTATCAAATACAACTCTACTGTGGTTTTAGGTATTTCAGATTTTTCTGGGTGATTTACCTCTGAAATAAGATATTCCCTTATAGTAAGCAACGTCATTGAAATGCGTTCTGCTATACTGAGAAAATGCTTATCGAGCTTGTTTCTTCTCATGTACCCAAATCATCAGTCGACACCCCTATCTAGTGTTGAGGGGCTCTGAATCTTGTACAGGCTAAGGAAACATGGTGATTACTGGAAGCGGCAGGACGAAGCCACGTGATATGCAAACAGGATGGCTATCCTGTGCAAACAACCAAAGGAGCAATTACGACTGCGCTGGTAAATGGGCAGCACGAGCAGAACACATAGCGAGGGTGGCCCAGCATCAGCTGCTGCCGTTCGCAGTCAGCATGTCAGCTCTCCGCAGAGACTGCGCCACTGACCGCTGGGGTGGGGACCCATGGGCTATGCTCTGCTGCCCCAGGTAGAAGGATGGTTATCTGTAGGACAGGAAGGATAGCACCGATTGCTGAAAACTTTCACATCTGAGTATTGCCTCAAGTGTACATGCTTCTTTTGATAACCACTCAGTCGATACCAATATCTCTGCCACGCATTCAGCCTTTTTGGATGAGGCGCCAGGGGCAGGCAAACTCCAGTACAGAGCTACAGATACTTGGGGCTGTGTTCAAAGCCAATGAAACCTGCTCCGTGAGATTGGCAATCTCTAGTAGGTGACCGGGGTGGGAGAAGAGCACCTGAAGTGGGACTAATGTGGGAGAGAAGCAAACGACCCAATCCTCTCCCCCTCCCCCCCGATACTAAGGTTTTCCCTGTGTAGAAGAATGAAGAGTTTTGCACCAGCTCTCTTTGTTGCATCCCTTATCCATAATGCAACTTGTGGATAAAAAGGAAAGTAACAGGAAAGTATCTAAGATCATATGATAAATGTCCTTCCTCTTCAGAAATACTGTTGTTTAATGATCACAAGTAACCAAGGCATTATTTTATGGCTGACTGTGAACACAGCACACATCGGTACAGTGCTCTGTAATAACACTCTTGGGGTACTGGCTCGTTCTGGATTTGCAGTCAAGAGTATGACCTGCAAAATTGCCAGTGTCAGTTCTGGGGCACTCCAGATTTCGTCCAAAGTGTCTTGCAGCCCGTTACTGCTTAACTTCTGTCTTCTCCCACAGCATCTCTGAGCATCTGGCCCTTTCAAAAATGCCAGAAGCAGCAGTAAGGTAGAGGGCACCTGTATGGGATTATTTGTGTGAATTGCAAAGACACTTTGGTAAGGCTTCCTAGATTGGCCTGGAGATCCCTTGTGCTGAATCAGACACAGACAAGTGCAGAAATGCAGCTTTTCCAGCATTATCAGTCAGGGGATCCTGTGTAAGGGACAGGGGAGATTCCCAGCACAAAGATCCCGTTGCAGGCAGAGGTGGTGGTGCTGCTCACCCAGTCTGCTCCAGCAGCAAGGCAGCCATTCAGGTGCCGAGTCAGAGCTCTGGGGCAGACCCTCTCTATCCTAGTTGAAGGCTGGAAATCTAAGATACACTTTCTTTCTGCCTCCCCTGTTACAGCAGTTGTTTTGGGAGGAAGGTGTTGCTCTTGTACTACAGGTTTGGAGTCAAGGCTCCAGGGATCCCAATCTTTGTGCTCGGTCCTGTTTCTCTCTGTCCTCCCCTTTATTGTCCCCTACTTGACCTTTTGCTCCTAAACATCCTTCCTTGAAACAGGGCTGAAAGGTCCTGCCCTAAACCTCACAGTCCTTTCGGGGAGCTGTGTCCTGTGCTCTGCATACATTCAGGGACGACTTTCTCAGAACATCTGGGGGAAAAAAAATATAGGGGACATTTCTTTTTTTAAATAACAAAAGCTCTCCAAATACTAGTTTAATCTGAGCATTTACATCCTTGGTGAATCATCTGTCCCTCCTAAAAGCCACTTTTCCTTCAAGACCACGACTTTTATTTTTGTGGGAACATTTTGTCTCGCTTTGCCAGCCGTTTCCATTCTCCTGTGTTTAGAGGCTTTGACAATATCGGTGGGCTCACCGTTGTTTCAAAGGCAGCATCTTAAGGCAAACGGTATCTTACTGCTTCTGAAGAGCAAGCTACTGTGCTATCTGTAGCTACTGTTTACTTTCCTGCTTAAATGCAGTTAGTCTCATTTTGAAATGACCCCATGTTTTCATACAACATCTCCTTGACAAGAACCAAATGCATAGCACATATGGGATTTATGGATTCCTCCAGAGCAGGACCACATCCCTCAAACAACCAACACCCTCCCTCGCTGAATACAACCAGGGAAAGGCTGAAAATTCAACTGTCTCTTCTTCTTGTTACTGCATTCGTCTTCTGCTAAGTATACTGTACCACTGAGAAACTGTAAGAGCTTAAATAGGTTTCCAGCCGACCTCTTGATCCTAGAGAGGCTTTCTTTTTTTTCATACTTCTTATCCTTGATTATGGAAGTGAAATGTAGATATAGTAGGACAATCTCAAAACTTTCAGGAAACCTCTGAGATGCAGAGCATTAGTGCAGATATTTGCTCCTATTCGCGAATATCCTGATAGCTCCTAAAGCTATAATTTCTCTTTTGTTTATGTATGTTCATCGTATTGTTTGTGCTCCATGAAATATGGTATTTAGTGGATTTTTTTTTTTTTTTAAGTTCTGTGCATGTGTCAACATCAGTAACTTAAACTCCTGTTGCGTCTTGTGTTGCATGCGACGATAATGATATCATGGAGAGAAGATAACAAGTTCTTTCCTTCTTTTCTGTAGGATCATTGTCTCTAACACAGAGGTAGAAATTGCTTTTCGCATCTTTCACTCTTCAGTCTCTCCACTGATAGTATTTAATTTTTTCTTAGTAGTTAAAGAGATTCAATTCTCAGGATATATACTTGCTGGAATATAAGTATACTGTGGGCATATGCTTGCTCTATACACAGTTGTCTGCCTGTAGTGCTGCTAAGTGCCCTTAAACTCATTGGGTTTTTATTTGTTATGTAAATAAAAGTACACATGGGAGCGTAAAGGTCTCCACCGTGACTGCTACACGCATCCAGTGTTGTGGCAAGATAATATGTGTATTTTGGCACAAAACTGTCCATGATGTTTAAGTAAAGCATGTGAATAAATGTGTTTGGTGTTGCTCACTTAGCGATTCCATTTGCTTTCCTCAAGATTTAATATATTGCAGCCTATCAGTACTTAAAGGGGGCTTATGAAAAAGATGGCGGCAGACTTTTTAGCAGGGTCTGTTGCGACAGGACAAGGGGGAATGGTTTTAAACTAAAGGGGGGTAGATTTAGACTAGGTATAAGGAAGACATTTTTTACTCTGAGGGTGGTGAAACACTGGCACAGGTTGCCCAGAGAGGTGGTGGATGCCCCATGCCTGGAAAGATTCAAGGTCAGGTTGTACGGGGCTCTGAGCAACCTGATCTAGTTGAAGATGTCCCTGCCCACGGCAGGGGGGTTGGACTAGATGACTTTTAGAGGTCCCTTCCAACCCAAACTATTCTATGATTCTATGATTCTGTGATCTGAACATGGGATTTTCAGAAGTGCTTGCATTGGTGTAAACTTTGCTCCTGTCAAAATACTAGCTATGAATTTAAAAACTATCCATGTTGCTCAATATTGTTTAATGTTTTAAATGTCAGGAAAGAAAACCCAGAGGGTTAAATTTAACAAAGCTTGCGTTAGGAAAAAATAGAGATGCTTGTTCCTTGCACCAATTATAGCCAGTGTCTGCTGAGGGAGAGACAGTTCTGTAGAAAGTAGGGTATGTTTCTGCTAACTTTTAAGCCCATTTGAATCCGAGAAAAAACTTATAAATGTGTTTCCCACTACACCACGCCAAAGATCAAAAACCAGTTGTCACTGAATGGTGGTTCCTCCTCTACTGCCCTCTTGCTTTTGGCTTTTGAATAGACGCTTACAGCATCTTTGGAGGTGTACACTTCCATTATCCTAGAATAAATTTTGGGGGATCTGAATGCTTGTCAATGTGTCCTAGTTTTAGGAACTGTTGAGAAAGTGAGGACTGAATGTTCTTTGGTCTCAAATGAGGAATGCCTTGTTTTCAGCCAGGTGGTTTGAAGTCAGCCCTGGTTCAAGCCCTGTTGAGGTAAATGCGATAAGAAAGTGGACATTTTTTTGTTTTTGGTTTTGGTTTGGGGTTTTTTTTTTAGGACATCAAAACAGATAATCAGTTTAAAACAGTTGATATAGATTTGGCGAAATGAAAGAAAATAACCTTTATGTGTCCATAGTATTCTGAGATCATCTAAAGATGGCACTTTAGGTATTGCTTTTGTTTCAAATGAGCATGGGAAGACAATGCAAAGTCCATCTGATCTATGCTAGTTATGTGAGGACAGACAGTACCTGATTTGATGTAAACCCTGCTAGTACAAAGCTGAAAGTCCAGACTGAGTTTTTATGTGTGCCAGTAGCTATATCAAAAAGGGAATTTCAAGATTACACAGGCACAAATCTGTTTTTGGGGACGCTTTTCCTCTCCCCTCCTCCTGCAAATGAAGTCCTGACCACTGTGTGTCATTCTTTTTTCTTTCACAGTGCAATTCTTGTTCAAACAAACACAATTATTCATGAAAATTTAGCTGAGACAAATTGACAGTAAATTTGGTCAGAATACTCTCAAGTGGCAGTTGATTAATAAATTTTATTCATAGCTATACCATCATTTTCTACCCAACTGTGCTCTTTACATGGAGGTTTTTTAAAAATAAAATCTTTAATGAAGATTTATGAAGAAAGTTAGTTTTTAAATTGTTTGCTCACAATTTATGAGCAGCAGAAAATGCAGTATGAAAACCTTTCCTTGTGTAAATAAATATACTTCTCTGTGTTTAGCAAGAAGATTGATATCAGTGATTTTTCTCTTAAAGTGATTGTTTAGATAATTTATTTTATGCAGGCTGTCTTGATTTGATAGATAGCAGCTGTATCACAATTTCTCAAAAGTGTAATAGAAGGTCTGTCCTAGCTGGGATGTTTGCTTTGGGAATGAGTTTTGGAGGTCACTATGAAGAGGGATTTTATAAATCATGTGTGAGTAACTGTGTTTTTGGTGAAACTCTGGTAAATATTTGGATTTGTTCTGTGATTTAGTAAAATCATTTATGTGAGAAAAACATATATTTGTGCAATTAGAGAAAAAAAACCAGTGTGCTCTACCACTGGTCATATGTTGGGATGAGAAAAAGTATGAAAACTACACAAGCTGGTAGCTAAGTTAAGACCATTGGTTTCAGAGCAGTAAATCTGAATGCTGCCTCTCTAAAAGATCAGAATATAATAATTTTTGCCATTTTTCATGTAAGTACTGAGTTAAAGGTATCTTCAATTGTATGAAGGGAATGAAGTGTAGAATATAGTTCTACACTGAGGGATGATTCCATTGAGGTAGAAACAGGGGACTTCACATCTTTATTTTTATTTATTTATTGCTTGTTTACAGAACGTTGCTTATGTTCTGCATTAGAATTCAACTCGTATCATCTGCCTTTCTGAGTGGCTGTGGTTTAATCATGAAATACACAGAAGAACAGCAACCAACTATTATAATTTGCCTGAGGAAGGAGTCTGTGATGAAGAGTGTTTAGAGTCAAAAACTGTCTCCACTGACATCATGGGAATTGCAGTCTAGGCTAGAAAATGCCACTGATCACAACGTCACGTAATAGAGATTACTTATCTGAAATGTAGTCCTTAAATCTCCTTAACTCCCCAGCCAGTTTTAGAACTGCAAATTACATTATTTTGCTTTAAAATCTGAAGAAAAAGATTTCCTGCAAGCCTGCAGATAAAAATTTTGGGGGAGGAAGAAAGAGCAGCTGCAGCTAAGCTCTACTTAATAAACCCAGCAAGTCCTGGTTAGATGAAAAATCATCTTTGGATATACCGATGTATATATACAGAACTCAACTTGATATGAATGTTTAGTAAACTGGCTATTGGGGAAAGTTGGGAAATGTGTTAATCTCTGACTACCTGATCATGTTTCTGTTTTGTTTTTTTTTCCCCCCCCAGCCTCTCGAGATACAGCCAATAAAACTAATTTCTCCTTCTCCCACACCCCACACTTATCAACATCCACACCTTATACTGTCTAGAAGCTTATTGTTTTATGACAAGATATAAAGAGTGTAATAGTGCACTAAAATCAGGCTGTTCTTAATCAACTTTCTAGCTTATTATTTTACAGTGCTGGAGGTAGCAGGTGATGGTTGCATCCATTGAGTCTTACTTGTTTTGTGGTAGCTCCTTCCTTTCTTGTTCCTTTTAATACTGCTTGTCTCTCAGGCATTTTCCTTGTTTCTTCAGACTCTCCTGAGCTGTACCTATATTTTCTAGAATGCTGATGTTACTATGGGACAGGAATTCTCAATTCGGTCTCTTGAGGCTATTTTAAGAGTGGGAGTCCATAATGGGAGAAAAACAATTCCATGCACACTTTATGGTCTATCACACCCGTGAGAGGCAGATCTGCTTGTTGGTATAGCAGTGGCTGTAAAGTTAGGTCAGGACTGCACTAAGTCTCAACTTCAAATGTCTGCCTTTGGATTTGTGCCTCTATTATCATCCCTAAGCTCCCGATAAGGAAATTTAGGATATAATCATGTGGATTCATAATTTTAAAGACGTGCTATATGTTCAGGTTTTGAGTACTTCGATGATAGGCCCTTCAAAAATTCTTTAAATAATCACACCTTAATTTTCTGTTGAGACAGAAGGCAGGTTACACTACTATGCCTATTTAAGCTATGACATACCATATATTGGTCACTGGCAATTTCAGTGGACGGAAGTCTGTTCTTTCAGGCTATTTTAGATAAAAATGGGAGCTGCTGTACTCAGCATCCGTGAAGATAGGGATGGTTTCAGATTATGTGCTGACATGTTGAAAGTGGGTAAAAAGCAGGTGTCCAGGCTCTGGGACATTAAAGGGGAGTCAAATCAATGGTGGAAAGTAGAGAGTTTAAACGTGAACAGATTTTTTTTTTCTTAACACATTAACTTAAAACAAATATTGCAGATTCTAAATTATGCATGGAATAAATAAGATAAAAAATAACAGATCATAAGATCATGACTTTCTCAATATTTAATTTTTGAATATCAGTCTAGCTGTATTCTGCTCGTGTCTGTCCCTTTAAATGCAAGAGATGTTATTAGGGCAGTCTGACCTTTAGGGAGGGAAAGCAAGTGCACAAAGGGTTTTGGCAATAACACTGACAGTGTATTTTGCTGCAATACAGAATATTATCTGTTGCAACCTAATGAGAAAGGTAGATGTTGTATGTTCTTTATGACTATCTGGACTTCATGATGTGAAGGTAATCTTAATTTCCGATTGAAAGCAAAATTGAGACACATGGTTTTTTCACCCTGTGAATTGCATCTGATGCACCCTATGGTTGAACTCAGGACTGTAGTTTCCTAACGTCATTATAATCTTGTCAATGTTGTTTGCAAATACGTAAGTCCTATGGGCTTTGCTCAGTGACGTATTCTGACTCACTTTTGGTATGAGGTCAGGTAATAGTCATTTTAGTTGGCTTTTATTCCACCTTTGTAGAAAGTCACAAATCCATTCATTAGCTAAACTAAACATTGAAAAGATACCGTATACAAAAGGCGAAAATACCATTTGCTTGGTGATAATTACTAGTGTTCATTTCCTCACTTAAGTGATGGGGCACATCACACTGTTGCCATAGCAACCCCGATTCTGTCCCATTAACTGCCTAATGTGAATTTATGAATGCAAGTTTCAACGTGTGGAAAGCGGCTCAAAATAGGGAGTGATTCATCATGTACAACACAGACAGCTGAGTTGCAGGCTACGTCAGGGCTGTCTGATTTGGTTTTCAGTGTTAAGTGGTATGCTGTGATGTAGGTGGCCAATTAAAATGAACTAATTTGATATTTAGTGAGATTTAAAATGGTGGTTGAATAGGTGTCTTAATTTTTGAAGTGTTCTGCGCTGCATTACAATGTTAAAAAAATCTGGTTTTTTTTAATGAATACTGGGGAAGATACTGGCTCTTTCACAATGATTTGATTGAGATTTAAGACATTTCAAAGGTGAAACCCATTTCAAGTTAGGTTGCTAATGCTGAATATGCTCCTGGATCCAGTGCTGTAATGGGTTTACTCCCACACTTTAATTAGTATTTCTCCTCATTTACACCTCAAGAAAACAAGCCTGTGAGTAAGGAACTGGAAAGAGCTCTGGGTTCAAATCTTGGCTGTCCCATAGACTTCCTGTGTGATTTTCCTGTAAATGTTTAAGTCTGTTTCTGTATGCTTTTCTCCTCTAAAACAGGGGAAAAAGCCCCAGGAAAAAACCCTTCCTGTTCTTTCTCCTGCGTGTCATACTTATTTAGGCTCGATTCCTGTGCCTACTTGCAATTTTCACACTTGTGATGAGTCTTAATAAATGTATTGGCCGTTGTAGGAGTAGTCTTCTATCTAAAATAGAAAATGTGTCTCTACTTACAGTCTGTCTGCTCAGTGTCCTGTGGCCATACCATTCATCAGCTGGGTTCAGTTCTGAAGGCTGTTATGAAATGGATAGTATTGAATGCAGAAAAATTGCATTAAGGAAATGGTATCATGAATACAACGGCAATCATTTAGAGCTGGAATTAAGGTAGCTTATGCAATTTTATTTTGCAAGTGTGCATCTGCATGACGGTACAGTCCTTTATTACATGATTATATACTATTTTTAGCAAGTTGTTTGGAGTTAAAGATGTGCTTTAAGTCTTTCTCTGAAAAGCATATTAGCCTATTCATTGGCAAGTATAAAGGGATAAGAATAAGTGTTTAAGTTTATTGGGAATAAAAGAAACACACTTCCTTTTACGTTGGCTACCTTTCAGAATTAAATTCATACTATGGGAATATATGCTCAATCTTTTTTGAATAGCACAGAAGTGGAGTCAGACTCCAGAATTCATTTTCATGCTTTGCTTTTCTGTGTATTATTACATTACACTGAATCATTCAGTTCCAGATGAAGATTTCTGCTTTATTGTAGTCGAGAAGTTTGCCTTTCAGGGTTGTTCTGTATGGA
Organism: Aptenodytes forsteri; assembly: GCF_000699145.1. Classification (NCBI taxonomy): domain Eukaryota; kingdom Metazoa; phylum Chordata; class Aves; order Sphenisciformes; family Spheniscidae; genus Aptenodytes; species Aptenodytes forsteri. The sequence goes on along the minus strand of NW_008795923.1, from coordinate 3,233,733 downwards.
AGTGAAAGACATTATCTCTGCTGTCATGTCAGTAATACATTTGGCCAAACACAACTTGCTCCATTCCTCTTGCCATTTTTCATGACCAATTTCCATTGTTGTTGCGCTGCTCCTGTGTGTACCTACTCAGCTCTTCCAAACACCACCGGTTACTGGTAACACCATCTAGTGAGGATGATCCCTGTCGTCCCGTCTCTGCCCCCCACCGCCCAACATTACTAGTCTTCCAGCTAGAAAGGCCGATTTTGCTTATAAATCCTTAAACACAAACTTTATTTTGAAGTTAGCAGTGCCTGTTTCAGAAATGAAGGATTAAAGATACTTTGGGAGCTGATGATGACATGTGGTTTCATAAATTTGCACTGTTCCCATTAAAGAAAACCAAAACAAAACCAAAACCCAAACTGACCCTTTTAAATCCATCTCAAGTGTTTACATGGAGATTAAACACACGACCAATATAATCATTAGAAGTCTCATATGAAACATGCTGGTAAATCAGTAAGATCCCAGCACTAGCGGATTTTTATCAGAACGAATGTCCATCCTGTAAATCTTAACAAATGCGAGAGGTAACTGCAACTACAAAACTTAATCCGCTTATGTAAAAATAAACAGGGGTAAAGTAGGCTGGGGGACAACTGTTGGCTGATGTCCAGCTCCATGCAGAAAGGAATCTGGAAGAGACGAAAATCCATCGTTCTAGTGTTAACCTCTTCTACCGAAACTTGAGTATATGCACTTCGTGTGTGTTTAAAAAAATACTAACTCAGATCTCCAGCTGATCTGGTAATTATTTTTCTGTCTTGAAAGATAACGGTCTGTGGGTCTTTTGTTCATTCAAGTGGGAACCTGTAAATTGAAAACGAACATTTCTCTTTAAGGAATCATTTGGCAGAGAAAGAGAAGAAGCAAAAGCACTTTGAAAACAATAGTAGCAACCCACTGTTAGGAAAACCACCAAGTTGGTTCTCTTTGCCAGTTGACTGAGGCTAGCAAAACAGTCGTCAAGTTGCCAGAGAATATACAATTGGACATGTGAAAATGATTGTCTGAATTGCTAAAGGAGGGAAGAGCATGTTAATAGCAAAAAGATACTTCTCAGCTAGTTTCTTTACCAACACCACCACTTTCCAGTGCAATTGAATGGGAGACTTCCTGCTTCCGTATATGATACAGGATGGAGTCTCCCAAATCCCCCAGAAACACAGGATGTCGGGATGTTGGTCTGGATTCTGAGAAGCAGGAAAGTTTCGTGAAACAGGGAGGTGCTTTGGGTTTACAAATTACGTTCCACGAGTGAAATACTGCGTTCTGGGATGGTCTGATAACTGACACCCTCACAGTGCTTATAGATGCAACCAGGTGACATTTCAGTGACAAGTAAGTTGAGAGAAAACCAAAATTTTGTAGACGCTGAAGCTACAAATGGATCTGGTTTGGATTTTGGTCAAAAGTTTTAAGTCGATGAAGAGGATTTCTTTTTAATTTGCTTATTATGAAAAAGTCAAAATAAAGCATTTAATTTCAGAAATGCCAGAACAGTTCATACAAATTTACTTTTGACAAGGCTTTTAAAGTTGGTTTTGGAAGTACAGTTCTGCTAACACAATTAAGAGAATTAATTAGTTCCAAGTCACCCTAGAAGTAGACCCCCTGTAGTTTTTGGGGTTTCCATTTTGCAGCAAAATAAGCACAGATACGTACCCATTTTGAAGAAACCCTAGCTGAAATCAGTTTGACAGATCCATTTTTAATCTCTTATTTACTGGTTCAACCAGTTAATGAAAACAGGATCTATATTTTGCTCTGCCCTTCATGTCAACGTCCTGAATCATCCAGAGCTTTGATGTAGGTGTTCCTAGACCTTCTACAGTGAATGCCTAAAGGATGGGAAAAAAAGACGAGTTTTAATAGACTATAATTTAAAAAAAAAAAAAAAAGTCGCTTTTAGACTAGAGTTCAAAGTGAGTGTGTCTAGAATTGAAATGAAACAAAACCCCAAAAATCTTGGTCATTTTGTTGTTCTAGGGTTCCACTTCCAAACTTGTTTTCAGTTTACTTTGTGCCTTTTTGAGATTTAGCAAACTCGGTCCAGTTTTCTGTGGGTGCAAGAACTTTCTTCCCCATCTCTGAAGCCTGCCTGGCTGTTTGGGCTGTTTGTGGCAGCACTTACTCTGGCAGCTTCTCACTTCAGCTGTGATATTTTTCTGTGTTTACACCTACTTCTTCAAGAAATACATACCTTGGGGTGTATCACAAATAAACGATTATCTCAAATATACAATTTACAAATGTACAAATATACAATTTTCATCTGTCATGTTGCCTTATACCTCCCGATAAGCTTTGGGAAGCGTATAGTGGGCAGCAGTGACAGAAAGGATTTCTGAAGGATTTGTTCCCTGGTGATACAAGGGGTGGGAGGATTGCTTGAGGACAGAAGCAATTACGGCAAGTTCAGCTCATTTCAGTAGTGGTGTCTTGGGAAGCTTTTTTCAGTTATATAGGAAAGGTCTCTTTTTTTTAACTCGTGAACTAGGAATTGCAGCAAGTGCTTTGAAACCACCTCTTGCTGTCAGGATATGCAGTGAAAATGTGTCACTGCTTAAAGGATTAGAAAGTCACATAGTCTTAGGTGGCTGTTCGGATTTCCAGATGATAATTAAGAAGAGATATTTATATCTTCGGAAACTTGTTGCACAAAAGTCATGATATTACTGGAACACAAACATGTATGGCATGTTTAGGCATATACAAGTGTAGTCATATATGTACACAATTGCTGATATAGGGGATCTATGCTCATCTCTTTTTAACAAAGAAAAAGCAATGAATTTATGTAAATTTATTGGCTGCTTTGGAGTGTGAAATGTTGAAGCTTAATCCCAGGATACAGATGGACATTCAAAATATTTCAAAGGTTAACAAAGACATTAAAGGGAAACTCACTATTTATTATACAAAGAAAACGTAGCCCGTTACTGCTAACTGGGTGGCCTTCTGCAATCTGTTGACCTCATAGCTAACATCTTGACTGCAGACAGTTTATAATGCAGCAGCACAAGGAGTTGTTGAAAGTATATTGGAGTTGAAAAGGTGAGAGGGGGAAGGAAGTAGGGCACATTGTAAGAAATGCCAGAGAATTTCCTGCATTTCAGTTACTGGAAATTTTGTAGAGTTGGTTAACAAGAATGTCTGCTAAAGATATATGCTTGATGTGGCTTTTATTTATTTTTAATTATTGGAATTGACATCAGCAAAAAAAAAGTTTAAATGCTTGAGAGTGCTGATGCTAGTGAAGACTGGCAAATGAATTGATAAGTTTTAAACAGCACATTTTCTACTAAATGCTGCTGTATATGCATATGCAATGTGAAAGCTTGTGAAAGGTACTGCAGTTGACTAACAGACATTTAGAAAATGATTTATGGCATATGGAAAACTTGACAGGAGATTTTCTACAGCACTTGCATAATCCAGAATTAGTAATAACTTAAGTATGCTTAAGTCTCAATTACTCAATACAATGTAGAAACACTTTAAAAATTAAAGATATATTAAATACTATATGCATACCTGAGTACTCTGCTTATCAAGTTTGTAATAATTTGTCACTAATTGTTATCAAGTTTATATTAGAGGCACGCCAGTTGAAGGAAAAAACGAATGTTCTTTTTTCATGTGGAAAAACACATCTGTGTTTACAACTGCTTGTACTTTAAAAGTACTATAAATACCACCTAATAAGGAAGCTGCCAGTTACAAATTCATAGGTTGAACTGGGTTTTACACTTGATTCATATCCTATTCAACGTATCTTTTACTGACAAAAAATGTTTCATCTGCTGCACATGCTTGCTCTTTGACAAAAGATGAGAATTTATAAATGTTTCTATTTAATGGCTATGATTTAAAATCAATATTTAGTTCTGTATCTTAAAAAAAAAAAATTAAGAAAAAGTAAACGTGGACATATTTTGTTCCAAATACTCTTAGTAGTAGAATGACACATATCACTCATGTTCCCATTAAATTCTCTTACTGAAATCTAACAAATCCCTTACCTGTATAGAATTTTTATGAGGATTATTTTCTTACCCATTCTTCTTCATAACATAGACATTTTTTTCAGTAGGAGTGAAACAAAATTTTTTCACAAACAAGCACAATAAAAACCATGACCACTTTTGAGGACTGTTCTCATTGGTTGCTGTGTTAGTGGATTTAGGTCATCTTCAGGAAACAGTAACAGTGCCTTTCAAAATTACAGTTATTTTTCATGAAAATTATTCCAAATTACCTTACTGTCCATCAAGAACATTTGCAACTTTCAGCAATTTTAAATGGAGTGTTTCTCTGAAGTTTTTTCAATAGCACATTATTTTTCTCCTGCTCTTGAGCAAGGTACTTTCTATTATCCAAAAAAATTACTGAAGATACCCTACAATTAATTCTAAGCATTTCAAAACTATCTGCTGTAAATGGTCCACTTGCTGGGATGCAGGGGAATGAGGAGAGCAGGCAAGTGGAAGCAAGACAGGAAAATACAGAGATTAAGACTGGAAGGTGGGATAAAACAGCATGGAACTGGATGTTTGGTCAGTGTGAAAGGTTCAAAAAGCCCTTTTCACTTAATCCACTAAATTACATAGTCAAAATTATATTCAGGGACTAATCCTGAAGGTTTTTATATGAGGGAGCAATAATGACACCCCAACCAATACCTCCTCTGAGGAGTGTTAAATCTGAAGCCTAAGACTTGGTGAACACAAGGCTGCAAAGAAGAAAGCACCAGGTGATTAGCACTGAAGCTGTGAAACCATATGAACACCTCCTCCATCAACCAGCTCTCACACTTCTTCCCTGGCCACCTTTTCCACTTGCGTCCGGGTTTAGAGCTGCCTAGTTAAAGGGAATACTTGATTTTAAAACTAACTTATTTCTGAGCCCAGTCAACACTAAAAATAATTAGAAGTAATAGGATTGCTTCGGAGGTTATGCTAAAGTACTTGGATGGATCTCAGTGCTTGCAGAGAACAGGAACGTAGCTCAGCATTAGTCCGGCTCTCCAAGGAAGCCAAGTTGAAGCTACACCCAGGCAAGATGTGCTGGAAAGGGAGTGTACATATGGGTCATCTCCATATTCAGTGTTCACTATAGGGCTGTACGAAGCAGGCCCACAGCTGTTCATTTTTGTTCATCTCTTCCAATGCCTCTTCTGTAAGCCTTTGATGCTAATACGATGCTGTTATGAGATTTGTGTGGCAACAGAAGTCCCTTATTTTCAGGTTCAAACTGAAACTTGAGAAGAGCCTGTATTTTTTTTTTAAATCAATGTTCTAGGAAGTAGCCATGTGTCCTACAGATAATTATCTTTATTGAAAAGATTGTACCGTAATTTTAACTTACAATTAGAAAATAAAAGGTTTTCACAGATAATGGGTTTCCTTTGATAAACCAAGGAGAGCCTTTGTCTCACTGCTTTTTCAGCTTTTGCCAAGTTTATTTGTGTAGTATAGTGTAACATAGACTAAGACCTCCTTAGGGGTTTATTCAGCTAGTGACCGTTAATTGAAAAACTCATTTCAGATAATCCCTGTGAGTGAAATTAATCTCTTGGTTTCGATGAAGTCATACGTGAGCAATTTCATTAAGAATATATATTTTACATTTATTTTTAAATGTCAGGTTTGGATGCTTATTTTTTCATTAGATATGCTATTACATTCTTGATACTTTTTAAAAGAATATTATTATTGTTCCTTTAAAATAAAAACAGAACATAATTCTTTGTGCTCTTACTGCATCACAAGCTTTGCAACAACTATAACTGCCCTTGCTTATTTTCTATCCCAGCAAACCGTTCCTAAAACTGATTGACATAGTTCTCAATCTGTTTTAATCTCCATGTAAATTATGTTTTTCCACTAGTAAATATTTAGAGTTAAATCTGGAGAGGCATCTCAAACAACTCCAGCACAGGAAGAGAGTAGTGTACTTAGGAGGCTCCCTCTGAAATCTGTAGGGAGAGCTGGTATCCTGGAGCAGTTCACAGGCACGTAATTATTTTGTAAAAATGAGCAGCAATGCTTTCGTCTTCTCCTGCCACGTTTTTAAATGTTTTAAGTGCTGTACTGTATGCTCACTCCAGTACTGTATGCATGGATTTAGTATTCAGTGTGGTGTTAGATGACTGCTCTTTGGTACCTTGCAGGTGAGAGACCAACAAAATTTGCTCTTTTGGGACTACGTGTTATATATAAACCAGTAGCGTCCTAGTTGCCATACAATTTTTATATAAAAACGTACGGGTACACATGTTGTCATATTAAAAGACGGTTGTCAAACTAGTGTTATCAAATAATCAGATGTTAGCAAAGATAACAGTTAAAGCTGCTGATTCCTCTGAAAGTCATTGCCCAGGCTTCCATGCATTAGGCTGTGCTCTCCGAGAACCTGGCTGCGCACTGTTTTCCCCAGCATCCCATATCACCCAAGGCACAGAATGAAATTACTACTTTTCTTGTGACTTATCCTCTGATATTTATCATTACAACATCTGAATATTTGCCCTTTCAACTTACATTCGTAATAGTCTAGTGAGGGGATGGGGTTTTTTGTTTCTTTGTTTTTAATGTTTTATGGATTAGTACCTAAGGGGCTCTAAGGTCAGCATTTGCTAATTTTAGAAGTCCAACTGGAGATGCTATGGCCCTGATTGTTCTTAATATTTGGTGTTATATAGGACTTGTCACATTCAGAGCATGGACCTCATTGTCTTCCACTGCAGCTGTGCCAGCTCAGTGCGTTTGCAGACCAGACCTTAGGGTGTGCATCCAGAAAATGAGGAACATGCAGCTATTGAACATATGCAAAGGGTTTGGTTTATCTTACATGACTACCAGCGTACAGGAACTTTGTGGCACAAAGAGAAGTAAAAGCCAGTTCTCCAGACAACACTGAACTCCTGTGACCATGACACTGTATTTTCTCTTCCTGCAACTCTTTGCTTTATTCTCCACCAGGTCCCAATTTAGTCATCAGATGACGCCAGGGAATGTGAAAATCAGTTTATTTCAAAGCACATGTGTGCTGCGCGCTTCATACTTGACCGTGCATTCAGCAATTTCCCTCCTGTCTTGGTACTTGCTTTTCTTGGAGCTCCCACACGCTGCAGTCACCATTAATTAGTTTGTGTGTAGCAGATTGTTAAGATATGAAAGTACAACCCTTTTTCCCTCATGTTCTTCACCATGTATGTGAGCGCTGATTTCAATGGAGAGTCAATTTTAACCTCTAGAGTCCTAATACAAAGCATGCTTTTTTTTTTAGTAGGCGATGTACCATTTTCTCCTGTGCTGGTGTTATGAGGAGGAAGGTCTCGGTAGGACTGATATGGTCCAGAAAGACTGAGAGCTCAGGAGAATATTGCTGAAGAGTATTTGGATCTCTCAAGGCATGAGGCTGCTCAGCGAAAATGGGATCTTGGAGAGTGTTACCAGCAGTATCAAAATTATTTCTAGTGTGCAAAACCTGATTTACCTCGTTGACTTTGAATAACAAATTTGGGCAAATTTTCACACAGAAAACAAAAAAATGTGCCAGCTTTTATATTCATGTTCAAAATTATGAATACTATGGAGATCTTTCCCTAAATAAGATTTTTTTCCTAAATGAGACCTCGAATTATTCTAGCTGGGGAGAACAAACCTATCACTTAGTGCAAAAACTAGTGAGGAAATTTTCACGCCAGACAGCTGAGTTTTGGCAAAAGTACACACTACTAAAATACATATTTTGTAATACAATTCAGGCAACATTAATACTATATGCTGCCATCCCCATGGTTTGTATCAAGTTCAATTTCAACCACAAACTCCTGTCAGCAAGATTATACAAGAATAAAGAATTTATGAAGCCTGTTTGGGTCATTTTAACCAGATGTTATATTGGCATAAATGTTGTGCTGTGCCCTTTGAATCAGAGGCAGAAGGATCAATCCACAATCAGGTCCTTAGTGGCGGGTGCTGCCACCTGCACAGAACCATCTGGATAGCAGAATTTCCACCTGAGTTCAAGTATTGGTATGCATCAGTGTGGTCACAGGATATAGGGATGATGTGGTTTGACACTGTACACTGTCAGCATGATTTGTAGATAAAATTATATATAAACTGTACTTTTAATTTTATTGTGCTCTTGGAGAGAAGAGGCTGAAATGGGAGGGGACACTATGGTCTCTCTGGAAATATTTTATCTGTATGTATGTTGCAATAGGAGGCAGTTTTGCTTATATATAAACACATTATGACCCCCTAGCAAGGAAGATTTGGACCAGAGGCAAGAGGATAATGAAATATTATCAAGTAGATTACTGTTGTCAGTGATGAACATCTGACTTAGGTAAGGCTTACCTTCGATAACTTCGATAACTTGTTAAAAGTCGAACTGAAGTAACTACCCTTTGTCCGTGAATGAACAGATGAAGTGACCAAGATGTTCCTGACTCATAATTGTTTTGGTTATGTGGGGAGTAAGGAAGACATCTCATTTCCTTTCACTGCAGAAGGTTGTTGCATTCCGGACTTGCTAGTGCTGAGAAGACAATATAGGCCCCTAGTCAGTAAACCTAATTAGAGAGCTATTCTGCTCCCCTATCAACTGCAACTGCAAGAGGCAATCTCATTAGTGTGTGGCCTGCTGAATGCAGGCAATGTTTGTGCCTTTTGAAGCTGTAATGCATTTTTGCTGATAACATACTCCTAGCAATTATCCTTTTCTCCATCAATTTTGTGGGTGTCTAGGGCTTTGGAATATTAGCTCTTCTTTATGTCTGTCACTGTTAAAAACATTTTAAAGAAATATAGCGTGTCAGCCTTTGGCTCATACGCAGCTGATGGCAAATTCATTGTCACTATCTAGTCCGTCTGTGCTGCCAATACAAATGCTCCTACATTGATAAATACAGTGTAGGTGTGTGTAGAAGTTTTTCAGTGTTGAGGATCGAATTCAAATGTTGTGAACTCCCTCCTACAGTTTGTTTTTGGACACCTGAGGTAGAAGTGCAGTCTTAGAATCAGGGGCACCTGTGACTACTGTTGAAAATTGTGACATTTATTTATAATTTTGTCTTCAGAAATAACAGGTAGCATTCACTAAAAGGTACCTGTTTTCTTAAAAAAACCCACCACCACAAAAAAAAAACAAACCACCAACCAAAAACCCACTAGAAAAATCATTGGGTTTATATACTTTTCAACTTTCTTTTAAGTACTAACAACAGAGCTATTTTTTAAAATTGTACAGCATTGTTGACACAGCAAGAATATATGTTTGCAAAATGAAAAAAGGGAGAAAATACAAATTCCTCTCCTACTATTAGCTATTTTAAGCTGTTCTCGGTGCGAATATTATAAAGGTTTTTTTGCAACTGAGACGATAAATTATTTTGTTTCTATTATTTGATTTAGTGTGTTCTTTGCTGAACACACACCACCACAAAAAAAAAACAAACCACCAACCAAAAACCCACTAGAAAAATCATTGGGTTTATATACTTTTCAACTTTCTTTTAAGTACTAACAACAGAGCTATTTTTTAAAATTGTACAGCATTGTTGACACAGCAAGAATATATGTTTGCAAAATGAAAAAAGGGAGAAAATACAAATTCCTCTCCTACTATTAGCTATTTTAAGCTGTTCTCGGTGCGAATATTATAAAGGTTTTTTTGCAACTGAGACGATAAATTATTTTGTTTCTATTATTTGATTTAGTGTGTTCTTTGCTGAAGTGACAGAAACTGGTATTTACAGAGCTAATTAAAGGCTGAGGTACTCAATGCCTTCTTTGCCTCAGTCTTTAACAGGCAGACCAGTTATCCTCAGGGTACTCGGCCCCCCGAGCTG
>NW_008795923.1:3216808-3222709 GCF_000699145.1 Aptenodytes forsteri | reverse complement strand
AACATTGGAACAGGCTGCCCAGGGAAGTGGGTGAGTCCCCATCCCTGGAGGTATTTAAAAGACGAGTAGATGAGGCACTTAGGGACATGGTTTAGTGGGCATGGTGGTGTTGGGTCGAGAGTTGGACTCGATGATCTTAGAGGTCTTTTCCAACCTCAATGATTCTATGATTCTATGATTCTAATTCAATTAAATAATAAGTCCTTCTTAGTGGATTAGAGAAATGCAGAAATTTGATGATTTCGGAGGAAAAAAAGAAAATAAAATGTTATTAGTGTCATAAGTAATGCATAAACCAAAGGCAATTTTATAACAAAGTTTTAGGCAATTATAAGAGCCATAAGTAATTTCACTACAAGCAGCAAAAATCAGTTTCTTCTTTTGAAGACTGTTTTCATAGTAGCAATAGTCCATTTCTCCGAGGTAATGGAGGACCAGCTTTGGTAATAAGGTGCTCCCAGAGATTCCTCCCTTGTAGCATACAAGACTGCAGGTGTGCTAAATTTGCTCTTTTTTTCCTCCTATGGTAGAAACTTATTAGTAGCTTAAAACAGTTAGGCACTAAAATGTAAAATTAAAAATGTGAAATTTCAGAACTGATTTTTACCTGCTAATGCTTCCCTCTGATCTGATAATTTATTTTTAAATAAACACTTTTGAGGAAAATACCCTTTACATTTCTAATCCAAACATAGATTATAGTTTAAAATCTTTTTAATTTGACAATATTGCTATTGGTTGTCAGTGATAATCAAAGAAATATTATCAATAACAGTTCTGTTCTCCTTAATTAAACCTGGGTCTTTTATAAAGTTGGTTTTTATAGATGTATCAGGTACATCAGTGGGCTTTTTATTGCATGGTGGTGAACAGTCCTCTTAAATCTTGAGTCACTTCAGGTTTATCATATTATTTTTGCACTTAGGTGGAGGCATAGCTAACCTAAGCTTAGCTGTGTAAAAGTTAGGTTTCTAGTCTGTATTTGTTGTCTAGCATCTCTGTATGGCAAACACAGAAAGATGGGAACCCTCAGGGGGTGATTCACTCCACCTCCCTCTTTCCATTAATTGTACCAAAAGCTCAAGTACGGATGCTAAATTTTTAGGTGGCTGAAAGTTGATAAAATGATGCTGTCATTAGCGCTGGGCTCTCCATATTAATATATGGAGAGATATATTGATATGGCCTCAAGTTGCGCCAGGGGAGGTTTAGATTGGATGTAAGGAAAAATTTCTTTACTGAAAGAGTGGTGAAACATTGGAACAGGCTGCCCAGGGAAGTGGTGGAGTCCCCATCCCTGGAAGTATTTAAAAGACGAGTAGATGAGGCACTTAGGGACATGGTTTAGTGGACATGGTGGTGTTGGGTTGACGGTTGGACTCGATGATCTTAGAGGTCTTTTCCAACCTCAATGATTCTATGATTCTATGATTCTATATTTTCTGCTTTTCCTACTCAGCCTGAATAAACACTGAATAGAAGTAACATAGTTTGCTTTATCTTTCCAGAACAGGCTGCTTCCCATGATGATTTCGGGGCAGTCAAACAGAGCAGCTCCCGAGTTCAGTTTTCAAGCTTTCTTGTGATGCTGAGCCTTCTTTCGAATTTTGCCTGGTCTGTTTTGGCTTGTGTAGTGGAGCTGATGATCTATGCTGCGATGGTTTACATGCTGCACTTTTCCTTTCTCTCTGAATCAATGTGAACACCATTAAAAGAAAAAAAAAAGGAAAAAAAGATGCTGCAGGTTATTAAGATCATTTTAAACAACTCTGTTGACTCAACACGAGCAAGAAGATAGTGCCTAAGGATTCTGACTTTTTCACTAAATTTTTCATGGAAAAGTAATACTAGGTTCAGGCAGATTTGCTTGAAAGTGCTGTTTATAAAAAGTAAGCTTGCTGCTTCACTGTTGTATCTCATGGTGGATCGTAAAGCTGTTTTTATACTGCTTTACCATTGCGAAGCTTGTTAACAAGATAACCGCACATTTTTTAAAGGAAATAAGTGATGACTGTATTAAAATACAGGACCAAGCTTATTTTTAAGAAAATGGGCTTAACCTTTCTTTTCCCCTCATTCTTGGTTCAAAATGTTACCTAACGGTGTAAGTAAGTCTCTTGCTGAATAGAGAACACGTTCCACACTAGGGTCACTCAGACCCCAAAAGGGGGAAGCTTTTGGGTGGCCTAATAATTAGTTTGAGAAGTTTTCTAATGAGCATGTCTTCTGAAAAATCACTGGTGAGACCGAAGTTCTTTCTGAGAAAATATTCCTCTTGCTCTGTAGGAGGGACAAGTCAACTCCCTTAAAAGGCACCTTGTCTCAAGCACTTGGTGGGATTTTTCCGAGTACTGTCTGGTACTTCTGCCTCCTTTCTGGGATGCAGAGAGCAATCCCTGAAGGTAACACTGCCACCTTGGGCTCCAGCACTGTAAAAGCACAAGTAGGAACTTCTGCCAGGAAGATTGTTTTCTAACACTGGAGAGCTGCTTGTTACCATAGGGCAGGAAGACACAAACCCTGATGTTTCTTCTAAAGCACAGACGTATCCCTTCTCACAGACAGTTAAACAATGACTCATTACAATGAGATTTTCTTGCTCTTACTTTAATGGTTTCTTCTGGATACTTTACGATGCCTTTAAGAAATGCTCAGTGGATGGCTACAAGGAAGTTCTAATAGCTGTTTTATTTCCAGTCTCTGTAATTTAAGTGAGTCTTTTTTCCTGGACCTTCTATAATGCCATGTTTTACTGGTTAAAAACTGTATTTTGCTTCTTGTAACACATAGGTAGCTTGTTTGCCTTCAGTTTGCATGAATTGATGTCACGGCAAACGGTATATGTATAGGCAGAGGTTTGTAATTGCAAGCAGAACCTGATGCTTTCTAAAAATTTCACCATAGAAAAAAAAAAATCTCTTTTTGAGATGAATTGTCCAACATATACTTTGGGTGATATATTTCTATGTTCATCCCATAGAGTATAAAGAAAGAAAAAACAAGCTAGCACATCAAGATTCGAGGATTATGTATTTATATTTTTTATAGACTCTGAATTATGTCTCATGAAACTACTCCTATAGTTAAGGGTACATCTACTATATCTCTAAGAAGATATGGGGAAAAGTAAGGATAAGCACCTCCCTCTTACCCTGCCAACCCCCACCCCCCCACCCCCCCTGCCATGTATGACTAGGGTAGAACGGCGTGCATCCCCTCAACTCCATGTTGAAGATGTTGAAACATCAAATCAACTTCACTAGCATAATTCCTCTAAATTTTGCATGCATATTATCTTACCACTTGCTGCTTGCACTGTTCTGGTTGTGGCTCATAGCTTGTAGCTGTGAATGGTCAAGGACAAAAGATGAGCTGTCTTCAGGGGAAAGTAATTACGGGGTGGGGAGGGCACCTGATGCAGCTGGGGAAAAGAAAGAAAATTTTAAAGGTCAGATATCTAATTAAAGAACCTAATTGCCTCTAAAAAAGGGGAAAAAAACACCTTTCCTCTGTGTAGTAAAGCATTCTCTTCAACTGCTCTGGGAAAAAAGAACATAAATTAATTCCTTTCATAAAATAAGTACGGTTTTCATACACTGTGTATAAATGATCTTTGGAAATCACCTCATCTTATTTAAAAGGGTATATGCATAGCTCCTCTATTTAGTTAAATCATACTCATAATCTATATTCATGTTCTACAGAAATAAATAATACAATATAAATAGTATAAAAAATCTCCTGCACAAATCTTATGAAATCTGTTTGATGGCTTGATTATGCCTAATTGCATGCTTGTAATGAAAGTGAGCTTCACCATTGTAGCTAGCGTGATACAAAAAGAATATGTATCAGAAACAAGAGATCTTAAATCTGTTTTAAAGAAATAGTAAGTACTAACAACGAAATAAGAAAAAGATAAGCAGTTTGTTGTTGTTCTATGTTTTGGGACAGTTAAGAGAAAAATTCTGAATTAGTAATGGGGAGTTTTGACCGATGGCTGGCAAAGCACTCACGAGGGAGTTAAGAAACCATTAACGTGCTGTTCATTTTTCTTGTGCTGGTCATCTCTTCACTTGAGTGCCTGAGACAGTCTGTCCCTGTGTCACTTAAATAAACCATATGTTTTATTCATTCTCTTAAAGAACAGACATTACAGTTACTCTCATATGTAAAAAGAGTGGTGGAGTGGTGACATTTAAACAGTTTTTTACGATGATGGAGATCTTTAGTCACATTTACGTGATTAGGCAGATGGATTAGACATCCATCCTATAGCTTGAGACAAGTTATGTTCATGTGTGGAATAGCAAGTTGCAGCTATCATTTTAATTGGCTTCACTTGCCATATTTATGGAAGATCATTGCAGAATTCTTATTTATTTTTACTGTTTTAGAGGAGTTTGATCTATGGTTATGACTGTTGATTTTGTTTGCCAAATGGAAGAATTACCTTCCTGCCCAAACATCTCAGTATAATCTAGCTCCAGCATGTTACCTCAAATTTAATCTTGTGCTCCCTGCTTCAGAAAATGGTTAGCTATATTACAAATACAAGAACTAATCCTCTCTCCTTTGAAAAGCTGCTGTAAACTGGCTTTGAGCATGGCTTTGCTTTGCGGATAAAGGGAAAAGAGTGCTCCCCAATGCTGTCTGCAGCAAGGAAATCTGCTCTGTAGTTGCTATTATGCTCCAGGAGCTTCTACATCCCTTGCTGTGGCCTCAGGTCAGCCAGGAATGCTTACATCTAGTTTCAGCAAGGCATTTAATTGTGTGCTTAACATTAAATTCAGCAAGACTTATACACGTACTTAACTTCAACACTTGCTTGCCATTATCGAGAAGAGTGTTTTGCTCAGTTGGGATTACAGGAAGGAAAGACAGATTATCCTGGTGAGGTAGATATCCATGGATGCCTGCGTCTATACCAACATCAAAGGGATCTTTTTTTCAGCTCAGAAGCACTCAGATCAAAACCGCAATGCTTCCTTTGCAATGATGTGGTTAGCGGAGGAAAGAAAGCAAGCTCTTTGCCTCTTTCTAAAAACAGCCCTTATCCCTCCACATCCTGGCTGTTCCATCAGGACAAGGGAGGGCACTCAGGAGTTGCCTCTCTCCCCCCACTCGTTTTCCTCTACAGAGTGGCTGGCATTGAGAAATGATCTTTCCCATATTGCCACATGCCTCTTTCCCCTTGATGTTGCCAAAAACACGTGGGGAGGGAAGTGTTACAGCTGTGGAAGGAAGGCTGTAGTGACCCACCGGTCCTGCTGTACAAATTACTGTATTTCTGTTCTTCTCTCAGAAAATGTCAGGTCCCAACACTGTACTTGGGCTCTTCTCCCCAGCGTCACAATTTTCCAGATGCACACCCAGTGCCTGTCCGTTTCTGTGCTTGACATTTGTAGGATAGAGCGTACTGCTTCATTTATTAACACAAAATTCAAATTAACAGCAGCCAACCTGCATTGACTTAGAGTCTAATGCTGCTCCAGCTCAACTACCACATTTTCCCTTGCGATCCACCTGAGATACTGCTTTAGTTGGCTCCCTGCAGAGCAGGGGAGACCATAGCCATATAGATTTCTGACAAGGTATTTCATTAAAGGCTTCAAAAGAAGATGAGGTATAAGGGATGCAGGACAGATTAACAGTTGGGATGGAAGCATATGGTCATTTTTTATGACAGACTGTAACTCCAGCTGAATCCTTTAAGAAACTGTGCCGATCATGTGTAAGTTAGGTCTGTAAAAGGGAATTAACATTCCGTTGACAGAAGTCTGTACGTGATACAGCATTATACACTGTGAGTCATAGAATCATAGAATCATAGAATCATTGAGGTTGGAAAAGACCTCTAAGATCATCGAGTCCAACCGTCAACCCAACACCACCATGCCC
>NW_008795923.1:3184804-3216568 GCF_000699145.1 Aptenodytes forsteri | reverse complement strand
CCTCATAAGACTTGTTCTCCAGACCCCTCACCAGCCTCGTTGCCCTTCTCTGGACACGCTCCAGCACCTCAACGTCCTTCTTGTAGTGAGGGGCCCAAAACTGAACAGAGGATTCAAGCCTGTGCAGCCTCACCAGTGCCGAGTACAGGGGCACAATCACTTCCCTACTCCTGCTGGCCACACTATTTCTGAGACAGGCCAGGATGCCATTGGCCTTCTTGGCCGCCTGGGCACACTGCCGGCTCATGTTCAGCCGGCTGTCGACCAGCACCCCCAGGTCCTTCTCTGCTGGGCAGCTTTCCAGCCACTCTTCCCCAAGCCTGTAGCGCTGCATGGGGTTGTTCATTGCTGTTAACTTATTTTCTTCTTTTTATTTACCATTGGTGTAAGTGGAACATTTGAATGCATCAGGTGTATTCTTATTAGGCAATAATGTTAGCCCTTCTGACCTGTAAATGTCCTTTATCAGTATTAATTCCATTGAAGCTTGGAAAAGGCTCATATTCTCTAATTAGAGAGTTTATGCATCAGAATTCAAATGTAAGTTACAGTCCACGTTTTTATGGCCAGTTATTCAGAAATGATACCCAGTCTAACATCTTTCCTGCTGGACCACACTGTATTACTACACAGATCTCAGGAGCAAATTGTCCTTTCGTTTTGCAGTGCTGCGAGGAGTAGGTTTGAATCCTGGACAAGCTGGCACCAGAAAGTTGGAAGGAATTCAGAGAAATCCATCAATGATGATTAAAGATTTAGATTTCATGAAGACGTATTAAAAACTAATTATATAGAATTTGTCTAAATGATGAAATAACAATATGCCAGTGCAGAATTATTCTCACAGGAGAAAGCTGAGAATCGCTAATGAAGAAGAGAGGATCATTTTCTATTCCTCAAAAAGAACCCAATCCAAACCCTGTGTACTAGACCATTGCTTTGCTAAGTCTACAGAAATTGTGTGCTAGAGGGCAGTATGATTTATAGCAGGCAGTGTCCTTGTCTACATTACTTTGTATACTCAACTTAATGTTACTTAATTTATAGTTGTAGTCTCATGCCAATTGCTGTTTCACACTACTCTCACAAATTCTGAGAGGAAAGTTTGTGGTAGATTAGCCAGTCAGTGTGCACTGTGATTGCCCACTGCATACTTCAGAAGAGTCAAATAACTAGGCACTCAATTTAGTAAAGTTTTAAGCAATCAGTTGGAAAGTGGAAGCTGGAGTCCCTCAAACTGGGCGGGGGGTGGGGGGGGGGGGGGGGGAGAATTACCCTGTGCAGTTGTTAAACACCTCCAGCATAATAGGGCTTAATTCCGATTAGGTGTCTGAGCCCTCAGATAGAAGTATTGTGCTTGTGCTATTTTTTTTTGGTGGATTAGCCCAAGTACATAGGATCTTGAAAATGATACTGTAACCACAAGCTCAGTAAATAACAGAACAATGTTTGGTTTTGACAGAAAGAGCCTACAGAGAATAGATGGAAGGTCCTATACGTTTTGCTTTTACAAACCAAGCTTCTCAGTGACATCCTGTGTTTTCAATCTAGGGGTCTTCCAACCTGCAAATGAAATGTACGAAGGAGAGGTTCTCCATCCATATTTCAAGATATACCTGTGGCCCCAATCAGCACATAAGTAGTTTTTTCTATCCTACTTAATCAAAACTGAAGTCCTTGAGTGTTTTTTTTAATTTCTAAGAAGTTTTTTGTTTTGTTTTCAGCGTGGATGCGTTGTATTGTAATATCTCAGAACCGTGGAAAAACTTGCATGGTTTTGCCTGTGCAAAAGCTCATTCCATTTCCATGCATATGCAGACCCATTTCCCAAGGGATAACTCTTTTTGATATTTATATTACAATGCTGATCACAAGTCCTAGTCAGGATCAGGGACCTGGGTTTTTTTTTCTATTTAAGAAAATGGTCTCAGGGAATGTAGCAAATGAAAGATGGGTGATGAAAATGGATAATTAGCCTAGGTGTCTTTGCTGATGCAAAATTTGGCAAAAATAAAAAGTCTTAGGTTTGGAAAGGTAGTGTCTTACACTATTGATAAAAGCTGCCATTGAAAATGAAGACTGCATATCTTTGTGTGCAGTAAGAAAGATTTCCAGGTTTCCTCTCTAGGTTGTATTATACCCAGCCATCCATCTCCAATGGTTGTATTAGGAATGCGTATCTTTATTTCTTCTTTTTAAACTTGTTAAACGTGAAGCAAGTTCTGTAAGAAACTGATAATCAAACAGCATGGGGAAGTGAAAAATCTAAACATTGACCTTAATGACAGAACAAAAATTATTTTAAAAGGGAAAAACGCAATTAAGAAAGAACACAGTAATAAGCTTCCTAGCTGTTTTACAGGCATTTGCAGAAGCATATTAGGAGTGGCCTGACTCCTGCATACACATACTAAATTCCCTCTTGAGCACTGTGTAGATGCCCATGAAAACAGGCATGACTGAAAAACAAAAGCCAATGAAGAGCTATAAAGGGAGCATGGAACAATCCAGTTTTTACTAGTTAAGTGAGTTAAAGCATGAAAGAGGGAGCTGAAACTATAATAAGGTGAAAGACGTGCATGAAATAGCAAAGAATATTTTAGAATGCTAACAGTGATGAGTGGGCTAAGTGTTTGAATAGTTCAAGCAACAAAAGAAATAATCTTTAAAAATCCTCCTGTTTAACATGGTTTGCTGTAATTTCTTAATCTGACCAAGATAATCCACTCAGCAAGTGCTCACCAAATTATAGTTATAATGTCAAAGACCATTTAAATAAAAAGCTTGAGTCATGATGTTTTTGACACGTTTTGCTATAGAAATGCAGTGAGATACTTTGAATTTGGGATTTTCTGGCTGGCGTGGGGAGATGTTGGTCGTGATAGTCACTCATGCCACCAGTAGCTCTGGAAAATCATAAATTTTTTACTCAAATTGTATAGTGCTTCAGAAAGAGGGTTTGTTGCAAACTCTGGAAACTATTTTGGCAATATATAGTTATACAAAACCAGCATCCAGTGATTTGAAGTAGCATTGTTAAGAAAGATGAATCAAAAATCATAAATCACACTTAAAAACTTGCTTCCTTTTGCCCTTTTATAATTTTCCAAAGACAAAGAAGCACCCTCCACCAAGCCAAACAATCCAGTCATACTGACTAAAACATCTGATTAAAACCTTAATATCTAGTTCACTTTGTGAGAGAGGGAGAAACTAACAAATAAGCCTGGTTTCTAAGTCTTTAGATCTCCCGATCAGTGCTTAGCTGTCAATGTGAGCTGCATCTTAAATAGACAAGGAGAACTTGATCTATCTACAGTGTCTGCTTTGTATGATAAAAGAGATCATTTGACCTAGCTAGAATGTGTTCCCGAGTCACAGAAGATGAATATTGTTTTAATAGCCTTCAAATTTAAAAATGAAGTACAAGTGATGTGAAAAGTACTACAGTCTTTGCTGTAAGTAAGCTCTCAGTATCATTACATTAGCTGGCTTTACTTAAAAAAGAAGAGAATACTGGGAAGCTGAGGTCACAACAGGAGCGAGGGAGTTTACAAGTCCAACATCTGATCATGGAGATCATAACTACTGAATCTGAAGATTTAGTTGTGTCGTGGTTTACCCTCAGCCAGCAACGGACCCCCCCCCAGCCGCTCGCTCACTCCCCCCGCCCCCGGTGGGATGGGGGAGAGAATTGGAAGAGCACAAGTGAGAAAAACTCGTGGGTTGAGATAAAAACAGTTTAATAATTGAAATAAAATAATAATAATAATAATAATACACAAAGCAAGTGATGCACAGTGCAATTGCTCACCACCCGCCAACCGATGCCCAGCCAGTCCCCGAGCAGCAGCTCCCCCCAACCAGCTTTCCCCAGTTTATGGGGGAAAAATGCTCCCCATGACTGAGCATGGCATCACATGGTATGGAATGTCCCTTTGGCCAGTTTGGCTGTGCCCCCCTCCCAGCTTCTTGTGCACCTGCAGCCTTCTCAGTCGGTAGAGCATGGGAAGCTGAAAAGTCCTCGACTAGTGTAAGCACTGCTTAGCAACAACTAAAACCTCGGTGTGTTATCAATACTGTTCTCATCCTAAATCCAAAACACAGCACTGTACCAGCTACTAGGAAGGAAATTAACTCTATCCCTGCCAAAACCAGGATAAGTTGGCAGTGCAGGCTAATGAAAGGGCTGTTCTTCAGAGACTTAAAACACTAGAGAGCAGGAATCCCAAGTGGAAGTTTTGTGCAGTGCCTGTTGTGTCCTCTGGAAAAGTCACTATGTGGAGTTTAGGATAAAATCATTTAGCTTTATACATGATATATTTTAAAAACTTGGAGATTTGCATAACCTGTCCTCTGACCATCTCTATGGACAATAATCTCTGTTGCGTGGGAAAACTGGCACAGGGAAGTTCCTGACTTTTCCCCTGCAGCATGTTTCTGCTGCCTTGTTCTTCTGGGGAGATGCCTTTTCACCCCCCTTTCAGGACTGACAGCAGATTCTCTTTAAAGAAAGATGTGCAGAGGTGTTGTGCATCTCAGCCACTTTCAGCCCTCACGAACCTTTAAGTATACCATCCTTGGGTCAGTCTTTCTCTTCTTGGCTCAAATTCATTTACTAGAGGTATAGTCCCTAAACATAGGGACCCCAATACAAATGGGTTTCATTTGTTCAAGTTGGCATAGGTAGTGACATGTGAGATGTCCTAATACTTTATATTGGTGCTTCTTAGCCTATGTCTTACCTTAGCTGATCCAGAGTTGTTTGTATTTCACCACAATACATCATGGGACATGGTACCCTCATATACCTTGGTCATTAAAGAACTTCAGTGGTAGGATGTGCTTGACAGACATCAAGATAATGTTTAGATGTGTTAGATCTGTTCAACTTATGATTAATTTTAAATGCTTGCTCTCTCTGAAGAATTTGCTTTTTTATCATGTACCCACTGTATTTTACTTTCACAGTTGCTCCCTTTTTCCACCTCTGCTTGCCACCATTGGTAGCTCTGTATCTATATTTTCCTGCCCTTTATTTTCCCTGCTTGCTTATTCTGTCCCCTTACATTTAAAGAAGAAACCGGTTCCAGCAACTCAGAACATAACTGCAGGCACCATATTTGAATGTTTAAAATGTGACAGAACTTCTGGGAACTGGCTTATTTTTAGCTCCCTCCTCCATTCATTAATTCATATTAGAAAACTTAATTTGGTAGTCTTTTCCCTTTCTTCTTCTTATACCCTGTCCCAGCGTCTGCCATGATTTACCACCATGATGGGTCCTTCTCCTCCTCAGGCATGGACTGATGGTCAGTGGTCACCATGTTCACTTTGAGCTGTAAGACTGGAAAAGTGAATTCTAGCTTGCCAGTGGGTAGATTGTGCTAAGAATTTCAACTGTTCTATTAACTTCACTTTTAGCACTTGAAGGGCTTAACTCAACTTCCTCCACTGCCAAAGTTTGGGCGGTCTCTCACTATTGCCTAGTACCTTAACGTGAAAGATAGGAGATAATCTGTGTGATATTTTTATCAATGCTGTTGATTAGGCCTGGTCTCAGACTACAAGCCAACAGTGCTGAATGTTGTAGCAGCAGCAAACAATGTGGGATACTTGAAAAATCAGGGTAGTAAGCTGTTTTCTTGGGTTATATATCTTCAGCTGTAATGTAGAAATTAAATAGTGGATAGTTCTCTTTAACTGTGGCTTTAGATTATAGATGTAGCTGTGGAGAAACTGTCCCTCCAAAACATGGATAATTGGGATAAAATGCTCTCCCCCTTCAAGCCCGTTATTCTAACGTAATAGATCTCAGTGGGGCAGTGTTGCTGTAATGTCTTTCCTTTTATGAAGAGTGCATTGATTAATCCATAAATGCATAACTTAATTTTCAGGGTGTCAGCTGTATATGTCTTCCTAGCTTTACTTCTCTTCTTTTTGAATGACAGTTTACACTTTAAGAGGTTGAGACATTTTTATTGAATTAAACTCATTTACAACATTACGGTGATGTAACATTCAAATACAAACCTCTGGGCAGAGAGGTGCTCTGCTTTGTTTTGCCAGTGCCTGCATTTTTGTGTTCTACAGTGAGTGCTCAGGCAGGCTGCCCACTTTCCATTTCCTAACAAATTATTTAGTGTTTGTATTGCACAAAATATTTTTGATAGCTTATCTACAGTCAGTGTCGACCAATATGAATGAAACAAGGGAGGAGAAAAAAATAACAGGTGACTCTTCAGACCTTGCAAGTGCTAGAAGTGTAGTTGCTTGTATGACCTTTCCACAAACTCCAAAGGTCCTGTGCAGGTACACACTTAAGAACACACGTAGGTGGCCATCTACTCCAGTAGAGGCGAGAAAGAACTTTGTAGGCCAGAAATATTTATTTTTCTCTGGCAATAATTTTTTCTTATTAAACCTGGTGAGACTGATGAATCACGTTCTCCTAACAATTTAGTGGGGACTGAGGGAGATTACCTGGGGGCTATGGCAGAAAGCATTTTTGCCATAAAGTCAGGTGAAGTGAGGTTTTGTTATCTGCAATTTTCAGCCTGATCTGCAGAACAGTACTTGGATAAGTGCAGAACCACACAAAGTCTTGAAAACTGCAAATCAATAACAGAAGAGGAAAGTTAGCTGATACAGTTTTAATAAACAGATGTTGGCCAACTGAATATCACTTAGGCAGAACACCCATTGATTTTCTTATCTAAGACCAAATAAATGCCTCAGTTCTATGATTTTTTAAAATTATTTCTCATGAAAATATGTAGTCATATCCTGAATCAAAATAGATACGTAATGTGCATATGAAGAAATTAGGTTATACATACATACTTTGTGCTTTCCCAGTTACTATGGTGAATGTGGATAAAACTAAAATACCGATTCACAATGGAAAATACTAACCTAGGTAATGTGGTGATAACATCTTTTGGTATGGTGATCCACAAATTCACATTCCAGATTAGAGTCAAATTGGGATTGCAGGAGAGTCCAGACAGAAGACAGGAATCCCATCCGAAAAGGAGAGAGTTGTGGGTTGCTTTGGAAGATCCATAATCAAAATAGGTGGCAAGGCTCAAGACAAGCAGAGCCAAGAGCAGGAATGGCATTCCACACTACAGATGCTGTAGTTTCCTTCTAAAGGAAAGGCGGCCTTAGAGGGAACCACAGCAACAAAAAATAGATAAAACTAATGTAATCTCCCAGGCTGTTTCCTTCATACAATCAATATAGTCTGAGTCTGATCGAGACTGAACATAAATCAACAAGCTTCTCCTCCAGCCTCTAATTTAGCTAGCAAATCACTGTCCCACACTTGTCATAGCTTTTGCAATTCTCATCTTGTCTGCCTAGACTCTCACTGCATGGTCTTATTGAATAACTACCTGCCCCTTCTGCACGGTATCAGCAATGAAAATACAGGTTGAAAATTTCAAGGCTAAATATGGTTTTTAATCCTTTGTGTTAACTGATTTTTTATTATTTTTTTAAATGGAATGTGTGAGGTTGTATCTTTAAGATAGGTTAAGAACAGGTTACAAGCAAACCTGTTGTTTATTGTAACCTACAGCAACCTACTATGTTAAAGGTTAAGAACAGGTTGCAAGCAAACAAAAATGGCTTTTGCCTTTTCTTTTATGTAAGTTATTCTTGGCTAATGTTCCTCTTCTCTGGCCTATTATTGTTCTTTGTATTTCATTCCTGTTGTTCTTTTGAGAAATGTGATTTTTTTTTCCTTGTACAGTGAAATACAATGTGATACACATTTCCACTCTAAAACGTGTGGCAGTGCTAGAAACATATCATTTACTGTGTACCAATTGCTAACCAGTAGTATTGATTGAACTGGGGGGAATTATTGCTTAATTTATAGATGCGAATGCTGTAGTTTGACCTGATGACTATAAAATTCTGAGTCAAGTGTCAGACATATTACTAATGAGATAAAATGCCCCAAAGGAGGACTTTGATGATAGTCACAATTTAATACGCTCTTGCAAATGAATTCTTAGACTGTGGAGTAATTAACTTGTCAATGTATAAGCTTTTACGTTTACTGCTTAGAGTATTATCTGGAATTATGAAATAGAATCCTGTTATTGTAGGGCAGGAATTCTGCATATTGGAGGTATTGCCTAGATTGATTCAACATTTTATGTCTTTGAAGTACAACATTGCAAGGTCACAAACGAATTCAACATCTCAAGAGTAACCTCAGGTTTAAAAAAAGGAATAGACTGCTAAGGCTAAGAAATTTAGTAGCATATAACTTCCTTTCTTCTTATTCTTATTTAAATTGTCTTAATCAGTCAAATATGAACAACTCAGAAACTATGCTGAATCTTTTTTCTGTCTCTCAGGGACATCTCCATTAAATAATGGTAATGTCCCTGTATATTAAATATGCCTATAACATGCAATACCTCGTTATATACTAAGATTAAAAAAAATCTAAGCAGCTGGTAGTAAATTAAATACACATGTACTGTATAATGGTCTCTGTAATGTAACGTGTATGTTTCCCCTTACACAATTTTGAGAAACTCAGTTTCTACCTGAAGATGTCTTCATATTTAAATGAAATGCAATATATTTTTCCATACACAGCTGGCTTTCATTCTGGATTTCATTCTGTAAGCAATATTTAATTATGAAAACATGTTTGCCAGCTTCCTAGTGTCTTAATTTTCTCTTGCCCTCTTGGTTTTCCTTTGTTTTCCTCCCTCCCACCCCTCCTCCCCCAAATTGTAAAAATAAATAAAGGATGAGCTTCTGGTGTTTTCTTGTGTTTTCTATAGAAAGTTAAGCTTCACTGACAATGAGTAATTTCTTTTACAGCTCACATGCACTTTGAATTTAAAATTTAATCTGTTCAAATCAGCTTGCATTACCAGGGAATTGTGCTTAGCATGTTCTATGAATGATTCAGTAGATCTTAATAGCTACCTTAGTAATTTCTTATGAATCATTGAAAGAGATCACATTAGTAAACATTAGTGGTAAGTACTAAGCACATTTTTCATGAAATTGTATTTCTTGAGTATTGTTGATTCCAAAATCTGTTGTGTAGGTGTCATATGAAGAATTGTATGTTGCATCTTAGATTTATTGTCCTTGAAGAAAAGGGTAGTTGATTTTTTTTTTTTTTTTAACTCTCTGCAACTGGTGTGAGCAGTGCGCCAGCACAACCACCATGGCACAGTCCAGTGTGGTTGCCAGCTCACACAGAGTGCTGTACTCCATGGACCAACCGTAGAAGCGATATAAATGTACCTCTGGCTTCCACATAAAGCCTTCCTTATATTGTACTCACTTATCACATACACCGCTTCTGAATTTCTAGGAAGACAAATAGTATCAATAGCAATTGGAGGAATCAAAATAGCTCATGGAAGTAATAATTATTAAGGGGGGTTGATGTTTCGTAAACTTTGTCCCAAGGACTTTGAAGTAGCTCTTAATTCAGCAGTGAGAAAGTGGAGTGCTTTTTCTTAATTATGGTTCCCTTGAATGTTTAAATTATGAATGAAGATTGCCATTGTTCCTTGAACGATGGTAATACTTATTTAAATTCCGTTCCATTAAAAAAAAAAGAGATAAATATCTTCACATTCAAAAGCTTCATTAAACTGTATAGTTGCAGTTATCTATTACTTGTACTTACCATCTTCCCTTTTATTTTGAATTTGTAAAAATCTTAATACAGGAAACTTTAAAAAGTTGTGTTTATTTAAGAAAGGTATACGCCACTAAGAAAGAATGTATAGGCTTTAATATCATCTAGTATTTTGATGTTTCCAGTGAACTGTTTAAAGTGTGATTGTTATTTTAACATTATTGTTACTGTAACTGAATACATAGGCAATAAAGCTACAAGAACAAAGGGTGGATAATTATAAATTTAAACTTAGGAGTGTCAGTGTAACTACTTACTTACCTTTTGCACATTTTTTGCTCAGAATAATTGCAGTATAAATTAAGTAAATAAACCAGGCACATTTCTTTTTGAAGTGTGAGATGGAGGGACAGTAATCCCTAACCCCTCAGCTGGGGAAGGAGGTGTGTGCACACCTTGGTAGGGGAGCTGCTGAGCACTCGGCATTACGTGTGGTCAGCAGTGAGCAGGATCAGAAGGTTGCAACAGAGCACATTGAACCTCTCTCTACAGTATTACATAGCAACAATATATGTGAATATATATTGCTATTTTTGCAATCGTGTAAATATCCATCATTCAGAACAATCCTATGTTGCATTTTTATAGTTCTTTTTATTTCATAACATCCCAGAATGCGATGCGAACAAGGTGTGCAGAAACAGGTGCATAAATGATTCCAACACATACACACCTCTGGTATACAACAACCTGCACACATACGAAGAGGAAAGAAAATCTGCCAAGTAGTTTTCCTAAACTTCCAAAGAAACAGCAGGGAGAACATGCACATACGTTGTGAAGTACGATTCCCTTCTTCTCTCTGTGCAAAGTTGTTCTGTGGGTAGAGGCTGCACAGTTTTGCAGTTGTCCTGTTCCACATGACTGTCACTGAAGTTTTGCTTGTATAAAAGTGCTGGTTTTGTCCTTGTGATAATGCCTGTGTTTTGGGGTTTGTTAGTGGGACTACATCCTGGTAATAAGTACTGTGCCTATGGCTTATGGTTCGGAAGATCTTGCTCTAATGCATGACAATACATTAACTCCTAAGAGTACGCATAAGCAAGGTGAATTCAAGTGGGACAAAAAGGCATAATTCTGACATTTCCTAAAATTTTTAGTGTTTGGCTTTGCAACTATGATACTTTTCATTAGTTTAGCCTTTGGCATGTCATATTATCAATAACCTAAACCAAAAAAAAAATCTTCTTTGAAAATGTTTGGAAACTGTTAGAAGACACTTCTGCATGTCAGGTGTGAACTTTCCTCATGAATGGGAGCTCAAAGTAAATTACGAGAATCAAATTTGGCCTTAATTTTGAGACGTGAATAGCAATTTGAGTAAAATGAGCCATGTGTCAGCTGACATTCAAACAAGTCTGTCCTTTTCTAAAACAGACCCATTGTGCTTAGCTTGAGAACAGGTGCTATATTTCATCTTTATTCAGGAATTTCCTAATTTTTTAGTTTCTATCATAATTACAGTATACCATGCTTTTCAAGTAAAATTTATCATGTGGCTATATAAACAGGATTATATTTAACTTTCTCTTTGGAAGGCTTATGTTGGAGACCATTGATTTATATAGGCGTAATAAAGGTTAATGTAAGCAGCAACAGGATTTATCTCTGACCATAAGGAGTCATCACTTTTTTTAATAACACACTATACACCCATATTGTTGACATAGTAATAAATCAAAGACTTCAGTAAGGATTGGATTGGAAGGGAGAACTGTACTGGAGTGCAAAATTTGGTATTTCTGGAGGAAGATACATGAAAGTATATAAGTACAAAATAATGTGTGACCAGATCTTTTGTCTTCTGTTCCTATTTCATTAGCCATTGCAAGAGTGTTTCTGTATAGAAAAGTACAAATTATGAGTGTTTTGGTATGGAGGCCGTTATGACGGAAGAGAGGAAGCCATTGCAAGAGTGTTTCTGTATAGAAAAGTACAAATTATGAGTGTTTTGGTATGGAGGCTGTAATGACGAAGAAGAGTGTATAATTTATTTTAGTTGAACAAAACTGATCGCAGTTCAATAATATTTCCTACAGCTTTTTTTTTAAAAAATAGGTCAATCCTGAAATGAAAATCCCCTTTCAAAACAAAAGGTTGAAACAATTTGTTTAGAAAATTGCTTCTAAAAAGTCCAGGAAGCTATTCCAGGATTTTCATCCAGGCAGAATTATTTGCCAAATCTGGCTTGAAACTGTGGGTAATTTGGCCATGTCCAAAAAGGGCATTTTTAGTCAGACTTACTCTCTGCCAATAAACTGTTTCCAGCTCTGTCGTTGTGTCCTGACTGTTCGCAGACTGGAGACCTTTAAGACCAAGAAAAATGCATCTTTCTGTATTCTTCTAGGCCACTTAAAACATGGGGGGCACCACAGCCTGCAAAAATAACTTAATAATGTTGCTTAAGGAACAATTATAATTAGTTTTGGTTACTGTATATAAAACTAATCAGAAGTAGTGCGAAGTGAGAGCTTACACATACACAAAACTTTTCAGTGTTTCAAATATGCTGAAGTAGGCATGAAAAGCATGAAAGATAAAGGAGAATTTGGGGCATTTTAAAACCCCATTAATTTTCAGAACAGATGCAGGGGCTTTCTGTTTGTTTTTATTGAAGATGTTTCATCTACAATACAAGAGCTGATTTTGCAAATGACATTTTTGCAGGTAATTAGTCTGTGATATTTCTATAGTTCTTGTTGATATTTCGGAAATATTTTGAAATAATTCAGCATTTCTTCTTTTCAAAGTGCTAAGTGTAGGGGTTTTTTCCCTGCATCTATTTCACAGTAATAATTTACATGTGTTACATTATCAGCATATAAATTCTGATTCATTTAATTGGGATGATTACAAACAATGTAGAATTGAATGCACCTGCTAATTTTTCTCTCTCACACTCCATTGCATGTGCGCTCATAATTTGCACATTGTTATCATTCATTGTCCATAATATCAGGAGTAACCAGTACCTTAAACTGCTCCTAAATTTTCAGGGCAGACTGCCATGTAGTATGCTATGAGAAGAGCGTAACAGTGCTACAGCCTTCATATTGTGGTGATTGAAATGTTGTAGTAGTAGGAATTGAACTGAAGGGCTATGTGTAATGCTTGTTTCTCCTCACCCCAGCCTGTTACCCAAATACTTCATTACAGCCAGCGTGGCTCCTGCGCTGCTCGGAGGCAAGTTGAAGTCATGCCCCACTGTGTGGGCCAAATACAGCACCCGCATTTGGGGTACTTGTCAGACCGTAGGGTGGCAGAGAAGCATGAGGGACGTCTAACTGTACAGACCACACGTCACCAGAGCATTTCTGTGTGTACTTGGTTTTTTAAATTGAGCAGAATGAGAGTCTTTCTGTCCACTGATGCCTTGAGTCATAATCCCTTCATCTTTGAGCTGCTGGTGGCATGGGGAGAGCCTGTGTTGCCCTGAGAAGCAGTGATGCTGGAGTGGCTCCTCCTCGTGGGGTCTGTGGTGCCAAGCCCCTCAGTCCTCGGCTTCAGTGGTGGGTGCCTGAGTCATGTAAAGCTGGCAACCAGAATGTGTCTTTAACATTTTTGTCTTGCATTTTTATCATCTAGCCTGTATTTTGACTAGGCCTGTGCTTCCCCTTTTCAGTCAGATAGCTTGAGGATTACTGTAGCAAGAGCAGCAGCATGCGATATTTCAATTAATTTCTTTCTTTTAGAGAGGAGTGTATGCAGCTATCAGCCTGAGCTGCGGTTTGGCGGAAAATGTTACAAAGAGGCTGACCTTGGGAAAGTATATTCTCACATATTGTGTCTGAGATTGATGTTACTTAGAGGTAATGAGCTGTGTGCTGCATTTTCACAGGAATAACTCTCATTGTAGACATTTACTTAAAAAATGTTACATGTCATTCCTTTCCCAGCTCACAAGAGTTCAGAAATAGAGAGGAGGTGTAAGGCTCGGGGAACTGTAATTTAATTGTGATTGTCACCTCTTCCCTTCTTGTTGGGAGGAACACCAAGCTGTTAGCAACTGAAAATTAATTATTATCTTGCCAACTGTTTATCGTGTATGAAATAAGTTGGCAATTGTGTTTCAGTGGCCAGGTATCCCCACGACACGTAACATGATGCCAGTTGGTACAAATTGTCAATACAGTTTGGAGTTTCAGAGAGGAGAAAACATAGGGAAAGAACTGACCTAGGCACAAAATTATGGGTTTATCATCTCTATTCAGCACAGAAGCTACAAGATGCTGTTGAGGAATACTAAGCCATTGTTCTCTTTTGATCTCTTTGAACTGATCAGCGAAGAGCTTCTTAGTTTTCATAATTTCTTAAACAATTCTGATTATATTCCTTGACTACTCTTATTTATTCAAAAGATTTTTTTTGCTTGCAACACCAGATGTTTATGAAATGTCAGTTCCTCAGAAGACGCTATGCTACTTTGTTGCTGGGCTAATTATTTACAGTCATGTTGAGAATAAGGAGTCTTACTTATTAAAAATAAATGAGATTTATCATTGACTTCTGTTTGCTGAGCAAAGAGATCATATCATTGTATTTTTCACCAAGGAAAACACATGCTTTATTCAAACTTGGCTTTTATTAGCCTGTAGCAGCTAAGAAACATCAAAAGCTCTGTTCCTGAAACTGGAAAAGTTGTTTCTTTAAAAAATAGTTTTATGTAGGTCTGAAAGAATATTTAGAAGCAGAAAGAAGAAAAAAAAAAGATTCAGACAATTATTTTTAGGCCTTCCCTTCAAAAACCCTTAGGCTTAAGCAAGTCTAATGTATTTTACTCTTTCATCACCTGTACCCGCAACAGTTTTTCCATTTCATAAATAGATCCAGACCTGAGCTTCTACAGAATAGCACATAATTTCTGATTTCAAGCCCTGTTAATAGTTATGAATTTTGTATTCTGATACATAAAAGTAGATCTTTGAAGAGTCTTGATGAAGATGGTATTAGAAACCTAACTCGTAATCTGATCTATGCAAAGTTATAGATTAACGAGCAATTTTGCTCTGCTGAAGGACAACAGGCTCAGTAGGGTACTTTAAGCTGGAATAATTGCATTAGTGTAAATAGACACCATAAACGACATTAGCTGAAAAAAGGCAAAAAACGTCTTTTCTTAGTACTGACTAGTTAGATATTTTTTCCTCAAGAATAATTTTACTTCAGTTAATATAGGCTAAAAAACATTGGCAAATCAGTTCATTTATTACAGAGTCTGATACTCAGATACACGGCCAGAAGTTCAGGATTCAAAAGTGCTTTTGGAAGGTTCTAAAATACAGAAAGAGGGGCTTCATCCTGTCTTTCCAGTTGTGAATATGGACAGGTGGTACGGAGAGTCAAGTGAGATTTGAGAATTATGAAGCCTGATCACACAAGGGCATTAAAAACTCAATTAATGTCGTGAGTCATGCTTGGACAATTCAGTTACAGTCTGTGACCTTCCCCTTTTAATTTCATCAGTTACTTCCACCCACGTTAGCAGAGTCTACATCGCCAGCTATTAAGGAACAGTTATGTTTCCATTTTAAATGGAAAAAGTTTGTGACAGACATCCCGTTTTGGCACATTCCGTAAGATTGTGTGCCTATTTTTACAGAGCCAGCTGCACAAAATGTTAAAGATAATCTTTATACTTATATAGCTTTGAAAGTAAGTGAATTTATTATTTGAATGAAATTTCAGGGTTTTTTTCTTAACAATCTCTGTGTTTCATTATGCTTTTATAAATGTTACAAAGTCCTGAAAATTAGTATCAGGTTTTGTAAATTCATTATAATGTCAAATATTTTTTTACTTAATTAAATGCTTCTTTGATACCAAGAAGGCACATAATGAATTGTGACTTGTACCGAAAGCAGTTCTATTGTAAGAAAATACAAGAAAAATGGTTTCCATTGTTTGAAACAACTTTTAGGTTTGTGTTTCAGCTTTGAATGATAATCACTTTGATATTCTTACTTCAGTACTTTACATAATTAAGAATTATATATGAGGACATGCTAGCTTTTCTTAAATATTATCGGATTTTTTTCAGAGGGCCTTTCTGTATTTGTATCATTTCACTGTATTGCATGTGACACATGCCACCTTCTGGATGTTGTCAGAATTGCCAGTTGTTTAAAATTGGAAAGTGGTTTCGTCCTCCATGTATCTGTTACAGAAATGAATACAGCTGATATCCATGCACAGGTTTATGCATCAGAGGAAGTAGCCCACAATTCTCAGCCAGACACTTTAGTGGTGTACAATGGTTTTAGTCTGAGGTCTGGTTAATTCTTAAGCATGTTTCTGTGTCCTGCATCATCCTAACAAATTGATTATTGCTCTAAAAAGTTATGCATTTTGACCAGGCAGTGAAAAACAACATTGGAAATAAAAGCAGTAAGCTATCCAGGGGAAAAAAAAAAGGTTGAGAAACATACACAGAGCTGTTTGGGTGGGAGAAACATGCCCATGTTACAGAAGAATCAGGGATGTGGGGTGAAATCTTTTCGAAGTTAGGTAATTGCAAGCAGTTAAATATTCTGGAAAGAATTCTCAGATTTTATGTGTAGCTGGTGGTAAAAAGGGAAGTGGGGTTTGATTTATTGAGTCTAAAAATGAGTTAGAGTGCCTTGTCAAGGCCCTATAATTTCAGTGCCCTTTAGTCCCTGTCGCAATTCGGTCTCTCTTCTACGTGTAATAATTTGCAATAACCTTTTCCCAAACAGAAATACGCCCAGGCTTGTACACTGCCTTTCGCTTCACAGTCCTCTGTTGGCGTTGGAGCAGTCTTGCTACTCTCGCTCTGCCACTCTGTCTCATACGTACAAACTTACCACATGCGGCTTTGTTGGCTTAAAATGGCAAACAGGAATGATTTCTTATGTTCAAGAATACTTGGGCCTGGTTTTGAAATTGAGCTGCTACCTAATTACGGCTTGCAGTTTAGAAGATTAAAATTCCAGCTTTCCTAGTCCACCGGACTCCATCAATATTTCACTTGATGTAAATGAGCTCTCTTGCTGCTTCAGTTTTTTGCTGATTTTCATTTGTTGTTATTAACAGGCTTAATTTTGTCTTTTGTCTGTTTTCCATTATGAGCTGTTCTCTTTAATATGATTTGAGTTCTAAATAGGATTTTAGATTTTATACATGAATTATCTACAAGCTTAAAGATAATTGGAAGATGAGCTTTTCAGGTCTGATGGGTAGTGAGGAGGCAGTCTGGAGGTTACAGCAAAGCTTGCAGCTTGACATGACACAGCAGAAATTTCAAGCAGAAATGCATGAAAATGATGTCAAATCTCAAAGCTGTCCCTTCAGATATTCTTTCTCCAACTGCTGTTTCTCTTCAAGATATGCTCTGTGCAGGCTGTCAAAGTCCTCATGGCAGCCAGCAATTACTTCTTTTAAATCTTTTCCAAAATATGTCTTCCCTGGGGAATTTCAGCTTCCAGTTTAGAAAGGCAAAATGTTGGCTTTTTTTCTTAATTCCCTGGTGGCAGCGTGCTGGCTGATGAGCTGAAGGATTTTTATGCCCTATTAACTGCAAAAGAAGGGAAAAAAACCCTCTGCCCTTGAGATTTGCCTAAGTGAACTCAGTTTAAATTTTTTTTCAAATGCAAAATAGGAAGCCAATGAAAGAGCAAGTGCCTTAAAGCCAAGCTGTGTGTGTCTCTGTTAGTTTAACCTTTTAAAGCTTCTAGATGTACATTCTGAATGAAGCATGAGATGGAAGGAGAAAGATGAAAAAATGTATTATAAAGAATAGTAGCTTTAAAATGATTGGTGTGTAATTGGAGCAGAACAAGTAAACTCTATGAAAAAGCTGCACTTGATGCTCAGCAGTTCATTTCAGGCCACACAGTCAGAGAATACTGCACTTTGAGAGATTCTAACCTGAGTCTACAAGAAAATTAAGCACTGTTCCATGAACACGGAATTGAAGTAAATATCATAAGGCAAAACAACATTCAGGTCGGGTTACAAAGCACATCCTAGACAAAATATTCCTGTAAGTTTCTGCAGTACAACTTCAAGCGTGTGCTCCCTAGGGAAGATCTTCCCTGCTCTTTCTTTGGGTAGAGTTCTTACACTTCAAGCTAAATAGAAGGTAAAAGCTCCCTACTCAACTGAATAGAAAAGTCTGCAGCACATCCCCGCTTTCTAACATGCGATTCATTTATGTGGCAGCTTCTCAAATGCGAGACTTGGTTTGAGTGTGCGTTTTCCAGGAGGTTCGGTTGCATTCTTCACTCAAATACAAAACAGAATTCATCCCAAAACATTGTTAGCCAAGAGATGCACAACCATGAAATGCAAACAGTTTAAAACACAGAAGTTAGGGGGAGAAACCAGCAACATGTCAATTCCCAAACCACATAAATAGTCTTCCCATCTCGGGGGGTGAAACAATCACTCAGAGTTGTATTTTGAAGTCCTCCGGAATAAAAAAGCATCTTTGGAAAAAACAAAAACACACCCCAAAACCCATTCTCAGAGGAGTAGCCAGTAAATATATTTTTATATACAGTCAACTCACTTGCCATTAACACTTTTGATGTACTACATTAAAGCAAGCATATGGAAGTAGGTTCACTTTCATGTTATATTTAACTGGTATTTGCTTTAATGGGAATGTTTTCCCTCTTACCCTGTCAAAGTTAAACGAGTCAGTACTTGTCTCCACTTTAACTCTTTCTCCATGTTGCAAACAACAAATATGATGACTAAAAGAGGTTTGATTCGCGCCCCAATAGCATTAACTTTTTTGTAAAGATTTGCTACACTATAAGCTTTTATTTTATGGCCTGATGGAAGGGACTGTTGTGATTTTATCTGTGGAAATGGGCACTGGGAGAGATATTAATGATAAGGCACAGAACTGTACTGCTGGTAGAGCACAAGCATTAGTTGCTAAAAATTGCTATTACGATGCAGCATCAGAGGAACAGATTGTATCTGATGTAGCTCAGATGAAAATGTCAAGGTAATGTCAAATGAAATTTGTTTATGTAATGAGCGTGGTACATGCACAATTACCAGTTATACAAACTTAGATTGCATTCACAGAAATAGGTCCCTTCACTGTGGATTGACTGGAATATGGCTTTGGCATGAATAATAAGACGAGCTTTAAAACAAAGTGAGGGAAAGAACTCATGTCGTCTCCTTACCTGTTTTTCATAAGTAGAAAGATGACAATCAGACGAAAGAGCAGTAGGTTTGACAGCAAGCAGCAGCAAAGGTAAAGAAAACAAACATGGGGCTTTCCAGGTAAATGATATAGATAATAAAAGCACCATAGTTAATGTGGCCTGGAACTGGCTCTGCTCCACAAATCACAGCTCCAAGGCTTGTGCCTAAATGTGAAAAAATGGGAATTACTCTACTCTTTGAAACCAGGTACTCCTGGGTTAACAGAAATATGGTTGAGTAACTAATACAACTGGCACAGATACCGAAGGGTTCAGTATGTACTAATTATGTTAGAGACAGCAGAGTGTAGATAAAACAATTTTATTTGGATCAATATCACTTACGTGAAAGAGTTTCAATTGGGATAATGCCGAGATACAGATTTTAATGTAGAATGTGGTATCTTTAAAGTTGTTAGAGAGAAGAATACTTCTGAAATGTGGGTCATTATGGAAGATCAGTCCCTAGTTACAAATTTGAGAACAAACGTTACTAACAAAGGCAGAGCCCAATTTTCTCAGAAATGAGAGCAGCATTTTTTCACTGCAATGCCACTGAACCAGCAAGAAGAGATTTTTTACATTTGATTTTGGTAAATTGTGAAGATATTATAGGAGAACTGTTACCAGAAAAGATCCTTGGCTAATGTGGTCACACACTGATTCCATTTAAATGAAATGTAGATTTATAGCAGCTTTCATTTTTAAAATAGTAAATTCTGAGGAATTAAGGAAGCTTGCTAGCAAGGTCAGCTAGACTTGAGAGTTGGAGAACTTGGGGGTTTTTTAAGTCAAAAGTGCAAAAGGATTTAGAACTTTCACCCAAAAAAACAAAGAAGAAAAAAGCATTGTGTCTTGACTGGATAATTTGGTAGTTCAAAAGGGATATCTAGATATGCAGGGAACTTAGAATTGAGTAGGCAGTAATGAAATTCCATTTTAAAAGTCAGGAAGTACTGTGAAAAAGTGAGTTCCTAAAGTGAAGCTGGGTTAAGCACTTTTCAAGAACTTATGAGAAATTGCGGTAGGTTCTTTAGTCACATGAAAAGAGAGGAGAAAGAAGGGAGATCAGTACACTGTGACTGTAACATCAAGATTAAAGGTAAAGTCAAAGTCACCTCACAACTAAATGAATACTCTGAGTCACTTTTCAGTAGGGGTACTGATGTTGAACTTGGGGCCAAAGGCTAGGTGACTAACTAGAATGAGTGCATGAAATGGAAATTACCATATCCAAGAGCAGGGAGGACTGTATTCTCAGTAAATGGACTGGAATTTTTTGGTCATAAGGTACAGGATGGGGAAAAAAGAAGTCTGGCATATATGAAACTACAGGCCAGGAGTTTTACTGACTATCGAACTAGGGATGGTACTGGATGCACAGAGAGTAGCAAGTGTTTTATAAATATTTAAAGAAAAAAATTAATCCAAGGAGCTATAAAACTTTATAAAATGCTTTATGGTATACTTCAGAAGAAAGAATGTGGAGGTAAATGAATGAGATAGAAAGTGACATGGATTTACCAATGGTAGGTTATACCTTCTTGTCTTGATAAGACAGTTGTCCCTCTTGCTGAAGGAAATATAATAGACCACAAAAAGTCAGTAATATTCAACTGGGCAAGTATTTATTAAGGCAGAGAAAGTAGGAATTGGTACATGATTAGAAAGATGTGTAAGGAACATGAATGAGGAAATCCCAAACTAGGGTTGGAAACAAGTTGCTTGTAGACTATTCTCTAGGATAGGTTTGGGGGTGGATCTTATTTAACACTCTCATTAGTGACTGGGGCACAACAGGTTTTTTTGCCAGTGGCATTTGCAGATCACAAAGTTGAGATGCATCATCAAAGGAGGATCAAAACATCATGAAAGAGTATCTCTGAAGTCCCTGAAGTAAATAAATTGAGGAAAAGATATAAGTCAGCTTGCTTAGTGACTCTGTATTTATAATATATGGGATGCTTCATCTGAAAGTGACAGAAGAGAAAATGGTACCTGTTGATCATAAGATGAATATGAGCTCTAAGTGGAATGAAAAGCCAAATGTGATCCTGATCCTAGAGTTGTTGGACAGAGTATGTTCAATGGAGATAGCGGCATGAAAACTTCTCTATCTGTGGTGCTGGTAAGGTGTCATCTGGAATATTGTTCTCAGTTCTGGCCTTCATAATACAGAAAGATGAATATAAACATACTGGAATACAAATAGAGGGTTGCTGGGATGGTCAGGAGAATGGTCGATTTATCTTATGTATTACATGAGAGCTTGGCTAGCCAAGTGCATCAGAAGTTGAGAGGGAACATAATTTCTCTTTATGAATGCATTGTGTATGACGGGGAGGAATGAGCATTAGGGAAGAAGAAAAGCTGAATGACCGTCACAAGAAAAAAAATCCACATCAAATGATCCTGAAAAACATCAGGGACGGAAATTAGAACCATCAGAGAAGTGAAATTATGGAACAGCTTTCAAATTCAAGTGCTTGGGGAAAAAAATGACCTATTTCAAAGTGGAGTATGGTCGAAATCTATGAAAGGGATGATGTGAAGTGATTTACTGTGATAGCAGAAGACTGAATATCATGACCTAGGTCTAATATACCGTCCTTCTAACAAAAAAGGAAATAAAATGTTGATTCTCTTAAATCATTGTTAGATACACTTCCAAAAAATGTTTTTATTTGCATTTTTTCAGTAGGACTCTATTTATACCAACAAATGCAGTCTTTTTTTGCTGCTGCTTCTATAAATGAGCTTCTGCTTGAAATATTAAAATGTTGTCAGCTTTTCCGAAGAACTCTGAAGTTGCTTTCTGTTTCTGTAATTCTACATATGTCCATAATCCTATTTGTTTCTGAAGTTCCATTTCTGTTGTTTGAGTGTTTATAACTTCAGTTGTTGTAACTCAAGGACTGGGTTATCGTAAACTCTGACACTGAAGAAGGATGTAAACACCAAGAAGAGAATGGAGTTATTTCATGTTGCCCTAGGAGAAAGCTGATAATAATAGGATAAAACTACGCAAAGCAAGAGAGGTGAATACCAGGAAGCTGAGAAATCCGCGTCGCAGAGCCATGTAAAACTCCGCTGGAAAAATCCCTAACATAAAATGCAGAGAAGAAAGATTTAGTCCCGTGGAAGGGAAAAATAACCCCACCTGATTTTTCAGTCTAATCTTGATTTTTTTCCATGCTATTCTCTTCCTTTCTCTTATCAATGCATTGTTATGGTATTACAGTGTACGTTTCCACATGGTGAGTGATCATAACAATGTAAGCACTAAGATGACTAAGCACAACTGACTCATAACAAAATGTGGCAGGAAGGGGGGAATCACAATATAAGGTCATCAGTTAAGCTACAAGCAGGCTTACTGTTTCGACCACCCTGTTGCTGCTGATACATATTTGAGGCATTAGGCCAAGCTATAAATAAAACAAATATTTTCCCTTAAAATCTTAGAGTAAGTGGGTCCAATAAAAAGTCACCGGTTGGTTGTTTTGCCCCTATACCTTCATTACTTGTTTTTCTGAGCCATTACTATTGCATTCCAGTGCTACTGTATGCCACTGTAGTTTGTTCCTGTCTATATGCTGTCCCGTCCTTCCACTCTGCTTTATTTCCTTTCCTGGCCTAATTCAGAATGAATGGATGAACCTAAGCTTAGTGGATTTTTGTTTTGTATTGATGTGGATTCTTCTGGCAGCTATTTCCATCTTATTTGAAATATCTTGGCTTCATTCTTATTTGGATTTTCTGTCTTGGCATGAATATTATACTATTATACTGGTTAGCTGATTTCCAAATCAAATGGCTTATGAAATAACCAAAGTAAAGTACTCTTATAATGCTGAAATAATTTGTACTGCACAATGAAATTTGGAATGAGCATAATTACCATTTCTGGAGACTCCTTTGTTTTGGGAGTAATTGTTTTTTTCACCATAATTATTATAAAGCAAAGTAAAATTATTGGAATGCTGGACATTTTTAACTAAGCATTGGCTACCAAAAAGAAACTTGTATGGCAGCAACCTCAGCTTCCTGGGGTTATTCTGGTTTGGAGCATAAGCTCTGGTATCCAGATTCCACTGGCGTTCCCAATGAGACCGTTTCTGAAGATCCTAGAAGTAGTCAGTGTTCTTCCCACCTAAGTATGTTATTAATATCTGAGTGTTACTGCTTCTTAACAATTTAAGCACCAAGCTGAGGACAGCCAGCACTAGCAGTTCAGTTCCATCTTAGCATTCATGAAAATCCCAGCGGGAGAAACTATAGAGTAGACAGGAAAGAGCCTGAACAAAGGCGTGCAGACAGGGCACTTGGAGGAGAGGTGCAGGAAGTACTCGGAGCGCTGGCCTTCTTTTTTGGTGTTACCGTCTGATGGAAGTCTCATGTAAAACACATGCAGTTTCCAGGGAGCTGGGTCTGTCTTCTCACAGTTGACTGTCCTAATCACGGGGTCAGGTTTTATTTGATCGGCTCTTCAGCTGATCACACAGTTTTTGTCTGCACAGAAGCGCAGGTGGGCTGTAAGAACAGAGAGTGCTGTCAGCTCGTACATCTGCCGGTGGCCTAGTAGTTTAGGATAGTCCTCTGTGTTACAGGAGATCTAATTTTATTGCTATGCAAACTGAGTACATCTAAAGCCTAGAGCTTCCTACTTCAGGGATGAGTTCTTCAGCCACAGTCTTGACCTTATTTATTTTGGAGGGATCTTTCTGAGCGACTGGAGTGCAACTCGTGTGCTTGTCTGGGTGATCCTTGGCAGGAAGGAAGCAAAGGCTGGAGGGAGACGCTTGTCCTCTCAGGGCAGGTGCTCTGGAGAATGAGCAGGCATACACAGGGAAGTATGGTTACAGGATGGAGAGTTTCCACTCCAGTAAGCAGACCCTGGAAACAGGAGGTTGCTGTAGGACTACGTAGGTTTTAGGTCCCTAAACCATGAGGTAGGCCTTAGAGTCCACTTGTGCCTACAACTGGCCTAAACTGTTGCTCTGATTCCTTCTCCCCCACCCCAAGATTAGGAAATAATGTC
Source organism: Aptenodytes forsteri (assembly GCF_000699145.1). NCBI lineage: Eukaryota > Metazoa > Chordata > Aves > Sphenisciformes > Spheniscidae > Aptenodytes > Aptenodytes forsteri. Next base: position 3,192,657 of record NW_008795923.1, on the reverse strand, counting down.
GCCCTACATTCTCATGGCTAGTGAACAGAGATGTCCTGCCACTAAAATTCACTTTGACCATTTTCTTGCTGACAAAAGTCAGAGACTGCCTTGTAGTTTAATTGAAATTTTAAAAATGCATATATAATTTTTTTCCTCTCCTTGTCCACAATTTATTAACTAATGCAACACAGCATTTTATGCCTTAAGCATATGCATACTTTGAAGATGGAGAAACTATTAGTATCTTTAATGTTAAGTAAACACAGTGCAGAATGCATCCAGGCTGGCCAACACATAACAAACTGAGGTCTGTATTCCTAAGGGTTTCTGGATTTGACACAAAATGAAATTGCCCTTATTAAAAAAAAAAGAAACCCTATGAATAGCTATTATTATTCCATTTTGTACAACTTTTAAAAAGCCCTTTTGCCTTAAAAATGCTGTATTTTAATACAAAAAGCCATTTTACAGTATCATATGACTTTCTTAAAGAGCACTGTGGGATTAGTGCCAGTGGAGGATAACAATAAAAGTTAAAATGTGACAATTATGATACAATTATTGCATTTTACCTCTGTGCTGTTTTTTAAAAAATGCTGGTTTCATAAAAACATAGTTCTTTTTAACGCCCAGTGCTGCAGGTGGTTGTGAGTTCATTGACATTTATGTTTTCACCAGATATTTTCCTCCTTCATGTTGCTTATGTTTCTCTGTGGGAATGGCAAAAGAAGTCTAGCAGAAAATGAAAGGAAATGTGCCCTGAAAGCTTCACCAAGTGTGGCATTAGTTTAGATGTCTCAAATAACATAATCTTTTGGCTGGAAATATGGCATAGAATCAGATGTACTCTTCTCTTCTAGGACAGAGCTTGTGTGATTTTCCTGTAACCTGTTGACTGATGCTTTTGTCACTGTCCTGTGAGCGAGTACGCTCTGGGATGGATACAGAATGGCCGCATGTCTCACGACTTGTCACCTGCTTGCAACTCTCCATATTTACTGTCTATGAGTGTTAGTGAGAGAGGGTGTAAATTCAAGATGCAACTGTCATTTTAGTAGTAATCAAAGGCAACGGAAGCAATTAGGCATCACAAACGAATAATTAGCAACTTGAATTAATTTTTACCACAGTCGTCTACAATGAGGCAGGAATAGAGCAAAAAGATATTAAAGCAGAGGTGCAGCCATCCTATAGTATCTCTTTTGATGTAAATAATCACATACGGCATAATGAATTAAAAAAAAAAAAGGCATAGATTTGTGTTAAAATTAGCATGTCACAACAGCAAGCATGAAGGAAAATGGCATAAGCTAAAAAAAAACCCCGACAACCCCCTCCCCCAACCAACACATCTTATGCCAAGGTGTGTATGAATTTATCAACACATTATAGGTCTTGAAAAAACCCCTACTTCTCTAGCTTAGTTAAAACTCATGAGCACATTAACGAATATGACCTGTTGTCATGGAAGCATCACAACCCTTGATCAAGAATTGAATAATTGAGTATAATAAGCCATGACTTTTTTCCTTAATAAAAGGAAAAGGAATAGGATTATTACAGTGCAGCAAAACTAGGAATATTTTAATAAGTGAAATAAAACTTGCTATTGCCAGGAAAAGTTTTTTTAAAATGTACAAATTATTGATGAGCTTTGAGATGACATTCATTTTTCCATTAGCTTTTGTTAATATACCTCAGGGTATATCATTAACTAATCTCAGAACATATGGTCTGAATATCCCATATTTGCTGACATGGTTATATTCATTTCCAGTATTTTTGTTAACAGCCATGTGCCAATTCTGCTGAGAATGAAGAAGTGAATTATAATAAAGTTCAATTGTTGTTCCTGGAGGCCTCAGCTTGTTTGTGTCCTGACAATGTACAGTTATGCCAAACAACGTTTGTTTTACAGGACCTATTTCAGCCTCTATAAAGCAGAATATCAGTAAGAAAATAGTGCAAAGTTTAGGAAGGGAGAATAAAGTTAATGTGTGTTTACAAGACGTAAGTGCAACAAGTATTTATAGTTTTTTATAGTACGTACAGCTTTAGAATGCTGGTTTTAAACTCCTTACATTTTGAAACACTTGACACTTTTCGGTGGTGGTACAAACCTCTGCATGATATATTTATCTCACTTTTCTTTGTTGCCCCCTCAAGGCCCTTTAGAAGTAATGCAGCGTTCCCCTGAGTTTCATGGACTTGCTGTTGAAAGCCACTGCTTAGAAAACGTAAGCCAAACCGTTTAGAAAGAAAAAGATGTCTGCCAGGAACTAAAGTCATTCTCTGTACTATAAACAATGGTGATATTAGTACTTATATAATCAGAAAAGGAAGAGAAGGTTTTAGTTCCAGTTTAGATGGTCACATCAAAATTTGAAGCTTATAAAAGTGATTTTAAAGTGACCTGCGTGATTATGACCAGATCAAGTCTCTAACACTGAATAATTTAGCGCTTGCAAAAGTGAGACAATATGTTAGAAAAAAAGTATCAGTCTCCTCTTAGGCAGTAAATTCAGAGACAGATAAGGCACAAGGTGTATGCCTGTTGCATTGCTGAATCTCAGCGATTCCACGACTGACTGCAAGACCAAGTTATGGGTTTACTCCAGATGAACAAATTAGCAAGTATGGGAAAACCTGGTTGAAAACAAATAAACATCACATCACAAAACATATTTTGTTCATGTTGTTTGAAAAGTGTGATAAGTTGTTTATTTAGGATTTCAAAGCATGGTAGTGAACAACCTATAGACAAATGGGATGAAGTCTTTGTGGTATGACCTCTGCATCCAAGTCTTGTGCTGAGAAATGGTTGACTGAGAAACATGGTGAGAAACTCGCATGATTTTTGTGCTGAGTTTTCCAATGGTGGGATTAACAAAATAACAACTCTTTTTTAAATGGTCATAAAATCTATGGAGGAGATACTATTACATTCTGTAGCTCTTGAGGGTTTCAGTGATGCCACTATAGTTTGGGAAGAGTCAGAGGGAAAATTGCTCAGAAATAAGATATATTTTCCCGCAGATATACTTTCCATTGCTCTTAGATACAAACCAGATGGACTGTCCATGAGGAAATTATTTCACAACTAATTCTTGACCTCACCTATATGAACGCTATTGTGTTTTAGTTAATTACTCATGTTAGTACACTTGATATGTGACTGGGTTATAAAGAACTAGAAACCTCTGATTAATGGAATTTACATGAGGAGATGCAGGAATCTGATACGACAATCTGTAACAAACTTTTTGCTGATTATACTAAATAGATAAATATCATATATACTTCATATTAATGATGCATTACATTAGGTTTTGATTAGGCTTAATGAGATTTACTTTATGTCTGCAACAGTGCTCAAATTACATCAAAAATTACAGAAATGGAATAAAATGAAAATACTCTCCTTCAATTTGGTTAAAATGGCCTTAATTTATGTTATTATGCAGCCCATTGAGTTCTTTGAAGAACATCCAAGCTGTTTCCACACTTACTTTTATAGGGATATGGTTTAAATAAAAGAACTATCAGAACTGTTCTTGTATTCAGCCACATACATTGTCATTACTGGCAGAATATCATCCCATTCCTTTGAAATTAGAAATGTTTGTCAGATATCACAGGTTTCAGCCACGTTTCTCTGTGAATTCAGATTAACATGCTATGTTTAATGAGCTGCCCTGAAGTTTTTGCCTCGCTTTTATCATGAATATTTCCAGTGCCTGCTTTAGGATTCAAAGCCATCATATAAAGGTTTTGCTAAAAGCCTTCTGAGTTTTCTGCATCGGTCCTCACTTTTTACTGTTTTGGTTATTTGGTATTACAGTGACACATGAAGCTCCAGCCGATCAGTGGCCCTCATGCCAGATACAGTATAGTCCAATGGGGACAAATTGTAGCCCAATCTTGTCTCTAGAATCAGAATCAAAAAGAAAAAAAATGCACAAAAAATCCCAACAAAACCCATCGGACAAGCAGTAGGCGAACACTAATGCCTGGAGTCCCAAACTGCAGCCTAACCACAAAATCAGCAAGAAGCTCTGCTCTCCTGACTTGCAGATTGGATTCAGCTCACTGGGATACGTTTTCGGAGAGGCCCCACAGGCGTTGACAGGGGACAGGCTCTGAGCAGGCTGGTCGTGGTTCTGGTACCCCAAAACTTCTTTTCCAGTCACCTTGTCTTTTCATTTCCCACAATTAAATTCCCCCGCTGACTCTTGACCGGGGTGTCTGTTTTGGTACTGTAACTGGGCACAAAAGCAATCTCAGGTCCCTGGCTCTTTTGTCAGAGGAGAAGGGTAGTTTGTTCTGGGTTGCCTGGCAGATGCACACTCAAAGTGTGATGGTGAAATGACAGTGATACCTTAGAACTGAGTCTTGGAGACATCGGGTCTGGGAGGCATCAGGTCTGAGAAAGTCCAGTGGGTCACGGGCCAAGAAACAGTCCTTTTAAGGACACTTCCAGGCGGCAAATTTAAGGTTGCTTTAACATATAGATCAGGATGGAAGAGTCATTTAAATTCTGTTCTCACCTCGGTTACAGAGTGCTCTTTATAACTTGTACACCCTTGATATTTAATTGGGGGGTGAGTTTCTCTGTCTAAGAGAAATTACTTCAAAAGATCTTTACCATTAAAATTAATTTGAATTTTGTTGCATTCCTTCAAAACACAGCTTAATGCATTTTCAGTAGAAGTAGTTATTTTGAATATACCTTTGATACAGTTATATTGCATTTTAGCTGAAAAGCTGAACTAAAACTACATTCCACATAGTAAAATCAAATGTTTTCAGCAACAATCACATTCTCCTTAGAACTCTGCCTTAAATTAAACCACATTTTTAGCCTTGAAAGCTTTTGTAGAGAAAATGTTTTCATCAGCTTTCCCTGCTCACAGAAATTTCTGAAGAACGAAGTGTGGTTTACTCTGAAAGGAACACCTGCATCCATATGGAGTATGGCAACCTGTGAGTCCGTGCTGGCACTGATTTAGCCAGCACGCTGGGGAAGATTACAGATGTGCCAAGTTGTTAATAAGAATACGTTGATCCAAATTGCCTGCCAAGGGGTAACAACCACTATTTCAGTCCACAGCCAGCAAGAGACTGAACTGAAGCTGTGGTCTTTTAGTTAATTATAGACTAATTACTTTGTCTTTGGATACAGAAGGATGAATTTCAGCCACAATCTATTCCTTGGATGTTAACAAAATGCCAGCCTCTTGTTTTATTTATATACAGCATTCAGTTAAAATTCACTTCCTACTCTAGAATCACAAAATATTCTTTTTTAAAATTCATGGCCTCATAGATTTTGATGCTGTTATGAAGTGTACTATCTTCTCTTCTATAAAGACTGGAATGAAACCTGGGAAGTGCACTGGGCTATTACAGCAAATCTACTCATAGCAGAGAGGGAACTATCACCAATGTGGAACTATTGGATTTTTGCTGCTAAAAACCAATTCCTAGTCCATTAAACACAATAAAATTTATCCAGAAATTCTTTATTCTCATGGGTATTATTCAAGTCTAAAAGATTATTTGCTGTAATAGTACTGTCTGTGTGCACCTATCCTACCTTAAGATATGACTGCTGTAGCTTTTTACGTTTTCCAATAATTATCTGCAATTTTGCTGTCTTAAGAGTCTTCTTTTATGGTAGATATGGTGAAGCACACATTGCACAAAATGTGATCAATAATCACTACAGCTTGCATCATTTAGATATCTTTTAATTCAATTTAAATATTAAATAACTTTTTATATTGTGAGGATGGTCAGGCAGTGGCACAGGTTGTCCAGAGAGGTCATGGAATCACCATCCTTGGAGGTGTTCAAAACTTGACTGTACGTGGGCCCTGAGCAACCTGCTCTAGGTGACTCTGCTTTGGGCAGGGCATTAGACTAGATGCCCTAGTCTGGAGACTAGATGATCTCCAGAGGTCCCTTCCTACCTCAGTCATTCGGTGATTCTGTGAAATTTTAGAACTGTAGGCCGTTGCCTCTTTCATTTCCCTTCATTCACGAATATGATTCTTCATTATGAAAGCTCTACAAAGTTAGATAACCAGCAGAATAAAATCCATGCATTTCTTAGCTCAGCAATTTCATGCACTATCTCCTCCTCATGGCTGTCTCAGCATGTTTAGTGAGTTTAATTTAATTTTTTAATAGCGTGACTTATTATCTAGTGCTAAAACATAGCACCTTTCTGTTGCCTGTTTTCTACTTGCCTGTCTAGATATTCGTCTCAAAGTGGTTCTTCACATAAATATTTGGGAGAATGGAACTGTTTTTAAATGCCATTTACAGATACTGAATTATTAGCCTTTCAGTATACCAGTATGGTCAAATGTGAAGTCCTTTGGGAATTAAGAAAATTCAGTTGTCCTTCATCTGTGATTTTTTTTAATAGAGTATCTCACTTGTCCTTTTTGTTACCAATAATCTGAAAGATGCATATATATTTTAGATAAACCAAAAGTCAAGGCCTTAATTTCCAAGTTTTCTTGATGTGAATGATAAGTTTTTTGTAAATAGCAAGATTTCTGCTTTTAAACACGTGATGTTTGTAGCTATTGCTACTAGACAGACATCGATAAATTAATGTGTGAAACTAGCATAACATTTTTACTTTCCTACTTGGGCTATAATAGCTGGTTCTACATGTTTCCTGCTGATGACAGCATATCTTCTCTTTTGAACTTTTAACAAGTAGAACGGGGAAAAAGGGGAAAAAGAGGAAAAAGTGACAGATACCAAAGGCAGAATATTCCTCATTAGAGGAGCGAGGGAGCAGTACATGTTTTCAAGCCACCAGACATCCAGGTACTCGGGGAACACTGAAGTACTACTGAGGTGGAATTTCACCAAATTGTGCTTAATTTTAATTAAATTTTGCCTGCTGATCTTCTGTCTGAAGCTGTTTTTGAAAGTTTCAGGCAAGACAGCTCATGTGTTTAGAAGAAACATGGAAAAACCATGTTCTTTTGTACTGTTGAAATAATTTTGGTGATGTTTCATTTTAAGTAATTTAAAATCTGGTAGCCATGTGACATCTGTGTCAAACACATGATATTTTTGTCCTTGTAAAAACCTGTCCAGGTCTGGGATATCAATAAGCCTTTGAAGATTGTCAGCCATCAGGCATGTTCAGTAAAGACTTCTGTGGCCTATTCGTCTTTACTGGTACATGTTCTCTGAAAGACTTGCATGTGTCCAGGCTGCACATGAGCTGTTTGCCAGAGTGACGGTGTATTTTTCAATCTAGGCAGGTAAAGCAGGATTCTCCTGTAATTTCAGTGTTTTGTGGGTGCCAGGAAGGATAAAGTACTATCCAAGACCAGGCAACCCATCATTCCTGAATTCTCCGCAATGGTCCCATTCCTCCCTCTGCTAAAGGAGGAGTTTGCTTTAGGTAGAAGGCTGGATGGGGGACAAGATGAGAGAGAGCAGTCTTGAGTTGGGAACACGAAGAGACTGGGACTAGAAGATTGGGCAACGGGAAGAAAACAAACTGTGCTGGGAAATTATGAGGGGGAGGTTTGGAAATCAGCAGGAGAGATTAGTAGAGTTTGGACTGGTTATGAGTAGAAAGGAGGGAGCTGTGAGCCAGCTACTGGTGAGAGACATGGAGAGACAGGCCAACTGTATGAGATTCAACAAGGCCAAGTGCCGGGTCCTGCACTTCGGCCGCAACAACCTCATGCAACGCTACACACTTGGGGAAGAGTGGCTGGAAAACTGCCTGGCGGAAAAGGACCTGGGGGTGCTGGTTGGCAGCCGGCTGAACATGAGCCGGCAGTGTGCCCAGGCGGCCAAGAAGGCCAATGGCATCCTGGCCTGTATCAGCA
>NW_008795923.1:3175481-3184298 GCF_000699145.1 Aptenodytes forsteri | reverse complement strand
CGGCTGGACTCGATGATCTTAGAGGTCTTTTCCAACCTTAATGATTCTATGATTCTATGATTCTATGAGATCAGACAAGCCTAGAGGAGGGGAAGCAGAGATGGGCTAGACAAACAGACAGAAGTAATGAAGTTAGCTATATTTGAAATACTTCTTTACAGAAATAATGTGTTTCTTTCTTACTCCCTAGTTCCCTATACATTGCATACATACATCCCCAAAGTAAATTGTAAGTACCAAGGATGCCTTTTCCTTCCTTTGCATTGTACATGTACATTTATAGTGTGTTGTTTTCAGAATTGCAGCATGCTTTTGTTCTCATTGTTTGCTTAAGAGACAGCAATTTTCGGTTCAAAATATATTCTTTTTGGATACGGGGAGAAATCATTAAAAATGAAGCAAAAAAGAAAATAATACTAAGTCCTTTGCACCATTTATAGCTTTATCATGTCTTTATTTATTCTTGCCTCTAGAGAAAACTCTGGCAATATTTCTGCAAGATGAGATTTGTAAGTTTGCTGTGATTTTTATGGATATTTACTTTCCTGATGCGTCTTTGAAATGTCATTACTTTGCAGAGGCAACCACTGCCCTTTTAAATGGTTCTATTAAAACATATTTTAGGCCCCCTGCAGCTTTCTGAAACAAATCCCAGCAATAACAAATTAAGTCCCCTTAGTGAATGATTGACTTGGTAGACCTACCATTCAAAAGAACAGATTTTTTTTTTCTATTTTTCTTTCTGTTTTTAACCACACAAGTAAATACCTGTCTTGTTTTTTTCTTGGTTTTCTCTTTATTCCAGAGGAGTAAATTTTAAATAAAATGGAAATCGGTAATGTCATCAAAGAGGTTGCCTTAGTACTAGTTTTGTGTAAAGGAACCTTTTTGTTTCTAGTAAGTTATGGTAATAGCAATGAGAGTCAGAATCTGATTTGATTGAAAAAGGGAGCTTTAGCAACAGCTTTATTTGTGGTTTTGCATCATTAATATGTAGGATGACTTGTAATTACTTGTATTACTTCCTTTTCTACTCCACAAACAATAGTTATTCCAAGAAAATTTGTAGGGAAGCCATCCTTCGCCAAAGTCAAGGAATTTTAAGAGCTGACAAAGGTCACCGAGGTATTCTGATATCTTAGAAGATCTGTTATTTCCTTTTTATTTTTTCTGGATACCGATACAAATATGGAAGAACAAATGGAATTTGGTTGGATTCCTACCATATGAAAGTCAATATAATTGAAGACAAAAACAACATTTTTTTTAATAACTGTTGACATTAATAGAAGCATAGAATGGATTTTTCCAGAAAAGCTGTATTCAATTTCATTTTCCTTTTGAAAAAAAGGAAATATATATTTGGTTTTCAGATGGTTGATGATGCCCAGTTATGAACAAAAAGTGTACAAAATTTTAACACCCTTAAAATCAGACCATTAACCAAAGTAGTCAGATGTATTCTGATATTTTTCATGTAAACTCCAGTTTAGTAAGATATTTAATTCTGTAGCTTTAAACAAATTGCATTGCTTAAGCATCTAACTAGCACCTTCACTGGGACAAGTACCAATATGTGCACATATGGGTACGTATGTGTAAGTACTGATCTGAATACAAAGTTCAGTGCTTTTCTTGACTCATACGGTAACTGTAGAAAGTAAAATAAATTTGGCATGAAATTTCAATAGTCTCACTTAAAATATTGTTGGAAGAAATATCATGGCACCAAACAGCATACATTTTATTTACATGCAAGTAAAACTCACACAAGCCATCAAGCAAAATTTAGTTTTTCTGCAAAATGATTGTTAAGCACGTAAAATAATTGTGTACCTATTAATTTTGGATGGATATTAGGAAAAGGCATTCCAGCAAAATGTGTAAGAATTATAAGTCTTCAGGTGTTCTCTTTTTTCCCTTTTTTCTTTGCAACACTGAATTTAAATTTAAGGTTGGAGCAGAAGTAGTGGCTAATTATGGTCATAGTTTGAAGATGATTAAAAAGCTAGTCATTCACCATCTAAAACCATCACTTCTTTCATCTTTGTGCAACAGATTTTTGATGTCTATTACAAACTTTTAAATGATTTTTTAAAATATTACAAATCATTTCATATCTCCTTGCACATAAGAAACCTTTAGCAGTGTTGCGTGGCTGCAGAGAAGATTCAGATTTCTCTTTTTCATTCATGCTTATATTAACTTAAAACTAAGGTGTTAATGCCAATATTTTGAAAGGAAAAATATTGGCTTAGCTGAAGCCTGCCTCTGCTTATGAGACAAATCTGACTCCATCTGGTAAACGTCAAGGCTGTCATGGAGTAGTGACAATTCAAAGGAGAGTGAAAGAAGCAGCCATGCTCCCTCTCTCCCTGTAATTCTAATAGCATGTCTGTGTGTCCTTGTATTTTTAAGCACCTCCCTCAAGGTTGACATGACAAGAACACTGTTTCCACCTTATCCACCTTCATAAAAATATATTGTTGGCTTTTTTTTTTTTTTAGACAACATTCCTGTCATTGGAAGGACATAAACACTTTAAAATCAGCTGCATCTGTTAACTCTTACTGCACTGCCTAGATCCCAGTGGGAGGAGCTGATGAAAAACAGAGAGAAAATTGGCAGTGAGTTTACAAGCCAAATGTGATGAAGGATATATATACATACTATATTACATGAGATGACTTGGGCATGGCAGGCTGCCCATTATACTGTTGTTCCTCCTCCCTTCTCCCACCTCTGTTTTAATGATCAGTGGAGGCTTGAGAGTGAACTTTTGAATTCTGTCATCTGTGAAACAGGCTGTCTGAAGACCAAAGTGCCTTCTCTCTGTACATCTTGAAACCCAACATTATCTATACAAAGATAGAAAAATATTGCTGGAGAGAGTCACTACTTGGTTTGGTAGTCTGCATAGGAGCGGTAAGAAAGAATGACTTCTTCCCCACCTGTTTTTACTATAGACCTTTATTCCTTTATTGAATATGAACCCAGCTGTGTATTCTGAACGAGCTTTCTGCAAGAAGGTGTACAGGCCTTTGAGACCTTAAATGGCAACAGCCATTTTGATGACAGCCTGCTGCTACTGTTGCTGGAGCACGTGTCTGTATAGGCACCTTTTTCCTTTCTGCACAATAACTCAGAAAAATATTTCAGTACAAGATCTTGTAAGAGGGGATTCAGTGACTGATGCTGCATGTCTCATTTCTGCTTTACTCTCACAGGACTTCGCTGTTTGAATATTACCCTCATTGCTAAAAGTAGCTGTCTTATCACATGTGCTTTCGACAGCAAGATTGAGAGAGATCTGTAACTCTAAGACCCAGTCATTGTTGTTTATATATAGGATGTTTACTTTTGCTCAATTAACTGAAACCTGGAATAGCTCTGTGTGGTGATAAACTGGCCCACCCTCTAGTGCAGCAAGTTAAAGGTGAGTCCACAGACTAGTGTAGACTGAGAGAGTGATATCTAGCAGTAAAAAAAAATAAAAGTTCAATAACTCTTCTGTTTATCTGTGTAATATTCTCTCTGTATAGATACTCTTAGCATGGATGAAATGGAGTAATTTTCACCAAAAGTCTCTTTTTCTATTGATAGCAAACCCCATTTCTTTCTGCCAATATTATTGACAGCAGCCTTATGAGATTTAGCTGTATAATTTCTACACTTCTTGAAATTGTAAAATATTGTGTAAAATAAATTCTTAAATTCCAATTCAGAGAGAAATGCAATGGTGTGATGCATACACTGGACCTGACCCCCACCAGGTCTTGCTGGTGCTGGCAGAAAGGTTAAAAATGTAAGGGTACATGGCAACACAGATGACCCTTCTTCCTAGGCTATTGTCCTTGGTAGGAGCAATCCTTACCCCCAGTTTACACTTCTGCAATGCATGAGCAAGTATGTAAGCAAAGAATCCTCAGAAGAGTATTTAAGCTATCTGGGAATGAAATTCAGTAGAGAAGAGGGCAAAATGTGAGATTCCTTCTGCCTGATATCCTCTTCTGTCGTTAAGCACCCCTTTTCTTGGCTCAGAATATAAAAGCAAATGCCCCCAGAATAGTCAGCAGCCCTGAGGAAGACAACTGAGGTTAAGGTTGCACTACTTTGCCTAAGTAGGATTGTTAAACTGTCTAACTATCAGACAGGTAGGCCTCATCCTTCTGCTAGTGCTTTCCTGCTTTGTAGCCATAATTCAATGTTCATGGGGCCTGGGACATGAACAAAGTGACTGTAGTCCAGAAATTAATATAAAACTATTTCTTCAAACTGAAGCAGATCCTAAAAGAGAAAGTGGGAGAGTTCCCACAAGTGTGTACATGCATATTGTGTGATCTCTAGTGAATTACCCAACAAAAACTGTGTTATCTGCCTTTTGCCTTAGATGTGCTCTGGATTTGCCCCTGGAATAGAGCCATCTGACAGTGGAGAGAGAGAAATTGTCCCTTGGATATTGGCTTGACTAATAACTCTCTGCGTATACTTTTTTGTGGAAATATGTTGGAGATGATTTGGTAATTTTCTACGTATCCCTGGGTAAAACACAGTTAGCTGTCTCATAGGGCACTGGGCTTGGATGCTTAATTACCTGTCAGAAGCTCAGTTTTTTATATACCTGGTGTAAAACCTTGAGCCATTTTTACAATAAATATTAATTTTAGAGCTCTGACAAAGAGTAACTGAGTGGTCTCCACTATGTGCTGCAGCTTTGATCCAGCCCTGCACTGACATTTTCCTCAGCAGTAAATGGATACCTTTGGGCACAGATTTGCAAAATGAGTTACCATAACCACGGCCATTTGATGGGCCATCAGGGCTTCAACAGACCTCTGACCGCTCTTTTTCACAGCTATAAGCTGCCCATTTAAAGCCAAATTAAGTAAGTGCACGTGATCAGGCTGGTATTTGACTGTGAAAGTAAGAGTTACAGTGTGCTCGTACTGTGAGGTCTGCATCTGTCCTAGTTCAGGCTAGGCCTGAACAGGCTATCTTCAAGAAACTTGCCTTTGACTGTCCTGACCCTTAAAGATGTGGTACTTCCATTCTTTATGGAATGTTTACTAAAAGAATGTATGTTTACTAAAAGAAATTTGACAAAATACTTTATGTACTAGTGCTCATAAATACAATGCCATCTAAATGCTTGGCATGATCCTTAAATATAACCTTAAAAAAAAAAAAGAAAACCCCCAAAACCACATCAATAGGAGCAAACCTTAAACTGAGAATGAATTAATACAGGTGACTATGGTAATTTTATATCTCCAAAAATTATTTCTGGCTTATAATAAAAATGGACATCATGGAATATCATCTCCAAAATATATTTAGTAGTCTGTATTTTATCAGCTTATTTTGTTTACTAACATCTCCTGATTGGGGAGGTGGTTGTATGTTGATTTTTCTGGGAGGTATTCATACTTGTGTTTCTTCTTCTCCAATGTGTGAATTGGTGGTAGCTCTGCAACCTGACAGGGAATGCTTCTGCTGTACCAAGTGATATAAGAAGGGAGGTAGCAAAGTGGACAGGTACGGCAGAGTGGGGCTCTGGGGATCAGCGCCCCAGCGGGAGGCATGTCTCTAGGGACATTGCTGCACCCAGCCAATTCCTCATGTGGCGCATGTAGCTGCTCAGCAGATCAAAGGTGCCCCAGACCAGCAGGGCAGTCCACAAACCAGAGCGGGGCCGTGATACCAACGTGGCGCTTACTATTGGATTTAGGGAATGAAAAGGAAATTACATTTTTTTGTCTCTCTCTTTCTTTCCCCCTCCCCAAGTTCTGGAAATGCAAGTGTTCATGTCAAGGCTTTTTTAAAAATCTTTGGGCCCTTTTTTCCTTCTAAGCTATTCCAAACTATTTAGGAGTTGTTACTTACTTTTTCTGTCCTGCTTGGTTGCTACAGCAGTGAGAGAGAACTTTGATGTACGAATATTCACTGCACTGTACAAAAATGTTATGAATCATTACATTTATTTCTGCTTCCTAGAGTACAAAGGTCTTACTCAGCCTCTTTCATACCAAAATATACTATTACTCACGTGTTCAGCTGACCTACGGTCTCAGCTAATATGAATCATAGTTCCCTTACTAAAAGGTGACAGATCTTCTGTCACAGGCAGGTTTTAAAGGGTTTTGTGAAGTATATCTATTTCGTTTGGTAGCTGTATATATTATTTAATTGCACTTTTTTTCACTCAACAGTAAAATACATTTAGTAAGTGTTATTTCTGTGTGTGATGGTGAATGGGAAGATATGATTTGTTTGTATCTCAAAGAACATGGTGATGAAATTACTTTAGCTATTTTGTGCTATTTACAGGTAAATCATACCTGGTTTTGTTTCTACCTTTGCAGAATCGCCACGACTTCTCAGCATTTTGGTGAAATATAGCACCAGCATATCACTAGATGAGTAGGAGTTTATTTAAGAGAGTCCTAACTTAAATATACAGGAATATATTTCACAGCACTTGCACTTCAGGTCTAAATTTAGCCCAGTGAGAAGAATCTTCCAAATTAGTAGACTCTTGTAGGTAGCCTTGAGTTTACTGGGCTAGAGGAGAGCATAGAAATTGTAAGTAAGGATCAGACATCATCTAATTCTTGCATTCTTTGAAATAGAAATGTCAGCTAAGTCTTTAAAGTGTTTATTCTCCCATCAGAACACATCCGGCATACACTTTAAAGTATTGTTCAACCTTTTACAATGACAAAATTCCAAAGTAACCTGCTTAGGTTTTCTTTTTTTCCTGTGCAGGGAAGGAAGGCTCGGGAGTCATCTCCTGAAAGGAAAAGTGACATTACTGGACATGTAGGGGCCTGACTCATGAGGAGTTAGTTGAGGAATTAATATTTATTACCCTCTTCCATTTCAAATGGACATAAAATCCTTCTGTCCCTAAAGGTTTTACTGTGCTCATAGCAGACCTCTGAAAAACTGTTGTGTTTTTGCCCACGAGCCATTGCAATTCATTGCCCCCTTTTGCTTATGGTTCAACTGCTGCACCTACCTATGAACTAGGGTAGCTGAGATGCAGGTGCACATTTGTTTCTGCCAGTTCTCCCACAGGTGTGATAACCTCTGGCAAAGGGATGAGGAAGACAACAGTAAGATAATGGGGGTTATATATTTGGGAATACATAAAAATAAATTACTACAAGATCTGCTAGGGCTTTCAGAGGTGTAAAGACTGTCAGAGATGTGAGGCAGGATGTGTTGGTGCTTGACTGTTTCACTTCTCCTGACCCAGTTTATGGTACTGACTTTCTTCTTCTTGCTGTTGAATTTGATGTGATTACACTCCTTCCAGACAAATGAGTAACAATGTTTATAAATGGAGCCTTGTATGCAAAACAAACCAGGAACGAAATCTTCCAGAAGAAAAATGAGAAAAGTGAAAGCAGACATAGATTTTTAAAAGTCTCTGGAAAAAGTAATTTCCTTTAGAACTGTTGTTACCTTCCTAGGGAGAAACTCAGTATCTAACGTACTTAGAGCTTATTAGGAATTTTCCCTTTTTCTTTCTTTCTCTCACTCTTTCTCTATCTTTTTTCTTTATCTTTCTTTCTTCCTTTCTTTCTCTTTCTTTCTTCCTCTTTCCTCTTTCCTCTTCTTCTTTCTCCTTCTTTCCTCCCTCCCTTCCTTCCTCCCTCCCTTCCTTCCTTCCTCCCTTCCGTCCCTCCTTCCCTCCCTCCCTCTCACTCACTCACTCACTCACTCACTTTTTATATATATTCTAATCATTCAATCTAAAATGTGTATTGCAGCTCAAGGCCAGCCATTTTCCTACTATTCACAAAACAGTCAGCTATTCCATGACATCAACTATTTTAAGTGATCCTTCTGCTTGATTATTTGGTTGGTTATTTGGGGGTAATATTGGAAATATTAAACTTCTTTGAGAATATAAATCATATACTGCCAGACAGATGGAAGTTTGCCTTGTCCAAAAATATAAAATATATGACTCATTTTTATCTTTGGTTTTCCACTGTAAAGAATGAGTGTCAGCTTCCTGTGTAATTTTGATTTGTTTATCCAGCAGTTTTGTTTGTCCACGCAGTTTTCTCTTTGCCAGTTGTGGTCTATATTTGGTTTCCATAAAAGGTATGTTTTCTTTGAGGCTATCTTTTTTTTTACCACTGCCAAAACCACAAGTGATGCACCATTACTTGGACTTTTGTTCTTAATTTAAACTTGGCATAGTGTCTCCCTCTGGTGTAAAACATGAAACAAAATCCATTCTGACATAAAAGCTAGGAGGTAACTCCTTCGTTTGAGATCGAGTGTGGGTTCTGTTGTATGGAGTGAACTTTTCTACTTTCCTTGTATTGGGAAGGGGGGAGATAAGGCTTGAGGCTAGAATATTTACCTGTTGGTTGAATATTTACTGGGGTCAGTCCATCTCATGGGGTACATTGGGAAGTCCGTCATCAGGAATAGAAAAGTTAAAAGTTGGGGAAGCAGCAGTTTATTTTGAAGAGGGTGTTCCATCAGAGAGCCATACCAACCCTTTCTTACTGTTTTTCCTAATCTGAATTACTTTGGTGTCTTTGAGCAAACCAGAAATATGTGAAAGTGGAACAAAATCAGTTCCAGTTGCTAAAACATAATCACATGCAAGTCTGCCCAGTAGCAATGGTAATAACAAGTTCTGACTTAAAATACTCATTAGATTAAGATGACAGCAGTTGAGGAGGTTTCTAGTAGTTGAGGAGGTGTCTTTTCCTTTCTCCCCTTTCTCTCTCCTTCCTCCCTCCCTCCCTTCCTTCCTCCCTTTCCTCCTTCCCTCCTCCCTCCCTCCCTTCC
>NW_008795923.1:3164150-3174959 GCF_000699145.1 Aptenodytes forsteri | reverse complement strand
TCCCCTTCCTTCTTTTCTTTACTGCTTTCTTTTCTTTACTTCCTTCCTTCTAAGAACAAACTTGAGATGCCAAATCAGTGTGAAACATAATGGTTTTGGAAGAGTGGGTCACAGGGAACTGATAGAATTGGAAGCACAAAAGCTCCCTGTGTTTCACCTTGTATTGTGAATATAATTTATTTATTTATTCACCCTGTAGAGAAAGGAAATTACAATATAATGTGTTACCTTCTGCAGTCGTAGCCGATTATATTGAAAGCAGTCTGCGAAAATATACAAAATTCCTGTGGATGAAACTGTGAGCTTACTTACCTCCTGTGGGCCATGGGGACCTGTTATCTGGTCATGGTTGTGCAGTCTGTTTGCAGTGGGTGTCACTGCAATCTCAGACAGCATCTGCTAAAGTTCTTCTGACAGCAGGCTTTTCACAGCCCTTCACCACTGCTGAAGTCAGTATGAGTTCACTGACCATTCATTGCATTGTAGAGTATCACAAGCTAGTCCTTAATCACCTACCTTTCTCTTTCTTT
The DNA here is from genome assembly GCF_000699145.1 of Aptenodytes forsteri. Lineage (NCBI taxonomy): Eukaryota > Metazoa > Chordata > Aves > Sphenisciformes > Spheniscidae > Aptenodytes > Aptenodytes forsteri. The sequence goes on along the minus strand of NW_008795923.1, from coordinate 3,174,429 downwards.
CCTTTATTTAATCGTTTTTGTCCTGGGGTAAGTAGCAGCAAGTTATAGGCAGCACAAGGCTGTTGTTTTACCCCGTATCGTCTTAGGCACACAGAGGTAAGTTGCTGTGTTTGAGCTCTTTACTGGCACCTGTATCTCAGCGTGGATGAGAGAAGTAGGATGTGGAGAATGGAAGAGGCTTGAGTTCTGCAGTCTGTGCTGCTTTGCCACAGAGCCTCTTCCCCCTCCTTTCCTTGCCTGGTTCTGAAGTGGAAAATATTGCTACTTCTGCCTTCAGACAGGGGAGAAAAGCACAGAGAACATACCTTTCTATTTGTTAGAGCAGCTCACTTCAGATGGTAATGAATAGTGTCAGCTTGGGGTTTAAGGCAGATGGTTCTATATTTTGTAAATAAAAAAGGTATTTCAATCAAACAATTTGAACAACTGACCTAAACTCCCCTAAGAGGTAGATGACGTACGCTGCTATTTGGCCTTGACATGTAAATGTGGGTCTCCAGGTGTCTCTGTATCCTTGCTGTTGTGATGTTTGACGATGAAAGTCATTCCAACTTCATTCCTACTGACGCTTTGAAATAGTGCTTTTCTGAAATTTTCAAAGCAAAACACACAAGAGATCCTAGTACTAGCTATACCAGATTTAATATCTGGGCCTGAATATAACAGCAGGATTGGATCTGTTGGAAAAGCAAAACTTCATTTTGTAGTGTACCAATTTTTTCCTATTTTTATCAAAATTTTCAGTCGGCTATAGTCTGCACTACAAATAAAGGAAAGAGGTCTCCCATTTAAGTAAGAACACAGCTAAATAGTGCTTTTGACATGCAGGATATGATTTTTCCAGTGTTTGAATCGGGATGATAAAGAATACAGGCATACAGTTCAAAATCCTCATTTTCGTGCACTGCAACCGAGAGGAGCATGCCTGAAAAGCCTGAGGAAAGAGACCCGGAAGGCAGCACTCTGTTAATTATAACTCTGGCTGTGGAAGTCTCACATTTGGTATCAGTAATTTCTGTTGCTTTGGGGTTTTCAACTGTAAAAGCAGTGGTTTATTGCCTGCATCACAAAATACTGAAATGGCTAATTTTTGTAATGATACCCAGCAGTAAAAGGGTACTAATACAAAATGCTATTATTTTAGTATTAAGATAGAGTGCGACTTATATGAAATAGTAATTTAGATTTTTTTTCCAAGAAAAAGGCCCACAAATGCTTTGCCACTTTGATTTCTTCAGGTTTACCATGTATAGTTCATTGCAAAAATCACATATAAACCACAGTTGTGTAGCATAACTTATTAAAGCATTTCCTTTTTTGACATATCCATTTCTGTAAGGTTTCCATATATGACCTAGATAGCAGATTTATGTTAGCCACATTATATCACTAGGCATTTCCATCATCACTTACAAGAATAAGAAAATTGAATTTTGCTTAACAAGGATCAATTAAAAAAATAAAGAGGATAAGACTTTAAACACAAGTCAGATGATGCTGAAGTCAAGTGAACTCCCCAATGTATTAGACGTCTGGTTTGTTGCTCTCAAGGTCCTTGGTTTTTTTCTCTTAATCCCATCCAAGATGTTCTTCAGCTATATAAAATGAACTTTTGTTTTTATGCTGTTCTCAGGGCTTAGTTGAGAAACAGGAGTGCAGCTGTGATGGCCTTGGCCATAGGCTCTTTTTTCACTGAGACACATTCCTTTCTCCTTGCCTGCATCACTGGGCTCTCGTCCAAAACCAACTAGATTGTGTTTATATTGTGTCCTCCTTTGCTTTAGCCTTCGTTAGGATCCTGTCATGCTCAGCCCTCACACTATGTCACATTCATTATGGTGACTCCTTTATTCCCCTTTCCCCAGACTTCGTCGTGAGAACTGTGTCACATTACTTTGTGCTGAGCACATTGAACATTTTTTTGTCAGAAAAAGGACAGGCAAATGGTTCCAGGGATACCAAGAGATCGAAATGTCTTCATCAGCCAAAATTCTTAATACTCTTGGTAATTTTAGCCTCAGCTTGATTTTCTAAGAATGCTCAAGTTCTGTCAATCAGAATTTCTAAAAGATCTAAAGCATCAAATGCCAGGCTGTCATCCGAAACTTTTCTTTCTGATTGCTCCATGCCATTTTCCACTCTTTTGCATTTGATTTTGTAGTCCCTTGGTTCAGCGTTCTTCAGATTAAGCCATTTGTTTCTTTCTCTCAGCAAGAAGTATATGATTGCTAATGCAAAGGCTTTTTACTGGCCCAACAAATTATTGCATACAAATCTACAGGCAATTCCATCTTCAGGTGCCCTTGCAAACTTTCTTAGACACCTGATCCTTACAATGAAAGATAATTTCTGAAAAAATTGCACAAAACTTTCTAATCAATTTGTCAAGATACAGAATTTGTGCCAATGTGTCTTGCTGCAAAAAATGAAGTTAGTCTCATTTTCATAAAAAATTGACTCTTTCTCGGAGGAGTCACTTTTGAATTAATATTGCAGTTCAGTTTTTTAGTGCTGTGAAAACTAAATGCTTTCTATATGCAAAACTGGAGAAAACAAAACTGCTGAAAGTTATTGGAAGAAACGCATATAATTTGCACAGCGCTACCATTTAATAAGGGAATGATTATGTGCAGGTGATTGAATTAAGAGTTGGATCCTTTCCTTCCCTTTCCGGATCCCCTCCCTTCTCTTCTCTTCCATTCCCTTTCCTTTTAATCAAATAAAAACTACTGAAATATGTAAAAATCTAAGTCTCCCTAGAGGATTGGGTCACGTTTTGCCATTAGACCATGAATACCAATGATATGCTGAAGGGATATGAGGACCTCCCCGAGGCCCCTTGTTACAATTTTGTATCCAGTGTTTATCAGAGTGATTTATTTGTCTGTTATGCAGTTTTCCATCTCTAGATGCTGCAAATATCCTTTCCACAGCTGACATGTCTCTTGGCTCATAAAATGTTCTGTAAATGAAAAATATTGCAGATCTGGCCACACTAAATAGCAGGAAAAGAATTTCGCAGTGGAGGTTATCCATAAACATGGTATCCACCACGTCTTCCATCAAGTAACACAAACTGAGCAGTGCATTATCCTATCTACATATTCTGTGTGTTTTGTCAGCAGCATATAAACACAGCCAAATGCAACTTAATGAACTATCTCCTTTTTATTTTTAGTTAGGAAAGAAAAATATTTCTTCCAGTCTCTTGCCAATGATAAATCACAAAACATGGGAGAATTTTTTTTTTTTTGGTGTAGGAGAAGAAGAGCATCTAATGTTGAAATTTCAGTGACACATCATGACAAGTGTATTTACTAGAGGTTTTTATAATATGTGTCTCTACACATATATCTCTTTTTTTAAAAAAAGCTTGGGATATTTTTTAAGTCCCAACATTTGTATCAGGCTATCAGCTTTTAAGTATGAAGCAAACTGAGTTCACCTGAAGGTGTTTGCAACTAGAGGGAAGATTTTTAAAAGCACAAATAGCAGGTAGGTACATATAATTGTGTAACAGCCCCTTGTGGAACTCATCTACAGTGTACTCTGCCTAGATGATCCAGCCACTTCAAGCCAGTTGTGTGGGTGTGTCTGTGCAAACCCACCTGCATGATTTAGACAAACATGATTAATCCAAACTCAATCTGTGTATCAACACCCAGGAACTTTGAATGGAAGGTTCACATGAATTTTTAAAATGAGAATTAGACAAAGCAGTACATCATTTAGTGAAGAGCCTGATCTGGTAGGCAGTACTATTCCTGGTCCTCTACTGTGTCCTTTGCTATGACCCCTATGTCACTGTATTAGTTTCACTAACAGACTGAATGAAATCCCATGTTCTCCTGGGTACAATTCTACTGCTCCTGTTTGCGTGACTTCTGCTTCCCATTCCGGCCGTACATGATGATACAGTCATCTGTTAAAGCAGGCTTTTAGCACTTCTAAACTGACATCCTCGTGGGGGTTTGCAAGATGGAAATTAAAGAGAGAGACAATGAAGAGGGTAGAACGTGAGTGAGATATTTTGGAAAACAGAGTCTCGAGTCCCTGAAAATTTATCCTGGACACCAACTTATACAAGCTGCTATAAAATATTCTGTTGGGGAGCACCTGGCTTTAAGGAGCTTACCTTATTAAATACAAACTTCTATTAAATATTGCACTTAGATATTTTCTTGATAAATGCACGGAAGGCACAAAGCTGGACCATCCTTCCTGTCTTCCCATTGGAGTACTCCTGCTGGACCTACTGACAGCCATAGCATGTGTTCACAAGGGGAAACATCAGTCACAGAGCCAGGAAGGTTCAGACTCAGGATAGGAAATAACAGGAATTTCCTATCTCCTAGGCTTAAGCTTTAGCCATGGAAGTATAGCTACCTGTAGAGGCCAGTTTGTAATAGGTGTTATTTGATTTAAATTTAAGTAATATTCAGGAGTTAACATAACTCCCTTTTGCACATAAACAGTGCTCAGAGCCCTCTGCATCCATACATACACATATACACATGTTTTTGTTATTTTCATGTGCATGGAGTAGCACAATTTTCCAGGAAATTCCCAGCTGAGAAATGACTTCAGGCTGCAGATCATTCTTCTGATCTTTCTTCTCATGAATTTTAAACCTGCAGGAGATGCATTCTGATACAGCTGAGGGCACAGAAGTAATTATAGGTTTTCTTTGCTTTGGACACACTTATTTCTCTGGGGGTTGCTTTCCTAAATGTGGAGTGTTAGAACCGCCTAAATAAACCAGGTGTCAGAAATTGATTCACACAATCGTTTTTATAGTGAACTGAACAGCTGAGCCTTCTAGACTCCTGAACTCTGGTAAAGCCATAAGTATTCTCCTGTGTAAAATTAGGATATAAGGCATTTAGCATTTAAAAATCTTTTTTTCATGAAGTTAGACCCAAGCATTGCAGGTTAAGTTCATGTGGTTTAGGAAAATTGTTGTTTCGACTTGCTGTGGTTACGTAGATGAATAAAACATTTATTTTTCATTTTACCTATTCTGTTTGTTGCCAGTCATTAATTAGATGTTCAGGTGGAGTTTTTTCATTAATGAGCAATTGCTGAAGTTCTACCCTAAATCTGTATCAAGTTTTGGCATCATAATCATGAAAAAAAATGAAAAAAATCTCTGGGCCATGCCAGAAAAGACTCCATCGTTCTTATCCCATGAGATAGCTGCTGTCTTATCAACAAACAGTAAATTGCATTTTACACGTAAATGACTACATTTTATTAAACATGGACTAAGATGACCATTGTGCATTTTGGACAATGCTATACTTACATACGTACAAAGACTTATCCCGCTGCTTTTGAGAGCAGTGGGGCCATCACTTGGACTTGGAAAAATAATTCAGGGTCCATTTGACTCTTTCATGCATATTATTTCCATTATTACCCATAAAAGAAAGAACCTTGATATAAAATACTCCTTCACTGAGGTGATGTCTCAGGTTGAAATAAATAGCTAGAAAATGCTAAAAAGCAGACAAAACAATTTTCACTTGCTTTATAGTTTGAATGGGCGTTTTAGAGGAGAAGACTTTCTTGCCAAAAGCAGACTGCTGGGATCAGAGCTATTAGGGTGAGTGGGTGGGCAGGATGGGAACTGTTTTTTAGGATACATTTCTTAATTTCTAGTCTGCTCCTCAGAAAGAAGTCCGTGATCCTTCAACTCCATCCTGTTTTGCCCACTACAGGATAGCAACGATCACCCTGAAATGTTTAACATCAAACTGCTGGGTGATACTTGCTGCTTTTCAAGAGGATTAACACAGCAGCACCCAATTACAGCACACTTAAAAGCATTTTCATTTCTTGATTATTAAAATCTACATAGGAGTCCTACACTTGCCAGCAAGAGTTGACAAAAATTTCCCAGCGTTGTTACAATTGGTTCAGTTTCTTTTGTGGAAACGGCACTGAACCCCAGTGTAGATCTGGTGTGGTACCACGTTCATGCAGCCTGCGTTGGCTACGTGCTTATAACGTCTGTTGATGAGAAGGTATTGAAACTCTAAGGAGTGAAATTGTGTGTGCATCAAAGCAGTTCAAAACATTTTTCTGTTGCTCTAGGAACAGTGGCGCTACTGGCAATTTTATTTTTCTAAAGTGTTTTGCTTCTTAAGCAGGATGCATCTTACGTTAAGTAGCAGACTCCTTATTACAAAATAGTTTAATATAAATATAGTCACAGGTAATAGATTCTTCTCTCTGTGTTGAACAGTGCTGGTATCAGACTTTCTTAGAGGTACTGTAAGAACTATAAAGGGATGCTGATTTTCTGAACTCTTACTTTCTACTAAAATCTCCAATGAGTCCACAATGCTTCTCCTTATTAAAAAAGTCATTGTATAGTGCATTCAGCAAGCTTTAGCCCTAGAAGTAGGACATCAAATATTACTCTATTATTAGAAACTTTATTATTATTTAAGAAGCAGGAGTAGCACATTCTTACTGTAAATTATGCATGAGAATTAAAAAATTCCTAGGTGACTGGAGGTACAAATCCAATTAAAAGCCCAAACTGTTGAGGTGGTTTGAATATTTCATCTTAAATGAAGTACAGAAAACAGCGATGATCTTGTGGTAAAGATCATGAAATAAGCTCCAGGGCTTTGAAATTTCTGGCTCTGCTGTAAGGTGTCATGTTTGATTTCAGAGAAACAGTTTTCTCTGTGCCCAAGTTCCACACCTCTAAAGTGGGAATAGCACTGCAGAGACAGGCAATGATGATAAATCAGTTGGTTTTTAAAAACAGCTCCCGTGCTGAATGCAATGTAAAAAAATTATTAAAAGTCCCACCAAAAAAATACAGTACAATGATATCTCATTATCTCTCTTTTTAAAATCAGTCTTGACATAATGCTGCTGTATGTTGTCTTTAATTTGCTGGATTTTTTTAAAATCTCCTTGGCACATAAAGAATGCTTGATTGCCAAGAACAATCAATTTATAGAGAAGCAAGTGGCTTCCAGAACCGTGAATATTAAATGATGTCTTAGACATTTTCTGCAAAAACATATTGGTGGATATGTTTGAATGCGTGAATTCTGCCTGCTGCAATCATTCCTTCAAATAGCTATTTAGTAATGTAAAACTCCTCTTCCTTAGTTCTTTCACTCTCTAAAGACCAAATCCTGTTCTCATTAGTGGGAGCGTTAGCGCAACTATTTTTGACAATTTCAGTGGAGGTCAGTGAGGACCCTAAGTTAAAAAAAAATACACTAAATTGCAAATATGAAATCACAGATTGTGCTTAACTGTTTGGTAAAAATCAATAAAATGTGTGAAACTTTCAGGAATCCCTACAGGCAAGATCCTCACAATTGTCAGGGCCTTCTGCTTCCCTCCTTTCAGTGGCAGTTACACGCCCTAATGTTTTTGAGAATTTGGGTTTAATTGGTATATCTAAAGCCCCAATTTACAAATCAAGGCTAGATTTTCAAGGTGTCTAATCATGCAAATAGGAATTTACGGAGTTTTTCTTTGAAAGTCAGTACACAGGCACTTTTGAAAATACCCTTAAGCACTTACCAGCATATTAGGCAAGAAATGCCTTTAAAAACTAGACACAAGTGACTCCAAAACTAGGATTAAATCCAGATGCTCAAAATTACTGAGTTGACTCACTCCTGTTTACGTCAGTGGGAGTTAGGTGCTTAAGTACCTTCACAGATTTGGTCATTAGGATGTAAGAGTGCTTTACAATTCTGAGTCTGGATCAATGTCCCTGTACACAGTCATCTAATTATCCATCCCTAAGGATGGATACATGCTTCATCCCATGAGTATTCAATGGATTCCTATGGGATAGATTTTAAACTGTGTTTAAATTATGAGCTTCCAGGACTTTTTGTGGGAATTAGATGCCAAAATACATTTGAAACCTTCATCTAGTTTTTGTTCTGTTTCAAGCTGGATTGCAGCATGTCTTGGAGATGAGACATGAGGTATGCAGGTAACTGAGCGATGTAGTTAAGGTATGGGGAGTGGACAAACTGTGGCAACATCCATGTTCTACAAGAGATCCTTTGTTTTGCCAAATACGTTAACCCATAAAAAGATCACTGGATCACTTAAGGCTGCCACAGTCTTTTTTGAAAGAAAGATTTCAGTGCTTTCAAATGCTTTCTTTGTTTCTTGTATTTGCTTATGCACCACAGAGATGAACATGATATAAATATCTAAGTATTAGACATGTAGTAGAATGAGTCCAGTTTTACACCATTGTAAATGGAAATATAATAATTTGTCACTCCTGGGGTAGCTAAAGGATGGGCTGAATCAATATTCTGGCTAAAAGGAAAAGAAGTGGGCATACAGCATCTGTAACTGCATCACTGAGAGTGCATTACCAAGCTAAAATGGTCAAGATTCCTCCTGAAAAACTAGAAATGTGAAGAGGAAACTATTACTATGCCATTAAGGAAAAATATTAGGTGTTCTGAACAAAGATCCTTCTATTTCAGGAACCAAAAAGCCCCCCAACACCACAGGAAGGACCTAAAATCAAAAGTTATACTAAAAAATAAGGAATTGATACTGCTCCAGAACTTCTTACTAAGGAAAACATTGATATTAAAAAAAATTGACATAAAACATAAAATCCTGCCTTGCTTAAGACAATATAAATCTGGTCCTGATTCTGCATATATTTATGCACAAGCTTAACTTAATGCAAGTGAAGAGTCCCATTGGGTTTAATGGATTTACAAGTGGGTTTTAGGCTGCTAGAGCATACTCGCTTGAACTATGGGGTAGAAGAAATTCCTGTTCTTGGAAAAGAGCTAATGAAAGCAATATCAAGGAATACTCTAGAGAATCACCGGGACTATGTATGTGAGTGAGTGTACAAAGACTTGTAGGATAAGGACATGGAAAAGTAAATGATGTGTCTCTCCAGTATCTCTATGTAAACTCAATTTTTATATGAAGTTTTTTGTTTTTCTTGGCCCTTCACAAATCCTTGCTTTGTTTTTCATAGGTTTTTGAGTGTATTTATTTTGGGTTTAGGGGCAGTAGTTGAAAGTGGGGAAAAATTTAATTGTCTTTACTTTTTTGCTTAGCATTTTAAGTATACAAAATAAAAACCATAATTATTCAGTTGGCTAATTGCATATTTTTTCTGGCTCATTGTTATCGGTGGACAATAATTTGTTGTTATAGATGGTCTGTTGGGAAAGAGATTTAGTCTAGTCCAGTGGTGATAGAACAGATGGGAAACTCTGAATTACTGAATTATTTCAGAGCGCGTTTCTTGACTGGCTTAAAGCCTCCATGCTTGTTTCCTCGTTCTGTGGCATGGCAAATAATAGTCCTTGGGTAAAATTGGTAAGAAGTTGTCCTTAGTAGAGCCAGCTTTTACTCCTGAAGTTTATCTTACAGTGGATTTGTGGCAACAAACTTAATATGCTTAAAAAGCCTTCTTTTTAAATAGAAAGTGTGATATAGCTTTTGTATATTAATTAGAATATCTGTTGTTCAGAGAACTTTATACTTTGAACATTTTATGTGACAGTGTGTAATTGCTGCAGATGAGGGATTTTCATTCTGTGGTCTGTGGTTTCTTGAGGTGGCCTCCAATATACTACCCAGTGGTGGAAGAAGTACTTCCAGGTGGTCCATACAGAGGCCTTCCCTGCTAGCAAAGTAGCAATGCTCAAATCTCTTGTGGCTCCATTCATAATGCTTTAAATTCCCAAACCATTTGGGGAAATTACATTTTAAATATGAATAGTCTTTGCTCCCCGTTCAGATTCTTCAGTATTAGGACGATTGCAATGGAGTTAACTGTAGTCACACATTTTTTTGAAAAGTCAGGAGAGGACAAACATAGAAGTGGTGGGTCTGTAAACTGATGTGAGTGCTAATGTAAAATCCCATAATCAGCAAAGGAAAAGTAAACATTATGGATACAAGAAAGATAGATGGGTCATAACCAAGAAGTGTCACTCTACATTAACACAAGCGTATTTTCATCTAGCTCCCTTCACACCATTCTAATACTATTTTTGATGCAATCAAAAAGTTTCCAAAGAAAAATGTGTGTTGGACTTGAGTGGCTCCAGGATATCGCTTTCTTAAAAATGGTCTGCAATGTGACCACAGTTGAAAAGCAGTGTTACAGGTTATATTTGGCTAGACATTGAGTTCAATTTAAATAAGTATGAAAAAAAACCCCACCAATTAAAAATATGGGGAAAGGACAGAGACATGGTGTGGTGGTTTAACCTCAGTTGGCAACTGAGCACCACAC
>NW_008795923.1:3156746-3163570 GCF_000699145.1 Aptenodytes forsteri | reverse complement strand
AAGTCCTTGACTAGTGTAAGCACTGCTTAGCAACAACTAAACCATCGGTGTGTTATCAACATTATTCTCATCCTAAATCCAAAACACAGCACTGTACCAGCTACTAGGAAGAGAATTAACTCTATCCCTGCTGAAACCAGGACACATGGCTAGATCTCAGTCAGTTAGTGGTCTCAGGTGATCCTATAATGCAAGAGCATGAGAACTATGGATCTACTCCATCCCTTGAAAGCCAACAAGTGATTCTTCATCTTGCTTCACCAGTTCTAAGAACAGGAGGGCTAGCCTGAGGGTCTCTGTGCCTCTTATTTCATGTTTTGAAGGCTTAAGTGGGACCTAAGTAGAGACTACATCTCCCACTGACCTTCTGTGCTAGAGTGAATTTCACCCTAAATGCCTGTTTTGTATTGAACAGCTTTTATTTCCTTAAGTAAGGACAAAATTGCTTCTGATTTTTTGAAACCCAATAAAAGCATCCAAAACCATTCAGTTCTGTTTGTTTTGGGTTCTGAAGAAAGCCTTCCTCCCAGTTGGGTTCACACTGCGATTTATTTTATGAGGACTTTTTACATTAGGGAGACGAAAGGGTTGTGGAAGGGGGAGATAACTACGTTAATTCAGCAGCAGCTCTTTTTAGAAACGAGTTGAGAGTTCCTTTTTCCATAATTAGCACAGTTTTTAAACTGCTGACAGGGCTGCGCTGCTGCTTATTATGAATAAAAGCTGGACATGGGCAAAGTTTGGTTGAAATCTTGCCAGGAAGGTTTTGAAAGCAGAACTATATTTTATGTTCAAATGTTATATTTTTATCTTAATTTTATGTCCCTTTTGACTACTATTATGAGATTAAAGTTAGATGGATAAAGTCATTTGAGACACTGGGTTAAAGTTAAATTGCCTGAATCAGTTCAAACAACCAGAAACAAAGCTGCATTCTTCCTGGGTTTTGAGGATTACTGTTGATGGATAAAATGGTCTTTTGTGACACTGAGATTAAGCAACGTTACATGATAACACTCAGTCTTGATTCTCCTCATTCAACTGGAGTACTCCTGTTTCCTACCAGCTGTTACTATCATCAATTCATTGTTTTCAGGTTGGCTCTAAGAATCTCCTCTCATAAAAGAAATCTCAAATCGATCCTTCTGGGCATTTCAGCGGTATCAAGATTTATCAATATATTATCTATTTATCAATATTATCAATAATTTAATCAGTCATATTAGAGAATGTTTTTCTGTGTTCTGGCTAAACAGGATAATAAAGAGAAAGGCTGTAACCATGTGGTGCTGCTGTCAGTCGGGCTTGGCATATGGTGGCACAGGGATGACGTGTGCATGATTTTTATCTGAATGCTAGTGGTAGCAGTAGCAAAAAAACATCTGGCAGTCTTTAAAGCTTGGGTCTGCTCTTTGCTCTGCGTCCTCGCATCACTTACCTGCAATTTGAGGACTGAAGTAATTTTATTTTGTTCTGTAAAGGCATGTTTCTATTTAATCATGACTTGTTACTATCAGTATTCAGGTGTTTGGTCAATATTATGTATTTTTGTTCCTATTTAAGTCATAAAGGTAGAAAATCTTATTGCTGTGTCATGTGCAAAATGCATGGGAGACATGGAAGACGACTGAATATCTGAGAAAATACTGCAGTACTTCCACACAGAAGTGTCCTCTAGTCTTCCCATCAGTTCAGCGGAATTGTATCTGGTGGGTGAAGGTATAACAAAAAGTTCACTTGCAGATGGAAGTACAAGAGACACTTTGTCATCCTAGTGAGTCTTTATGTGTTCTCTCTGCAGACACCTCCTAGGAGTGGAAAACCTGGGAGGTGCAAGCAAGAGGAATCCTTCCATCAGTGCCAAGCCAAGGAGAAAGTGGGTGTCCACGAGGAAACCAAGACACTCTTAGTGACCAGAAAGCGAACACTGAGGAACATGTTTCTCAGCTAGAATAAAAAGAGTATTAGGACAACATGGGGACCATAGCAGTAATTCAGTGGTCAGGATTTCAGTCCTTTTGAAATTAATGGGGATTTTGTCACAAACTCATCTAGTGCCAGGATTTCAACCCAAAAGTAGGTAAGGCCTGGTTGCTCACGTAAATGTTTCTTAGCAGCAGGAGCTAGTGGGGAGCCATCTTCCTCATGACTGGCCAAGAGCAGTCCAGTGGGAAGCTGCAGAAGGGGGAACAGATGGGGAGTGATGTGTGCAAGCTTTGGGGATGTCAGAGAGAAAAAGGGCACCATGGAAGGTTGCCCATTGGCCTGCTTTTTTGCCCGCGCCATGCCGTGCTGCCAGGCCTGGGGAACGCACCTGCCTGAGCCTCGGGCTCAGCTCACAGGAATACACTGCAGCTCTCTTCACTGTTGAGTAGCCAAACCCTAGAAAATATGTCTAGCATTTGAAGCAGCATAGGTTCATATGTAAAATACCAAGCTGCAGCAGAAGAGGATGTAATTTGTTTAAAATCATGGCAGGGATGTCAGAGCTTTAGCATGAATCTTGGCCTGTCTCAGAGCACAGCTCACATTGCTGACCTCCCCTGCAGTGGAAGCATGGACTTCTGGCATTTTGGTTTGCTGTTTTGCTCTTGTTGGCCAATACCAAAAGTGCTTCCAGGTCAGTGTGGGGCATTGCTGGTGAGGGTCAAAATCCTGAACTTCTTGAAGTCAGTAAGAGTTTTATTGGTGTCACTGATTCTGGGATTTCTGTCCAAAAGATGTCTTGATTGCTCATACAGAGATAACATAGAAATGCACTGAGGAAGAAAACCCAGCTGAGAAAGGAAAGTGCAGGAAACTAACTGTTTTAAGGTTTCATTTATTGTTTATTTGTTTCTGTAACTATCTTTTCACTCCATTTGTGTTTTCTTACGTTGGGGTCTGTGTTTTCATTCTTTCCCCCTTCATTGCTCTTGATAACCTTTTTTCTAATTCTCTCATTTTGTGTATATGGGAGCAATACTGTTTCATTGCCAATTGTACATTTTAGTCCAGATGACATATATTTTCTTCCTATACATTTTCTGAGATGCTGAGGACAGATGTCACAAGCAGTTATTTGCAGTGGTTAGCTTAGGCAAGTCCTCAGAGCTATGTCCCCTATGCGTTATGCACAGCAGTGCCTCAGTGTATGCTCTTAATTGTTCTTTAGTAGGTCATCTGTCTAAAACCTGGGAGAACTGTATTCTTGGCTATCTTTGGAATGAAAGAATTTATTTCATCTGTGTAACACAGAGACAATTTAAAGGGAATGCTCTTTGAAATGGTTTTATTTCACTGTAAATCCTGCCAAATGAAATACAGTTTTGTACAGTTGGGCAATGCATCAACAGCAATGTAGTTCAAACAATGAACATAATTTCTTTAATGTTTTGAGGTTGCCTATACTGAGCAGCATTCAGGGTGAAGAGTAAACATCTTGATGGGAACAATTTATTCATACAAATCCCAAATCTTTACTGCAACTGTTGCTAAGCATTCCAAACTCCCATCTTTCATCTTCTCCCAGATCATAAAATAAATACTTTTTTTCTGTAGTAGTCGTTCAGTATCTCAGAGATTTCAGTGGGGATATAATGAAATGGAAACACTCTCAGGGATTAGTGTGTAACTTGTACTTCCTTTTGTCTAGCAGCTGTCAGTCTGAGGAAAAACCCAAATATAGCATCTTTACTGTTTGATGGGAACGCTTTTCTCAGTGGCCTTTATACTCCCAATCAGGAAAATGTCACCAAAATCTTCCTCCTTTTTTTGTTGTTTTTGTTTTGTTTTGGGTTTGGGTTTTTTTATTATTTGGTTTGGGTTTTTTTTTGTTTTGGTTTGGTTTTTTGTTTTTGTTTTAAATTATATAGCTTTCCAGGTGCAACTGGCAGTGTTCAGGAATCACAAGACAGATTTCTGCTTCAAAGAAACTGGTTAGATGAGATGTAGTATGAAAACAATGCTATTGCAGATTAGCCTGTCCATTTTTTGAATAAAGTATCTTCTCCTACAGGCACTGAGAAGTCAGTAACAACTGTCAGTGGGAGTAGGCTGGATAAATGGGGTTAGAGGATGTCATCCAGCGTGGCAGGTTATCAAGCTTTGCTAAGTCTGCTTCTAGCAGCATATGACATGTCAAGTCTAATTGCAGATGTTGGGGGGAGGTTGTTTTTGTCTCTTATAATAGCTAGCGTTACAGTCTTACAGGTAAGATTTAGTTTTTCTTGGTATTTCTACACAGATTCTGTGATGCTTTGCTCAGTGTTTGTCCATTAATAATGAAAGTTACTTTACTAGAGTTAATGAGTTAGAAATGGGTGGCCTATAATAAATATTCAGAAGTATATGTTAATGCTAATGTGAGATAAAAAAATTGATTTTTTGAGCTTGTCTGTATGTGTAGGTGTGAGGACTGCAAATTTCGAGTTGGAAATGTCAAAGTGCATTCTGATTTTTATAGTGGAAATATCATATATCACCGTAAAGACAACAAATTGTTCGCTGTTGTTTTGTTGATCCAAAGACTTGCTTTCAGCTCTGTACTGTAATGCTCTTGGTTGTAAGGGAGCTTGTCAGAGAGCAGAACAGTCTTGTCTTCAAGCCAGACTCCCAGAAGGAATACAGTTTCCATGGTGTGATCAGAAGTGTAGGCGGAGTTTAATTTTCTGCACCTAGGATAAGAGACTGTTTTCTTGCTAGGAACAGACACACGGCGCTGGTACGGCTCACAGGCAGCATTGCCATGGCCCACCTTTACAGTGGTTGTTTTGCTGCTTCCCTCCAGCTCCCAAATCACTTGATTTGCCTCTTCTGCCTCTTCTGCCCATGCGTGAGTACGGCGCTGATGCACGCGACTCTGTATGCCGTGTCGCAGGAGATGCAGCACCATAGCAAGCCATGTCTCATTTGAAAGGAGCAGTTCAACTTACTTCACTCACTGCATAATGGGCTTGGGAAATGCAGCTTAATGGGATTTCAGAGCGATTTGAAGCAAGACGTTGAGGTCTCATTTCAATGCACTAGAGCTGAACCAGAGGAAAACAACAACAGTATTTTCTTTCCGTTTCATTGCGGCATACTTTTCTAAATCATCTAAGCTGCACTGTTCCATGGAAAGTTGAAATTTTGGGTAACATACCTTCCAGAAGGCATTTGGACAAAGTGTTTCCAACTGGAAAAAATTTTGGCATGTCCCTAAATTCTGCATCTCAATAGGAAAGTAATGGGAAAAGAAGTATTTTTGTAACACGAGTAAAATCCTGCATGAATTCTAAACTAGAAACTTTCATTTTATTGTCATTCTACCATGCTGCAATTGATCTAATTTGTCTTCCTAGAAGAATAGAAGGCTAAAATGAAAAAAAAAAAAAAAATACATTGGAAGTTATTCAGTATTCCATTAATAGTCTCTGATTAGGAGAAAATTAAAGAACAATACACTAGTGATAAATTATCCCAAGAGTGGCTGAAACTTGTGCACATACTCATGGAAAATCAGGGACATAACTATTGTAGTTCAGATTGAAGAGAATTAATTATTTACTGGTTTTACATTAGGGTCAGGGTACTGCGGGAAAGACAGACATTCACATGCTCGGAGAGAGCAAAGACATAGTTTATAGAGTCTAAGAAATTTTTGTGACAGCATGAATTTATGCGCTCTTATTCCTAAAATGGGACTTAAGTGAGACATAAGAAGTACACAAGTCTGGTGCCAGCACTCTGCACAGGGGTGAATTAATCCAGAATGAATAAGGGTCTTTTACTTATTTTGTTTATTTTCTGCAGTCACTCTGCCCAATTCCTAACAGACTGTTTTTCAGACGGTGTATTCGGACAGCAATGCACACCACCTTTAAGTCAAATACTGAGGGCAGTTTTTATAGGAAAGTTAATATATTGCTTGAATTTAAATCAACATGTTGCTTTTATGGTTTACTCAAATGTTAAGAAATACACTTACTTTTTAGATGCTATAGTTCAGAACAAGTGCTTAACGTTTATGAACTAAACCACATGAAAAAAGAAATATTTGGTAATAATTGGAACAGAACTGGATTTTTTTTCCCCATCAGCTGTGTAGTTTGTGGTGCAGCACCTGGTAATTACTGGCATTATTTGTTTTATGAGAGGATTTCGTAAGTGTGATATCCTGTTCAGTACAACTTCTGGCTTCAAATTTTGCCACTGTTTCACCATTAACCATATTTGTGAACTGTGATTTCAGCATACTGAACTGTCAATTCAGTCATTTAAACATTTTAAGTATCAGATTTCTAAATGTGAATGGGAGTAATCTGGTTTCTTTTTAATACAACTGCTATAAATGGTGTTAACATAGCTAAACTTTCTTTTAATACTGATTTTTTTTTAATGCTTCCTTACTAATTTAGAGCCTGTGAAAAACATCTGTGTTGTTTGAAGGTAATTTGCCTTTTCATCAACATTTTTTTTAGGTCTAGTGTAAGTAAAGTAGTTTGTGCTAAGGACCTAGGAAGCAAGTTTGGATTTGTGTGTTTGAAATAATTTATTCATTATTATTATCAACAGAAATATAATGGCCTTCGGTAATACAGTCGGATCATAATGTATTTGTTTTCACATATTTTTCTTTTTGGATGTTTCTTGTGTTCAGCTGAACAATTACTGCTTTTAATTACTTATCTTTGTATATGTGTGTGTGTGTGTTTGTATATATATATATATGCATGAATGTGTGCATTTGTAATTTGTCTTTCTTTTCAAATATAATTTATTGGTAGATATGCTTTTGTAAAGATAGATGTTACATAGAGTCATAGAATCATAGAATCATTAAGGTTGGAAAAGACCTCTAAGAT
>NW_008795923.1:3152473-3156580 GCF_000699145.1 Aptenodytes forsteri | reverse complement strand
AGACCAACACCCACCTCTCTACAACCTCCTTTCAGGTAGTTGTAGAGAGCGATGAGGTCTCCCCTCAGCCTCCTCTTCTCCAGGCTAAACAACCCCAGTTCCCTCAGACGCTCCTCATAAGACTTGTTCTCTAGACCCTTCACCAGCCTCGTTGCCCTTCTCTGGACACTCTCCATCACCTCAAGGTCCTTCTTGTAGTGAGGGGCCCAAAACTGAACACAGTATTCGAGGTGCGGCCTCACCAGTGCCGAGTACAGGGGCACGATCACTTCCCCACATAAAATTTTCTTTTGTCCAAAGGTACCTGGGATTGGAATTCTTTCCAATATACCAGTAGGTGCAAAGACTACAAATCTTTGTAATGTAGGTCTAGTACAGGGGCACGATCACTTCCCCACATAAAATTTTCTTTTGTCCAAAGGTACCTGGGATTGGAATTCTTTCCAATATACCAGTAGGTGCAAAGACTACAAATCTTTGTAATGTAGGTCTTGTTTTCATTTTTCTGTCAGACATTTATTAATAATTCAGTCAATATTAACTCAGATTAATTCTTTGGTAGATGTTTAAAGCCAGATTCAGACATTGTTTCAATATATGCAATTTGTACAGATTGCAGGGGGAAAAAAATTTATAGCAATATTAAAACAATCTTATTCTGTACATATGCAAGCAATCTTACTGCTGAACTCTGAAGATCAGGTCTGTAATTTTACAAGGGATCTCTCACACAGGAGGTGGAGGTATGCATCTGCTTTTTTTTTTTTTTTCCAACTATTGAAAAGCATCTTGACTTTATGGAAATTAAAAAGCTTACTGTAAACATTTATCTAAGCAATGATAAACTTTGCCTCAAGTGTTTTTTCAAAGCAAGTTATTTTCATCCTACAAGGATACCATACGTTAAAAAAAATGCATACAGGTGTTTGTCAGGGGGACTGTATTCAGGAAGACATTTTGTGGCATTAAGAAACTCTTACCTTTGGGGCTACCTTCAACTCGCCTCAATGCAAAAAGTAGTGTAAATCTTTTGGTTTCTTTCTGTACTTTACATATAATACACAAAATGTCGGTATGTGGGTATGAAATACACACTTGTCCCCAGGCTGCTTCATGGAGATTGAAATGGCCCTGACAAAGCCATGAACTTTGGGCATTAGACTATCATGTGTAGATAATAAATAAGAAGGTACAGCTGCAGTCTTGTAATGGATGCTTTTTGCAATTCTTTTGAAGGAAAGTGTGCAATGCCTCTTATGGTAACTTTGCAGCTGAGACAATGTCTGTGATGCACGTGATGCAACCCCTTACACTTTTAATTGGAGGTCTCTTAAACCATGTTATTTTGAAACAGTAGCTCTTTCTCTGTTGTCAGTGTGTTTTTTGGGCTCATGTAACGGCCAATTCAATGACACAGCCAGATTAATGTTTCAGAAGGTGCTATTACGCTCAGCCATAGTAATCTGTCTGCCAAAGTTTATGGCCAAGTTATAAACCTCTGGATGTAGGAATTTAAAACAAAAGCGCTGATAAGTCCTTAACGCCAATGGCCTCTGTGTCGTGGGGCAGCTGTGCCATGGTGGTGCTCAGCAGCATGTTTTACAGATTAGGGTAGTTACTCACCAGTGACCCTTCGATAATCTGATCCTCCTTCTGTTCACACATGGCACCATTTTTCTTTTGTCATGTTACATCAAAGTTAGTGTTGGGCATAAACTTCTCAGTTAAGTACAAGCTAAAGTAAAGGGGAGTAATACATGTGTTACCCCTCAGAGTAGAATAAAATTTTGTTGCTGAAATGCTGGGTTTCACACTAGGTCACAGAAAGTTGTATAATTACATAAACTCATAAGCAATCTGAGAGTGTCAAATCTCTCTCCTTCCTCCTCCCACCGCTCTCATCTCCCTCGTCTCTTAAAAAACCTGTAAATTATCTCTCATCAGACTGTGCAAATGCACAACTTCTCTCTCCTTTCAGAAAACATACGGTCAAACCTGCCAGATTTGATGGGCCTAGCAGGAAAATGGAGCCATCACAGGGGACAACATTTACTCAGCTAGTGACCGACTTAGTGCCATAATGGTGATGCTTCTCAGCCCCCGGTATTTCACAGGAATCCCAAAAAGATCTGTCAATAGCCTAATACAGTTTTTCTAGTAAACTCCATAGGACGTAGGGGAATGTTTTCTTTTCCGTGTTATTATACTCCCTCTCTAAGAAAAGCCTACAGAAACAGGTGTAAAGCTGTAATGGTACTCCTAGTGTGTGCCTCCTCTTCCTTTAATTGCACAGGATAACCTGGTGTGACTCAGACTCCTTTGGAGGTGGTGGGGTGGTGCTCTGCTACTAGGAATCAACCTCATACCATTAACAAGGGAGAGCAAGGCGGACTCGTACCAGATGGGAATTGAGTCCCTCCCTGTACAGCCTGCAGGAAGATGAATTGGCCACAGAATCACACTGATTACACATCATATTTTTCACACATTTTAATATGCTTGTGGCTTGGGTCCAAGTAAAGCATCTGAAACGGTGCTGTTAATACGCAATATTTCCTGGCGTTGCTGGATTAACAGGCCTTTGTGGCCTGGTGTCTCAGTCTGCACTAACAGTACTTTGCCCTTCAAATGCTGTTCCATTTGGAAGGGGAGAAGGTATTGTTGAGAGGCCTTCATTCCTCCGGCAGCATGCTCCTACCCTCAACTCGCCTGGGGCCAGACTGTAGCCAGCTCAAAGCATACAAAAGCTGGGGCCAGACAAATCAAAGCAGACAATCAAGTGTCAGCCTGGGTTCCTTTTTAACATATTTTCATTTGTTACAGCTTTCATTTTTTTCTTTTGCTTCTACTATAACTGACGTCTGCAGTTGTGGTGCTTTTTAGCGTTTTTTTCCATGAGATGTCATCAAGATGTTGAATGCCCAACACTTTGTTCTTTTCAGCCTTCTGAATTCAACATTTGCCTTTGTCAGAGGTAAAATGGTGATTTCAGCCACAGATATTTCAGCCTCCATTGATGAAAGGAGTGCTTATGGTTTGTAGGGACATGTGGTATCTTTTATTATAACAGCTGATACAACTGAAGGAAAAGGCAAGCTTTCAGATACACAGCCCTAGTAAAGGACGAGCTTGTGAGAAAAAACTTTTACTCACTGCTTGATCCACATTAAATAAAGTGTGGATGAGTACGAGCTAGGAAAATCTCTGAGCAGCAGGAGCTGCTCAATGTTTTGCAGTAGTTCAATACAGAAATGTTATTTCAGCCCAAACTCCCCACTTTTAACAGGTGAAGTGAGAAGTGGTAATCTTGCTGTGTTCACTTGGAAAACAAGTCATCTCCGTTCCACTTTATTCTACAAACTTACTAGTAAACCTCTATGTAAAAACATTAAAATGTTTTAATGATATGTGTGTTGGTTTAGGTTATTTGAGAGAGGTATGTATACAGAGATGTGCAAATGCCATGTTTATGGTGGCCATCCTCGACATTTAAAAACCCAGCCTCCTCAGGCAAATATCTGCTATGCATGAGCAGATTGGTCTCGCCATCAGTTGATAAAACTACCACTGAATCCTGGGATGGAATTCAGTCCTGGGGCTGCTCTAGCCATGCTAGAAATACTCAAAAATCTCTTCAAAGCAGAAGTAGTCCTTCCCTGACTCAATCCAGTTCTCCTCTGTGTTCAAAGCTGGAGCTGGATATTGTTCTTTTCCTATCTACCTCCAATCATCCAGGCCAATAAGTAACCAACTTGGGGTATTCCCTACCCTGTTCAGAGGATTAAGAACAGAAAATACATATTTTTGAGGAGAGGAACTTTTTGAGGGGAGGAACTCCTGTCTTTATTTCCATTCAGTGGTACTTTGGGAAAGTATTTCAATAGCACAGGTCTACCTGTGTTATATCAACTGCCTTTTTCTCTTACTGTTAGAAAACAGAGGCTGTATTTGAGTTCAGAAACGTCTGCCCTTTCAGGGTTATTTCTGCCTGAAAAATATGCTGCATGCACACCTAGCTCTCAATCTCTCTCCTTTACATTTAGATTTGCTGATTGGCTTTATCATAGAATCATAGAATCATAGAATAGTTTGGGTTGGAAGGGACCT
>NW_008795923.1:3112037-3148874 GCF_000699145.1 Aptenodytes forsteri | reverse complement strand
TTGCTGGCCCTGGCATCAAACTGGTAGGAGTGGGACGGATTGAGGTTCCCCTCCCCTGGCATCTCTAGTCTAAAGCCCTCATCACCAGCTTGGCAAGCCTATGACTAAAGATGCTCTTCCCCTTCTCTGACAGATGGACCCCATCAGTCCCCAGTAGACCAGGTTTCTCAAAGCGAGTCCCATGGTCTAAGTAGCCGAACCCCTGGCTGTGGCAGCAGTCCCATAACCATTTGTTGACTCTCCAGATTTGATTTGCCCTTTGAAACCCCTTCCTTATAGTTGTTTCCTTTTTAAAATGGAGGTTATCTAACTCATTAGATTATGTGAATACTTTGTGAATATCTGGTCTGGATTTCTGAGTCAAACAGTCTCCAATAATGCTGTGGCAGCAGTCCCATAACCATTTGTTGACTCTCCAGATTTGATTTGCCCTTTGAAACCCCTTCCTTATAGTTGTTTCCTTTTTAAAATGGAGGTTATCTAACTCATTAGATTATGTGAATACTTTGTGAATATCTGGTCTGGATTTCTGAGTCAAACAGTCTCCAATAATTGTAGCTGAACTATGGTCTGCCTTTTAGGGAAAGATTTAGTGTTACCTAAAAAATTTCCAGTGATAGAGAAATCACCACAACCGTTGATTGTTACACTTTTATTGGTTAATTATTCTGACAGTTAAGAAATGTGCATCTAATTTGTAGGGCTTCAGCCCTACACCTTCTGCACCTTCTTGCTATTTTGCAGTACAGCTGTCTACAGAAGGGCTTGTGTGGTATTTGCAGTAGCCCACTTATCTGAGTTATATTGTGATAAGTCTGGCCTAGGGAAAAGGATTTTTCTCCTCTATATGGATTAATCTGATTACATCATTCATATAATAGGTGGAGAACCCCCCCTCCTTTTTTTTATGTTAAAAAAAGAAAATAAATCAATCTACTCAAAGTATTTATTACTTTAGGAGTGATAAAAATCATGACATTAAGAAAAAAGGAAGTAGTTTGCTTAGGTTCATTATATGTTAGTAAGGGCACTTATGGTGATCTAGAGTTTAATATTGGGAAAAATTGGCCTATTTTTGAGATTTGTTTTGCTTTGATCTCTTATCTCCTAGGGATTTTCCACAGCTTCTGTGTCATAAAAGCTTTGCCTGTTTGACCTCAGTAGAAGTCATAGAGCAGGCTGTTTCCTTGTGTTTGTATAGCCTGAAGTTTCTCTTTCTTTCTTGCACTTTTTGTTAGGTAATCCTGGACTACTTTTATTCTTAAATAAAAATTTTCCAGGTATCCAACCTAAATATGTCCTTCAAAGGAATAAGACCTGCCTTGTCTTCATTCTTCTTCACTAGAATGGCAGTCTCAGTTCAATGCACTGCCAGTGGACTAAGGTTTTTGCAAGAGGACAGAAGACACTGAATGATATTAAGCAAAGTTCTGACCTTTTTAAACCTAGCTGGAACATATGCAAGCACGTGGCATTTGTTTTGGACTAATTCCTCAATTTTTAAACAATACATTTCAGACTATGCTCTTTCAGACAGTTTATTGCTTTGCTTCTCTAAATCTTGCTGGAGATAATGTACATGCCGTTTTTATATTTTATAATTGCATATGGTGATTCTGCTGTCTTGAAATAAACTTCCCATTATTTCTTTTTCTGTATATTTTAGAGTATTAAGTTCTAGTGTTTGTCCCATGTCCTAATTAGAAAAAAAGAGATTCTTAGCTTCTTCGTCCCTTCCTGTGTAAATAACATAAATATAGAAGGGAAAAAATCTCAATAATCCGGAAGCAGGTGACCCCACATTACTCTTTGTATTAATAATGGTTCTGTACATATGCCAAATAGTCTTTAGCAATGTTTGACACATATTTAAAAAAAAAAAAGCGCAAGAGATTTGGACATGCGTGTGCTTTTGGAAAAATACAAACATCCTGGATGAGATAACCAAGGAGGTCATTTTGTATTCTGCTGGAAACCCTTGAAATGAAACGCAGCAGTTTTGAACCCTGCTGCTGCCATGTTTATAGAGACAAAATATTCCTCTGGAGAAAATGTGCTAGGGTAGTCCAAAAACATGTCTCCTGCTTGGGGCTTCTGTGCACACACTTTAACAAAGCTTTCAGGAACCAAGTTATTCCTTTGGCCAGGTAACATTTTGAAAACACTTATAGGTGGATACAATGGCTGTGGAGGAATTTACAGTTTAAAGAAGGGGTGAAATTTCTTTTTCCCTCCTTTCTCATGCCTGAATTTTTGCTCTCCTGAGCCTCAATGTGTTACATACTTTTGCTTATGAAATAAACTAAATCCAAATCAAACAAAGTTTCTTTGCTCTAAGTTCTTTTCTTTTCTTTTCTTTTTTTTTCCTTTCTTTCTTTTTGGACTCTATTGCCCAAATTGGGTTGAAATGTTCAGTCCCATTTTATAGCAAAACCACAGTTTTGTAGCTTTTTCCATGGTGAATTACAGATCAGTTTTGCTTTCAAGGATGACAGACATGGACTTGGTTAGATTGTTGTAACTGTCTTAACTTGGGTTCCTTATGTTCCACTCTAGCAAAAACTGACTTGCCAAATATTTTTATTGGCATCTCACCTTTACTGTTATAAAAACATTAAATTGAGAATCTATTAAAACCAGATTTTAAAATGCCTGAAAATCTTAAATATGTATTGCAGTAATGTGTATGGGGTCATTTTAGTGAATGTCTGATTCTTCGTTAAGTTTTTTTAATTCTCAAAATCAGCTTGCCTAATTTAAGAGTTCCTTAGGCTAGGCACTATAAATGCTGTCTTCATGAGGGAATGGATAATTATTCTGAAATCTGTGAAAAGTGTCAGCTAAATTTTCTCTCTGAAACGTCAGGGGAGGACTTGGTAGGAAGAACTGCCCTTGGAGCAAGATGATCAGCAGTGCCAGAGGGAAGGCAATGAATCTGGCAAAAAGTCTCCAGGAGACACTAGCTCAGAATTTCAGAATGGGAAAAAAATTGTAGGGAGCAGCAAATTCTGACCCATTTGAACTTAAACTGAAGTTACTGAAGTAAAAGTAGAATAAAGTGCAAAATTACAAGGCATCTTTGTATTTTGTGTGGCATATGGGCCTGGATACTTCCTAAAGTTGTGGTAGACTTATCCCCATTTATAATAACTTGCCAAAACATTAGAGACACATACAGTTTATTAAAACTGAGCCTTTGTATAATATAGGTGAATTTTGATTTGCAATACTCTCCTGGAAAGCATTTTGTGATGGGGGATATGATTAAATGGGATATCCTGTTATAATAACAGAGGTGTTAGTAGTGTTTTTTCTTCCTTCCTGCCACAGAGCTGTCTCTAGGCCTCCAGTGCCTTTTTCTGCATGTCTGTTTACTGTATTTTCTATAAAGGGACTGACCATCTTTGACCTGCAGTTGTCTTTTATTGCTTCATACAAATCTTTAGATTTAATTTTCTTCTTTTAAAATGACTTTCCACAGTTTTTGATTGAAACTTGATAAGATGTCCTGATAATCATTTCATGACACCAGATGCGTGCACTTCTGTTTGTAATGTATTTGGTGTCCAAGATGTTGTATATGGAAAAATAATAAAATGTAGAGTTTAAAAAACCATTCATTCTTGGACTTGACTACAAACTGCACCTCTGGCCCTTCTTTACAGCCTTATTTTCTAATCTTGCTTCTTTCAGAATACTTCCTTTGTATTTACAAATCAGTTGAACAGATTCTTGCACCACAGTTATCCAGCTTTTCCTGCTGTTTCCACATGCAAAAAAATTCATGCATATGCATCTGAGTTTTTGGATGTGTACTGGAACAAAACCAAGAAGCTGTACAAAGCTATTGAAAATTAGTGGTATGTGTCAGATGCAAAATATGTGTTTCTTACTCTTGAAATACTGGTGCTCATCCATAGTTATCTCGTTTACTCTTTAAAATGAAGAACATTTCTTTGAGTGGTTAATTTTTCTGTGTTTTGAAATAACGCAAAGACACAGCACTATCAACCATTTTGTTTTATGAATGTTGAAACTGCGGCTGACTTTGTTTTTAGATTTAAAGCATAAGTCCTCATGGATTTCACACCTAGCTATGAACTGACACACAGATTAAAGCTATTATGCTTATATTCATATTTACTCTTTCTTTGAGTGAACTTTCCACTACTAAGCCTAAAAATACACTTTTCTATCGAGTGTCTTTTCTGACTCGTGCTGGTTTTTACATTGGTTCAATTCTAATCACTGTTCAAATGTGGGCATCACTCTGGAGTGCCTGGGTATAATTGCATGGGCAAAATCAAGATTAAATTGCCCAAGAATTAAATAAGAGGAAAACCAAAACTGAGTTGGTTAAACATTGGAACAGGCTGCCCAGGGAAGTGGTGGAGTCCCCATCCCTGGAGGTATTTAAAAGACGAGTAGATGAGGCACTTAGGGACATGGCTTAGTGGGTGGTGGTGGTGGGTCGACGGTTGGACTTGATGATCTTAGAGGTCTTTTCCAACCTCAATGATTCTATGATTCTATGATTCTATGAGTAAGCATTAAAGGAAATTTTTTAAAGGTGGAAATGAAACCAATCTACATACATGTGCATACATGTTTCCAATCTCTTGCTGAAATATAGATTAAAGAAACATGACTAGCTTCTTGCCTATAAGCCAAATTCTCTTAATTTTATATTGATGGGAACCCAGACACAACCAAAAAAACAGTAGACCTGACTGCAGAGGAAGCTGGTGCGGATGACTTTGGTGCGCATTAGAACAGGCTGAGGAATCCCCTATTGTTGAATGATCAGCAGATTGTCCTTCAGGTCCGCCAGCTGTATTGCATCTCTACTTGATGTGAAGATAGACCCAACAGGGCATTGATCTCCTTGGTTGGTTGTAACTAGAATGACAGTCTCTGTGGTGCCTGAACAGTACAGAGAGGGTAAAGATAAGTCTGGTGCCACAATCTACTTTTTAGGTAGCATCCTAACCTATCTGTGACTATGTGATGAGCTGTTTCTCGGGATCCTGCTTCCATGGTTGCCTGGGGATGGGAATTGACAAAAGTGCATCTGAGGTAGGGAAGGCGAAGAGAGAAGCAGAAAGTTGACGAGAGCCTGGGACAGTGTGGGGTTGTGTGTGGCATGCTAGTGGGTATGGGAGCTCAGTGTTTCTCCCAAGGGCCCCTTGTTTAGATGTAGCCTCTGTCCACAGATCTGCATTTGGAAATGTCTGCTCCTTCAAAGTAGGGAATGTGAAAGGGTCTTTACCTCCTCTTATTTAAAAAAAAAGTTGTTATAAACTAACAGTTCCACCTTTGCTCAGGTCTGCCAAGAGCCGCAGAGTACAAGGAGGGCCAGCCCTGCCTTGTGTGAAACCAATGATGGATCTATTTGAGCTACTAAAGCATGCAAATGTTTGACAGTATTAAGCTGCCAGGGCTACAAATAAAGTAATTCTATTTCTTTAATTAATTTTTAACATATTAACCAAGGCATTTAGCTCTGAAGTATTTTTAAATAATCAGCAATTTACATGCACTGTTGTTTAATAATCGTGGAAGTTTACTTTTCTTATTGAAGAGAGCCTACATCGCTATATAAAACTGATGCAATTGAATCTCAAAATAGTAGCCTCATCAAATTATTCTTTTTCTTTGACATGATCCCGTAGGATAAATTCAAAGGGAATTTTAAGAGCCCTCAAAAAGATTTAGTTTCCCAATTCCCACTAATTAATTGATTTTGCTAAAATTTGCCACAAATTATAAAAGAGTTAAATACACAAATAAATGTTTACAGAATCAGGGACTTTGTTTTTAAAATGTATGCGTATTTAAAAGCATTTGTCTTTGTATTTGGACCATCTTTTGCTTTATTATATTAAAAACATTTTTGTTTGCTTTCCCTGTATATTGGTAAATTGTTGAAGGAAAGACTGTAGTAACATTGTATGAAAAGGAAAGTGATTAATAGTAATGGATTTTTTTCTCATTCTGCCCTGAAATCCTGTGGAAAAAATGCAGTGTGAGATGTGATAAAATCAGTAACCGAGGATTTAGACTTTTGAAAAATATGATCAGTGACAGAATAAAATTTGACTAAACTTACTGAGGTGTTGCCCACAAGAAAGATTTTAGGGCAACTTCCCAAATTACAAGAGCAACAACCCTAGTAATTCCTGCTGCCAAAGGCCACCCCAGTACATGGACTCCCTTGTCATCCAAACCTCTCCTGAGCCAGAATACATGCTGGTACCAAAACACTGGCTGTCGGGAAAAGCTTTCTAAATGCTTTGAAGGTAAAGTACTGGAACAGGTTGCTTAGCAAAGCTGTATAATCCCCTTCGTGGGAGATGGTGAAGAAATGCTCAGGCAGTGATCTGATGTGTGTGGCCCATATACTTAATACCCCTCCATGCCTGGGAGTCGATTGGATGCCCTCTGGAAAGCCCTTCTTAGGCTACGTATCTAGGATTTTTGTGATAATAAACAGACTAACATCTAATCAGCATTGATGTTCCTTAGATTGCTAGTGTCAGTGGGGATGAACTAGTACTTGGGTTAAGCGGGAAATTTCCCTGAAGCCCTTAGCATAGACCCAGTGTGACTTGTAAATCAATAAACATTTCAGTTAAGGCTATACACAGTCCTGTGGTCTTTAAATACATGGAGTGACAGGAAGTGGAACCGTCCTTCTAGCTAGAGAAAGTAATTTTGATCCATTGGCTAGACAAAAATGCATATATCCCGTCAGCAGGTTTTGCCACCAGTCATGTCAAGCCAGCTGAGGTCGTGTATTGCAGTCATAACGTAACAAATATTCCAGATAGCCCTGTGCTACCTCTGGGCTGATATTCTTGGAGCTCTTGTATCCTGAGGGCAGAGAATAAATCAAAGAGAGGAAATTAAGAGTGAGTTCACACCTTTGAGCCAAAATATACTGTGAGGACCATCCATAAGCAACAACACTCTGAAGGATAAATGTGTGGTAAGAGGTTTTGTAGTATCATCCTATATGCCTGCATAGGCAATGGTTTTAAGGAGTGGGATGTGGGCAGAAAGAATTAAATGACTAAAGCACAACCACAAGTGGAAAAACAGTCATTTGATTGACTATTAATTTTTTTAAAGTTTTTCCTGCTAAATACATACAAGCTATTGCCAAGATAAAACAGTTTCTGGTTTTTCTATATATATACCTTTTGAAGTGATTTAATGAAGTTTTTCTAGAACCTGGTGTCCTTCAGCCACATAAATTATAAAATAAGTTGATGTCATTCTGCTGTAATAATCTGGAGCTGAAGTACCCTAAAGAAATCTTAAAGGTTTGACAGGTTGTTTAAATGCAAATACCTATTGTTGTCAAGTTTGCCCAAGTACAGATATTCCTTTTGCTACCTTATTACTTCTTGAAATTCTGAAAAAGAGTTTTGGTTGTGCATACATTGTTACTATGTGGCTAGCAGTAGGTGATCAAAGGCATCAAGTGTTGGATCGGAAGCACTTGGGGAACAATTTTCTGTATGAATGAAGACGAGAACTGGAGACAATTGCCTGATCTTCAATTCATGTATGGGTGTCTTGTGTTGCATGTAAAATTGTTAGTCATCCATGAAAGGTGGGAGTTTGTTGCAAGGCTAGGACTTTAAACTGCATTGGGACCAATTATTTACTTGCCAAAAACTATCTTCAAATTTGTGGGTATGAACAAAAGTTGTTGAGACTTGATACTGATTTTACACTCTATGAGACTAATTTTTCCTCCACAGGAATTTTGCAATAGCGCAATTCTGTTATCCCATTACTGTTATTTCTAATGGTATTCACCACTTGAATGGTCCCATATGTATGGTGAAGAATAAAGTAATAGCATTGTCTTTTTATTGCTGTTTGGGCTTAGTATTGTGCTTAAGCGAAACAGATCTCATTGTGCTACCTGATGCAGAACTGTAGCTCTCAGATTATCACAGAGGTTACAGCAAAGCCAGGATTGTGTTCAGTGCTGGCCTTTAATACCTGTATTGTGTCTGATTCTTAGTTTCATAATGAGGGTACATGGAAGTCTGCAGCAGTATTGTAGGCTAAGAATTGTCCAGAAAGTTTGGGAGCCATCAATTTAGAGATATATAATATGAACTATTGACCTAAAGAACTTGCAGTCTAAGTGTGGGCAAAGGATCCCGTTTGTGGCAAGTAGGACCAATTGGTCCCATCTCAGCTGGCTTTAGATGGAACATAGTCACCGTCTGTACATCTGGGACCGGTGCACAGTCCCAGTCTCAGAACACATCTTCAATGACTAATGATGTAGGATGCTCCTGCCCATGGCACCAAAATTTGGCTTGTGTTGGATAATTGGAATGTTAGAAGAAGCTCATGTTATGGAGCTTGAGATTGACTTTAGATTGACTCAGAATATCCTGTCAGTCTTTTTTTGCCAATGCAAGCAAATGAAAAAGAGGGGGGAAAAAAAAAGTGGAAAAAAAAGATGGCTTTACCTTTTAGAAATGCACAGTCCTAGGACTACAAAACATTTGGTTTTGACATGGATAATTAAAACAAACAAACAAAAAATATTAAGTTCACCAAACTGCCAGTGGCATGGGGACTTTTTTTAGACAGAATGGGATATTTGTCCTGGTTCTGGCTGGTCCAAGTTTAATTGTGTCTTCTACAAGACATGATCTGAAGCCATATCTTCCATTCTTCACAAAAAGTTATGGGCTATGCTGGAGTCAGATTAGGCAATTTATTCTACCCTTAAAAAAAAAAAAACAAAACAAAAACACACAAACAAAAACAAAGTCCTTGGGAAAAAAAGCTTGGTTTTGTTTAAAAATGGATCCATTCAATTCATAAACCAAAAACACACAAACAAAAACAAAGTCCTTGGGAAAAAAAGCTTGGTTTTGTTTAAAAATGGATCCATTCAATTCAAAAACATGATTGGCACTGCCAAGGGGCAGAGGACTGTGACATGGAAGTGGGAATGATTTGGGGGGCAGGAGGACAAAGGTATGAATAGTTTAATTCAGTGTTTCTGCAACATTCTTTGTAACTTGAAACTGTAACCTTGAGTGTCTGAAATTGGTCACATCTAAGGGAGATGCACAGTATGGTCGGTGGAAGGAAATAGGCATCTCAGGAGGTTGATTAGTTTCATCCTTGAACCAGACTCTAGTTTCTGTCTATTCAGCATAATTACAGCTGGGGCTGGCTTGCTCAGACTTAGATCTATAAAGGTGCATGAGATGAATCCCTGCTTGTGTGTGTCCTAGGATAGGCAAAATCCCTTCTACTCCTTTAATCCTCTTATTCCCTGAAGCGATTCCTTTCTCTCAGTACAGACCAGGTCTAAACTGGGACTCCTGCTGGTCTTCTCAAATGCTCCCTTGCCAAATTCAGTTGCCTCCCCAGTCCTACTGTCTCCCTGCCTAAAATTAAATAACTATTCCACGGGCTAACATTGGTCAAACAGTTGAAGAAGTAGGCTTCAAATTGCAGCCTCAATGGTTTTTCAATGTTATTCTTCCACTAAGATGTCAAGCATCTTTTGCAGGAAGGGCAGCTGTCTGGGAAGTAATTCGATAGGTTTGCTTTGGGCAAGTTTAGACATGTGTTCTAACAGAATACAAAATGTAGTTCATCATTTGATAGAGATGTGTTCCTCTCTGTAACGGATACAACAGACAGATGGGGGAGCACAAGTTTCAAGAGAGACAATTATGATTCGTTTGTGAAACATGCGTGTTGCACAACAGCTGCTTGCCAACATCAGCTATTCTTCTTTTGCCCTACAGCTGTGCAAATCTATTTTAAAATTTTTAAATTGTTTTAGAGAGAGAAAAATATTTTGTTTGATCTAGTATGTTTTAAATGTTTTTTTTTTTTACATCCTGAAGTAAAACATCTGGAATGTTTTGAAATGAAACACTTTCAAAATTAGGAGTTAAATATTTGGAAGAAATGTAGTGAAGACATCAGTTTTTCAGTACTTTTTTGGCTGTAATTAATCACTGAAATTGATCACTGCCTGATTTAAAACGTAATTTAAACAGGTCAGTTTGAAGAAGAATTTTCAGACAAGAAGTAGGAGTAAAAAAGACTTTTAAAAGTAAAGAAGGAATAATTTGCTCTTAATAGTTTTCAGGCTGAAATGTAGATTTTCTAAATATATTTAATCTAGTGTTTATTGAAACATTTCCTTTATTGCCATCCTTCTCTTCATATTTTTACAAATTCCCTTTGTCAAGTCCCACTCCAAATTTAAAACTGTGATGGTTGTATGGCTTCAAAGTTGGAGGAATATCTAAATTAATTTCCCAATGAAATCACCATTGCCTGAAATGTAACAGCCCATGCTTTTGCACGTATTTATTAAGTGCTCAGTATGTATTGTATTGCCCAATGGATAACAACCAAACACGACTCTGCTGTTATATTTGTAAGTGGAAAGTTTATTCCTTCTGTGACAATTTTTCTGGCTTTCTTGGAGAACCAACTAACATATATACATTATAGTAGTAGTTTTTAATTGTTTCAGAACCTTCCTGGAAATGTGGGATGATTTAATATTTCATGTGTTTTCCTTTCCTGCTTTTGTGCTTCAAAGGATGGTGAACAAATTAGCAAAAACCTCAGAGCCAGCTACTGTCCTGTATCTGCACAACTCCCACCAGCTTCAACCTGCAAGCTCCGCTTAATGGCTTGAAATGGATATTTCTTTATAGCCTGCATCTGATGATTGAACTCCTTCTGATGGCGATGAGAATTGAGTATGTGGTAGAGCTGCAGGACCAAACCCTTAGGAAGTACATTACGCTAGTGTACAGCTGAAGGCTACTTGTATGCCTTAGCTTATTTCACTATAATTGAACTCCTGTATTTTAATCTATACCTCATCATCTTTAACTTAATGTGAGAAAGAAAATTAAAAATAGCTCATTAAGTACAGTAATTTATGCATACATCTAACAAACTCTATAGACACACTGTTTCCAAATAGATGATATTTCAAAATACAAGCAGAAAAAATATCTGGTAACTTTCAGTTCTCCTCTTTAAGAGCTGCTTGTTAATAAAACTTTGGATTTAGTATTTTAAAGTAAAAAAATGATGGCAAGTAAGGAATTTTTAAAAAGGGGAAAGAAAACCAAGTATTAATTTCAATCTGGGCATATAATAGTTATAGGGTACATTTTCAGATCTATATAATTAAGGGCTTTAGAAGGATTAGAAGGCAGCTTAAGTCATAGGATTTTTAA
The DNA here is from genome assembly GCF_000699145.1 of Aptenodytes forsteri. Classification (NCBI taxonomy): domain Eukaryota; kingdom Metazoa; phylum Chordata; class Aves; order Sphenisciformes; family Spheniscidae; genus Aptenodytes; species Aptenodytes forsteri. The sequence continues at coordinate 3,137,610 of NW_008795923.1, read as the reverse complement.
CTGAAATGTAGTCATGGGCTATGCATAATAATCTGGATTTTTTCCTACATTGATCAGCTGAAGGACAGTAGAATGGGTAATGATGAAACTATTGTAGAATCCAAGTCATGACTCATAAATGCCCCTTACTGTAAGCATGAGAATACAGTAGTACTGTTTGCTTGTTCAATTCATAGGTATATGAATAAAATGAAGATGAAAATAATGAATGGCTAGGCTCTCATAACATTTTTGACGTAGATAGATGGATGGATGGATAGACAGATAATCTACCATCTTGCTTTTCCTACAAATAGATACTTTTTCTGAGTATCTACTCTGGTCCACCTGCATTCTACTGGCTGAAGGATCATAATCACTCACAACAACTTTCTTTGCATCATAGCTGTGATGGCTTACCGGTCTTCTCCTGTTTCATAGTTCAGATCTCTTCTAACAGACTGGCATATTAGGCGATGGTGAGGAATCACCAGCAAAATCCAGATGACATCTCTCACCCTCGCTATTCCCTAGGGGAGGACAGGCTCTTTTTTGTTCTCTGTACAGCTCTTTGTGTCCTGGTCTGTGGCTATGACTCTTACCTACTACAGAAACACATAGAAAAAGAGAATTCAGGTTTGCTACTGCTTCAATTGCCATTATAGCACAGTCTTATCTATAGAAAATCAATAGCTATAAGAAGGTTTGTAACAGACTTCAGAAAGACTCCAGGACTCCTGCCTTTAGGGTCAAAACTCTGGGGCATGGAAGTTGGAAGACATTTGGGAATAGAAGTTTTGCTCATACACGAGTGTCATGGCAAAAAAAAAATGGCTTCTCTCAGCGACATTCAAGAAAGGAGAAAACCAACATGTTTATATCTATTCAAAGTAATTTAAAAAGCATCTGAGGCTTTCAGGTTTTAAATCCTTTCCTGATTTCTCAGACTGGCACTTTCAATATAACGTTCACAGGTTTAGTTCTGGGCAACAAGTTTCAGCCTTTACATAACCCACTGCCATTCAGATGATATTTTTCCATTCACAGATGAGTTTTGTCTTCAACTTGGCTGCTAGTAGAACAAGAGAATTTTAATAAATAAATGTTTAAAACCAACCTTGATAACTTTTTTAATCAGTTCAGAAGAGCTTCTGCTTAAGCCAAATCTGTTTCAAAGGGTTCATAGAAGTGATGCCGAATAGTTTGGCCTGCCAATTTAAGCAAATCTCATAATAGTCCTAAAGTTTCTACCATCCCCACTAATTTCTACATTTTCTTTGAACTGATTTACATAAATGAATAATATAATCCCAGCCTCAGAGTCCTTGAGTGAGAACTATTGAGCACATGTGGCCATCGAAGTCTATGGAAAGATTTCTGTCTGTGGAAAGATTTTTGTGGAAATTGGGCTTGGTTCTTGGGTTCCCTAAGACCACTGCAATTAGGGATGGATTTTTCCCCTCCCCTTCATTGAAATCAGTGAGAATTGATTACTCAGAGACCTTTAAAATTCTAGACTTTCAACAGCCTAGCTTGAAGCCGTGTTAAGGAACAGTTAATCTGTGAGATTTTGCTTTCATTTGTATTATGTAAATCCAGATATAATTAGTGAGAACTTGAGGTGGCCTAAGCTGAAGTCTGAAATGACTGAGGATATTCACACCCAGCTGAGGGTATGATCCAAAAGGTATGGTACTAAGGTTTGACTCACTTTAACTCTGTTTCCTGTTGGGAAAGTCTCCTGTTGAATGTTTTTATTTTTTTTAATTGAAACCAACTGTCCCTCATCAAGGGGGGGGGAGGGGGGGGAAGTGTGGGACTCTTGAAATCCCAGATCAAAGAAAAACAATTCTCTAGTCCCAGTTGGACAATGTCGAAATTTCAGAGCTCCAGGTACTTTGGTGTTATGTGGACAAACAGGGTGAGTTGAAGCCACTAGCACACACAGGCACAGCTCTGTGACCCTGCTGGCTTCTGTGGACCGCAAACAAAGGGTGGCTTTATCAGCAAAATTGTTTCAAATAAAAACCTACTGGGATAAATGTTTAAACAGAAGTTATAACATAAGAAGGATTCATATTTTGTTAAATCTAACAAATTGTTGGCATACAATATAAACAATAAATTCTTTTCTGCTGGAGGAAAACTCACTGGAATTAATTAAACTTATACCAGGGATAAGGCTTACCCAAAGCATAGAAAGTACACTTTATTGAAATGAGTTTTATTTGTAATGAGTTGAATGATTACAAAATAGTTGTGTAAGAGTTTTAAAAATACAGATTTGGAGAACTTTTTGAGCTGCCTGCTAATCAAACTCACAGCAGTCTAGAAATTAATAAAATAATAATAATAAAAAGTTCTGCAGATTTGAAAAAGAGCTGGACAGTCATGCCTGCTGCCTGTGTCAGCACTGAAAAATGCTTCTTCTGTATTGTTCTTAAAGATTTTCTCCAGAAAAAAAAAAGTTTTCTTGATATTTACATTCTCAGTAGTTACATTTTCCCTTGATTTAAAAGTAAAATATTTGCAAATATGATTTGTGTTGAAAATTCCAAATATTTATGATGTCAACTTGTAGGATAACCTAAAGGAAAAAAGAGGGTTAGGGTAAAGAACTGGAATGTTCACAAGTGTGTTGGAGGACAGAAATCTTAAACAGTATAATATTTATGAGCAACCAAGAGGCTACATTCTGCTCTCAATTACTCTGGCATAAATCTAGAATTACTCATTGGAAGTTCAAAGTTTTTGCTGCAGATTTACACCCATATAATGAGGAACAGAGTTCAGTTCTGTAAGGGTGGGAAAATCAATTTGGCCAAAATATAACTAGCCTGGAACTCAAACTCTAAGCACAGAAAGAGACCTTTTCCAGGTCAGACAGCAGACTGCACATTGTGTATCTCTCTTTTTTTCTTCTTCTTTTTTTTTTTCCTTCCCCCCCCCTTCTTTAGCTAATATATCAAAGCAAGCATACAGTCCTATTCCTTGCGGTAGCATCCCATGGCATTAGGCATTGGGCTGCTTCAGTTTTATCACGTAAGGCAGAATGAAAGTGCTCACATATGGTAGAGTCAAGAAGCTCCACAGAAGGCCAAAAGGAAGTAGGGCGATATAAGCAAAAGTTGCTAGATTATAGTTTGAGGGAATAAAGTGTAGAGACTTGCAAAGGGCAGTCAGAGGCTCAGGGAACCACAGGAGAACAGTAAGAGGGAAAAGAAAGTCAGAATCAAAGTCTCATATTGTGGCAGTCTGGGAAAGGGAGAGGTCTTTCCTAAAATAAAGTAGGTTTCAGAAAAGACCAGAATCTTTTGACAGGTTGTCGGAGTGGACTTTTGGATACTCTGCTAGGTACAGATCCCAGTGTTGCTCAGGTGGTTTGTACTGAAGAAATGTAATGCTGTGCTATGATGGTTCCTGAAAAGAAAATAAAAATACTGCCTGCACATCTTGTTCTTATTCTGGCGAAGATCCTCTCACTGGGTGCAGGGAAGGGAATGGAATGAAAAATAAGACTTTCAAAGAGAGTAAAAGAAAACAATAAAGGAATAAAAAGGAATAATGTGTGGAATCTAATTATACCTTTTCTAAATGTAGAGAGTGAGACTGTAACTAGTATGTCTCAGACTTGGCTGACAGAAGTTGCTGGAATTATGCAGTTTTGTAGCAGCCGAAAATCCTTCTGGGTCTATCAACAAAATTATTGAACTGTTGGCTGTGATGCTACATGAATTTGTAATGAAGACATTTTCTGTAAATAATGGTCTCTGTCACCAGTGAAGGTGTGCATGCCACTGCTGACATTTTCACTAGTGGCTGTTAACTTAGTATTTGCTGATTTTTAGCTAACAGTATCTATTTAGCTGGATGTTCCAGCTAAGTAACCAGTTTAGTCTCCCTTCTGGTTTTGATAAAACCGTGCTTTCTTCATAGCTCATCCTAGGGTTACTGTAGGTGGAACAAAATTATTTTGGCTTTCTATTTTATTTTTTAATTTGTGAATGCTGATGTTGCTTTTATGGCTGCCATATGCTTGTTACATATGTCAGTTCTAAAAGCCCCACTGATGGATGAAAGCTGGGAGAGGAGTTTTATCATTTGTCTTCCATCTAGCACTTTTCTTGCACTTGAAGGTAAGTCCAATATAATAAATAATCATAGCCTCCTTTTTTTTTTTAACATGCCACATCTGTAAGGTAATATTTCTCCCCAGTATGCTGAGAAGCAGGAAGGAAGCATCTAACATCTGCAGGATTTGAAGTTATTTTTGACAGCTGTGTGCTATTGAGTGTTTCTTTTTTTCTGAAAGATAAAATAACCCAGGTGAATTGCTCAAAGGGCATTAATGACTGTCAGACATGTTAAACATGTACTCATATGTACATAAAGATACACACAAAAGATAAAATCATGCATCTATTCACAGAGTGGTGGTAAGAAAATATAGTTTGCTGACCTGAAAAGCTGCTATTGTAATGTACTATTAGATGTCTGTTAAGATGGCACAGGGCATATGGTGTAGTATAGATGGGAGGTGTTTGGTAATGAGAAACAGCAGTTCATCCTTGACACCTATTGATCAAAAAACTGGAAGGTTTGGTCTAGCGACATGCAGAATCCATTTCAGCAGTTGGCCTGGAGCACGCTCTGATCACAGCAGAATGGAGCAAGGCACAAGCTTTCAAGGCTAACTGTAGGAAATGTTCACATATGGCCAACAGGAGATAGAGGCAGACGGTTGAGATTTTTAGTATGTGCATTAGGCCAATTTTTATTCGAAAGAGAAGAGCACCCACTTACAGCTAAATCGTACATGGTCAAGGTTTTTCATTCATTGACACACAAGGCCTGTCTGCTTAATATTTTGCAGGTAGAGATGAGTGATCATCTCTGCCAGAGCTCCAAGCTGGCCAAGCCCAAGCCAAGGGCAGGAAGCCACAGTGAGTGTGGTGATAAGCCCTGGTGAAGAAAGGCTGCTAAAAAATGTGGGCTTTCTATAGTGTTATCATAACTCCTCAATCACAGCAGGCAAATAGCACAAAAGACATGGGCAGAAAGAGCATGTCTGCTTATCTAAACAAAACAAGAATCCTAGGGTGACTTCAAGGTACTTTACAATATCTGTTCTCCACCTAAGAACTTGAGATCCAAAATGGCAGTACTGGTCAGAGCAAGGATCCATCACTGAGTATCCTGCCTCTGACTGTTGGGAGTAGATGTGCAAGGGAAGTGTATGGAAATGGGGCATATAGAATCATATCATCATTTAGGTTGGAAAAGACCCTTAAGATCATCGAGTCCAACTGTAAACCTAACACTGCCATGGGGTGTAATGCTTCCCCCGGTACACCCGTCCAGCATCAGACTAAGGTAAATGCCAGATTTTCCAATGGGAGTTGTGGCAGGGAAGTTGATGTAATGGTGATCTTGTAAGTCTTCATCAAGAACTACAACGTTTGTCCACACTTTATGTTGAGATGTTAAGTTTGCCATAGGAAATCTTGCCTTTAAAATGCCTGTCAGTATCTCCTGAATTAGTGCAAATCACAGGAAATGTAGGATAAATATGAAATATTTATGTGGTTAAAGAAAATGAAAATAATGTGGGTATTGTAGGAAGGCTTACTTGATAACAAAATCAGTTACGATGACTATCTGCAAAGACCATCAGGAAACCAAAACCATGGCTTGGATCATTCACCTATACTGATAAGCAGTGACGAATAACAGGCAAAATTACGCAATAGTTGTGACTTAGATCAAGGTATGGGGAAGCAGATGGGTAGAGGTGGTATAGCTAGCACAGTAGGTATTAGAAATTGTGGGTGATGCAAGCCAGCATTGAATGACTACAGTCTCAAAGCAAGAAGGAAGCAGACAGTAGATTGTGAGTCAGAAGTGCTCCTCCAGCTGCAGTGCAGTTCACACTTGTTTAAGGTCAAATATCAAAGCTAGTCCCTGAAAATCTGTCCATCTTTGTTTTCATGAAGTATTCTTTAAGTATTAATATAATCTTCTATTTTTTTTTTAAACACCTATTGCTAACGTTTCACTCCTAACCATTTTCATGATTATTAAAAAAATTGTTCTTTTCTTCACTGCTGTCTATATACACTTTTGGCAGAGCAAGTATTCTTCATATCTCCCAAAGTCTCTGTGCAGTAATTTCCATTGACTGCAGGGGTATCAGCAAAGCTGATTGACTTCAAAGTCTCTTACTGTTGTTGCCGCACTTGGCCAAGAGTCTGCTCATGACTGTAGCAGATGTTTCTAAGCTTTTTTTTTAAAGTTTGCTTTTTTTTTTTTTTTAAAATGGGAACCGTATGGAGCAGTTTTTCACTACAATCCTGAAGTGAATGCCAGCATAGCTATGATTTTGAACCTCTATCAGTAGACCAATGGGAACCGTATGGAGCAGTTTTTCACTACAATCCTGAAGTGAATGCCAGCATAGCTATGATTTTGAAACCCTCTATCAGATCCACAGTGCTCGTAAGAGGACAGTTTCCCTTTCCAGCAGACGAAAGCATAGGTTTGCCACTCTGCCAGCTACCTGATGGCAGATAATCAGCAGATTCCTGTTTAGTCTCAGTTTCTTTATCTCAATGGGTTATTTTTTACAGTTCATTAGAAAATTTCATAGTAAGTTTATTCTCTGAAGAAATTTTGGATGAAAGTTCTGAACAGTTCACACTTAGTATCAAGAGTCAGAACAGCTTTGATTAACCCACAAATATTGCCAACTTCCTTCTCATCTAATTAAGACTTATAAATGTCTCCTTAGCATCATAAAATATTCTATCAGGATTTTAGGGTGTATGTGCACTGGGAAAATTTTGTTCTAGGGTGATCTGTGTTGAGAGCAGTAGTGATTGGTGAGAATTTATGAGGACCATTTTTTGGGGGCAACAAAAGATAATTTAAACCTTGGTCAAAATTTCAAATGGAGCAAAGCTGCTTCCATTAATAACATTAATGAAAACAGGCCAGGAATTCTGTTCCTTACCACTTCCACTGCAAGTAATGTTATCACTTAAGAACTTAATCATGCATTCTAGAAATGTCTGTTTTTGCGGTGTCTACCTTAGACATTTCTCCAGTAACTCTAGAGAGAGCTGGCAAACTCTTAAATGCCCTGAGAAGTGAGGGAAATGCTCCTTTGGCAATGCAGCACTGAAGTCGTGCCTGTAATGTATTCTAAGACAGAAAGATATAGGGCAAGCAGAAGTTGAAAACAGTAACTCACCATGGCCCACAAAAGGTGATACAAAGCCAGAAATCCTTTCAGAGACAGAAAGCCAGATGGGGAAGAGAGCAGAAATGCAAGAGGGAGAAGGTACCTGCCAGTAGCCAGAAGGATGCTGGAGAAGCCAGTGTGCCTGCTATGCCACACTGCGCCCTGGGAGGGTTTGTAAATGAGAAACTGAGGAAACAAGGAAGAAAGGAAAGAAAAGCTGGCACTTCGATTCTTAGGATGAGTATAATCTTTCAGACCAGTTTATGCAGACTGAAGTAACTGGGGGGTTTTCCTTTTTAGCTGCAGTTAACAGCAGCTTTGAGAGTCTTCAGCATTTGTTGTTTGGTTCATTTACTTAGAAAGGAACAAATGGATTATCCAATTTTTTTTTTCTTTTCCTCTTCCACCTCCCAAAGAGGAAAGCCGATGCTTTCATTAAGCTTTACCAGCTGGCTGTATGGTCTAGTCAGTAGGTCAGTATGTAAATACTTACATAGTGTAAGTTGCTATTAGTCCTTTCTTATCCGTACAAAATTTTTGTTTACATTTCCCAATCCTATAGTATTTAAGCTTGATTCCTTTAAGCCAAATACTTCATGATTAAATACAGTGCGTAACAAAGAGAAATAATTATAATTTTTAACCCACACAGATGTATAAACCAAAAAAATCCCTACTTGAGAAAGAGAGTACTGAGGCCCCATATAGGCTTGGGAAGGTCATTTAGCCTCATGGTTCTGCTTGGGATATTTTAATATATCTTACATACTTCACAAGGAGGTATGGTACTAAGTTATGCATAAAGGTTTGAAACCATCTGATGGAAGATGCTGCAAATGTACAGCATGAATAAAAATTATAAAAGATCTGGTCACTTCTATCAGTTAATGCATTCAAAACCATAAAGTCCTGGCTGAGCTTTGAAGGGCCAAATTGTTCAGAGGATAAAACGATATCCTTATTTAAAAGTTGTCCTCTTTGAAAAACTTCCCCAAACATTCAGCCAAAGCAGAAGGATTTCCTTTAGGAAGCCGGATGCACCTTTTTTCTGTGACTGTAACTGGGCTTTGGATTATACATCTTTGGGAATTCCAAACTGTTAAGAAAAACAATAGCAGCTTACTCAGTAGCATTACATACTTGCAGATAGGATTAAATACTTGTTACATGTCTTACCTTGAGACTAATGGATTCACCTGACTTCTGTAATAACAAAAATAATGTCGGTAGAATTATGCTGTGAACATGAGTCAGAGCTGAACAATTTGTCTCATCGTTATCTGACAGATGGAACATATTTTGTTGCACCAAACAGACATGCGGTGTGCTTCTTACTTGTATTATAAAAGTTTAAACCTGGCTTACCTGGGTTTATTAAATAAATCATAAAAGCCGTTTCAGGTACCATCAGTATTTTAGTATCGTTGATTGCTTTTTCAAGAGTTCTCTGTCCCCAGCTGGGGAAAACTTTCTGCTCAACCTGAAATCAGTGTGCACAAAATCGTGTGATTGTATCAGCACATTCAAGCTCGTTCAGAAGTTGGCCCGGCTCACATAAGCTATAGGCACAGCTGTTACACCAGTGGGATGAAGTAGGGAAACAGCTCAGAACAGACCTCTGCAGTCTCTGGACCCCTGACATTTCCTGTTTGACCCTGGACACATGCAACAGCTTCCTTGTCGAAGATCATAGACCAGAAGGAGCAAACAAATCTCTTGGCTCCACTTTTGAGGCAGGTGTCCCCTCTCTTGATATTTCCTGTGGTTTGGGAGACACTGCCAGCTGTCTGTTCAGTTCATGCGAGTAGTTTGTCTGAGGGCTGGGGGTTCAGAAGGAGAGCAGCCTTCATGGGACTCATTCTGGTATCAGATGCGATGAAGGAAAGGAGATTTATGCTGGGGTGTTGTGCTGTGAATGGTTATTCCTGTTAAGTCTTGAGAACAAAAATTCACCTTAATTTTACAACTGACAGATACCTTCTTTTATGAGGTGGCTTGGATTTCAGGTGTGTTTACTCTTGTTATATGAAATCAATATTACAGCTTTTTCTGGGATGTGAGGATTATTATACTGCATGCATACATACTGTCTTACTCTGAGGTACAGATCATTCATCTAACTCATAATTTCTGTAAAAAAATTGATTGATTGATGCTTTCAGAGTCATGCTTTATAGCCAGATTGTCATCATTTTTAATCGTTATTAGCTAAAGAAATGGTCCTGCCTTCAATATTTCTCTGGAACTGCCACTACTGTTGACAAGACTACTAAGAATTGTGTTTTGACCTTTGCTCTGTTTTCCCATTTTTTGGTCTCTCTTTCCACTTTTATCTCCTTATCTAACATCCCACTTGAAATGTTGCCCTCTGTTTTTTTCCACAGCTCAGTTGACTTCTAGCTTCCTCATAACCTTCTAACCTTTCCTGCACAACTTCATTTCCCTTGTGTCAGGGCTTCAGTCATGATCTGTGTTCATCCTCCTGCATCCTGAATCCAGATGATGTCTCCTACCTGCCTGGCTTGAGGATGTCTAAGCTGGTAAATATCTAAGCAGGAAGATTAGAAATCTACCGGTCCTCTCTCTGTACAATGTTTAGCTTGACCCGTTTCTTTGCAGTCCCTTTCTAGATATGTCTCTATCGGCTTCATGTAACCAAGTGAAGATATGCACCCCTTGTTTCTGTCAGCCATATCTTTTTACTCACTACTTTCTCTATCCTGCCAGCAATACTTTTGTCCCTCATGCCAGGCAGTCTGGTATCTTTGATTTCATGTAACCCCAGGTTATAGCCACTGCTTGCAACTTCTCCACCCCTGGTTTCTCACAGATATGCCTTCTTTCTGTTTGGACACTATTCGCACATATCTAAATCATCCTCATTCTTTCTTTGGATTCTCCCTGGCAGCCCTGCTTGATGGTCACTTAGCTCCCCACCCCAGAGCTACCAAGGACAATCCCACCAAACTCACACTGACAGCGCGATGCCTAACAAAGCGCCTTTCTTTGCAGCTTCCAGCTTTGCCCTCTCCCCACAGTTATGCCCTGTTCCTCCCTTTACAGAATCCTTGTGGGCCCAGACACCTTCTGCCTGTGGTGCCACCCCTGCCTGTCCAGCTCCACCACCAGTACCTGCGTCTGGTGCCAGTTTGTGCATGTTGTCAACACATGATTTATCCTGTGCTTTCCTGTTTGCGTGGAAAACACTACTGAAGCTTAGCTGTTGAATATTCTTTTCCCGTGATATCCTTTGTAAAACCCACATTCATCATGAGGTACACAAAAAGCCTTTAAGCGAAAAATGTAGCTAAGTGATTTCTAAGGATAGCAGATGTTTGTTTATTTGTCTTTTGCTTAGAATTAGAATGAGAGAAAACAAAAAAAGGAAGACCAGACCTGCAACCAGGCTTGTAACCACATTCTTACCTATGGAGTATTATTACTGTTTTCCTCCATTACCTTTCCTGATTCCTGCAAATAATCTTGTAGATTCTTCTTTGTATCTTTGGTAGACCAGAAGCACTTCTCGGTTTTATCATTGTAAAAATTCTAGCTAAATGGGGTTCTGAAGTTGATGGCCCTGACCTGGTACTAGCTTAAAAGCCATAATATAATTAATAACTATTTTGAAAGAGTAATAGTTATTTTGAAAGAGTAACACCAGCTTCACATCATTGTTTCCAAACCCTGTTGGTTATGTATTACAGATGACTCTCTCCTAGTAAGCTTGCTTACTTATTACTTTTAGGGTTTCTGTGTTGGGAAAATGGGTTGCAAAAGAGACTGTGGGTATCATGACCTCATCATTCATATTCAAAAGAAGAACAGCAAGATTACCATAATGCATTACTTCGTGAAATTATAACCCTGAGAAGTAATAAGATTCAATTACATTTTTTTGGCAAAGTTCTTTTTAAGAACGTATCTGTCTCATGACTCTAGTTTATTCTTTGTCTTGATCATCGGTTAACAGCCCTCATGAGGATTTTTCATCTCCTCAAACCTTGCAAGAGATAAATCCCTCTTTTCCTGTGGTCCGCTTCAGCCTTTGCATATGTGCACTTTCTAAAGCGTTAACTGTTAACAGTTGTGCCTAAGAAACCTAAATTCCTTACACAGCCACAGTGCTTTATGATGCTGGAGAACAAATGCGGACCGCACAAGGAGCTTTCTTCCCCTTTGCTCTGAACACAATCTGAAATGTCACACCAAACAAGAATATTCCACTTGTTGGAGCAGAGTGGTGGATCCTGTGGGCTGAACTTGTCTAAAAGGCAGAGCGGTTACCTCTGTGCAGTCTTACATAAAGCCCATTGCGGCTACTGTTAATGGTGGCAAAACAAAAGAGAAGATAAGCAGAGGATGCTGAAATGGGTTTGCTGACCCTCCGTACACACACTTCAAAACTCAGGAGATTCCTAAACCAGGTCAGATTCACTCCTACAAACTACAAACAAGAATGGGATAGTTTGTAAGTCAATATAGAGTGTTGAATTTTTAACTACTGTGTCAGTGTGATCTTTGTAAATGAAAGATAGAGGATAATACTGTGTATTACAGTTTTATTCTGCAAAATAATTTTGAAGGGTGATTTAAGAGGATCCTTTTAGTCTGCTTCTCATTTACTCTGTTTTCTTTTCAATGCTTTTTCTAACTCTTGCCATCCTTCATTTGAGAACTTAAAAGTCCAGAATGCTCTTATTTTCTCTTGGGCTTACATCTATAGTGTTAATAGTACATGCTAACTATTCAGGGAAGGCATAGTTAATACCATGTAGGATATTAGTGGCAGAATAGGATTCAGGTCATCCTATCTCTCTGTGTTTTATTTTGGAAGAGATAACAAGAAAAACATGTGGAGCATTTTTGTCTGTAATACTGGGTAATTAAATCCCATAGGAGTTTAATGATGTGGCATTTCTGCACATTTTTTTCCTTATATCACAGTTGAAAATGGGTTCCCCTGCTATAGGCTCTCAAAGGAATTTACAGTTGTCCTTTTAAGTAAGCATTTATGCTGCTCAGCAATTTGAACTGTCCATCGTGACTCATTTTAGAGCCTGCTCTGCTTGTCTATCTGTCTTATATTTCCATGTACAAGGATTTGAGGTTGCCAGCAAGAATATTTCTATGAGCAACAAGCAGAAATGATGCGTTGGACATGGACTTCATGGAGCTTTAAATGTTTTTAGAAAGGGAAGCGTTAACATTGAATAGATGACGTTAGCACCACCACCAAGAAAGAAAGAAAAAAAAAAAAAAGAACTCTGAAAAGCTGTATTGACTAAATCTTCTAACAATGCTCGTGATTTTCCTATATCCTGCTCTGTGTTTTTGTATGGATTTTTCATAGCACAGACAGACGTTACATTCACTGTGATTCAGCGTCTGTTCCTAGCCACACTCTTGCACGATTTTAACCTGATTTCACGGGAGGAACAGGGAATGAAACACCGTAGCTCATGGTTGTCAGCAGTGAAAAATAGCCAGGAATCAGACAAACAGCTTCATTGCTGAGATTATTTCCGGGATAAAAACTCTTCCAACAGCTGTTTGCTTTGGCCACTACTCAGGTCCTTTTTTTTTTTTTTTAAATCAGAAAAAAAGAAAGAGGTTTGTTTTTTTTTAAGATGTGGGCTGGTTATTTATGTAGTCAGGAAGAGGTCTCTGCTTCCAGTGTTGTGGTCTCGGAGCTGTTTTGACAGTTGGAGTACGGGGAGGTTTCATCTCTTCTCTCCCTCCTTTTCTCCCATCCTTCATTCACTTAACGCACAGATCTGGAATGCTGTAGGAAGAAGAGAAAGCGAATTTATGAGTTCTTTAATCCCAGACAGGCAGCTCTGTGGCAGTTACCTTCAAGAAAAGTTCACGCCCCAAAGGAGTGTTTAGTCTTACAGAGCCACTGACTCACTGAGCAGCGTGTGCGAGTGGCTGCGAGGGAGAAGGGGAGAGATGAAGGAAAAGTTTTGCTTCCTTGTGAAACTCGTAATATTATTGTTTTAAGACGTTTTTGAAATGATGACTGCTACTTTTGTTTAAAGTATTTGTTCTGGAATTGCTGAAGCTGGAGTCTACCAGACTGAGGTCAGGAGCATTTTCTTTGGCAGAAAGAAGATACTTTTATAGAAGCCATGCCTGTGCTTGGGGTTGCCTCCAAGCTAAGACAGCCAGCCGTAGGGTCAAAGCCTGTTCACACTGCCCTCCCGATACCCAATCTTGGCCCCGCCGGCTCGCAGCAGTACTCACCAAAGTCTTTGGAGCTTACTGGGGCGGAGAGCTCGATGCTTTCTTGTCAGCTTACGTTAAAATCAACCTGTGATTTTGGAGAGAGGAGAGCGCTTCAAGGAAAAACCCAGGAGATCGAAGATAGCAAGGTTAGTTGTAAACTTTACCTGCAGATCTCAATTCTCAGAAAATGTTGATTTGCTGAGACAAAAATCTGATTGAAACCTACTGCATGCAGAACTTGGGGGTAACTGGGTAAATAGACTTTTGCTGTCATCAGTGAACTCGCATAGCAGTCTTGGAAATTTGTTTTGCTCAGTGTTGCTGTTTGAATAAATATTCTGTTTTTAAATGTTAATGTTAAAAGCTTCACAGATGCATTTTGATAAGGATCGGTAGAATCGTAAGTAGAGAAAAATCATTCCGGCACCCAGTAAGCAGAGCAATGACATGACAGTACTTTAAAAAAAAAATCTTGGCTGCTTCATGGTATATTATGAAGTTTAAAAAGAGCTCTCACACCCACACCTATTCCCACAGGGAGGCTCTTTTAAAATAAAAACAAGTAATTGATTTTCTTTTCACTTTTCAAATGATCTGGTTACTCTTGCTGCAGAACTGCTGAACCAGAAAAACAGCTTCTCAGTGAAAAGTACCTGTGTTTTTCTCTTCTGCAAAATAGCTTCTTCCTAGCCCCTATCTAGCCCTGATTCATTGTGATTTAAAAAAAAATTTTGTCTGAAGTAGGATGCCACAACGTTTTTTAGACTGCTTAAGGTTTTTTCTTTTGTAAGGGGGTTCTTTCTGAGTCTAAATAACAGTTAAAAAACTTCTGCTTGATTTTCTACTGGTCTTTCTGCTGTAGTTGAAAATATATTTCATGCTTTGAACATGAGTATTGAGTCCCTTCTTGTCAGTAGTATATATTCCTGTAGATCTTTCAGTCAGTACATTACGGCTGCGTGTGTGGTTTAACAGCTTCAGCAAGCAGTGTTATGTGAGGTTACTTTCCCTTGCTTTTCTAGTACTTTTGGTTTGTGGAACTGATTACCACACTGGGATTAAACATATACTTGTAGTTGCTTCTTATTTAGTTTGAGGACACTTGAGTGTCATCAGAGTTGTTAAAGTGGCAAGATACACATAATATATGTACTTGGTTTTCCTTTGTTTTTAGTTACTGGGTTAATTCAGTATTAGTGAAGAAAGTTGGTTTTGTGGTTAAAGCATAGGGTTGGGATTCTGAACATTTGGTTTCCTTTTTAATCCCTGCCACATATTTCCCCATGAGATTTTGGTCATGTCACTTAATTTTTCCCTTGGAGTTTTTTGTATCACCTCTCCCTGCCTTCCAAAGATGATGCATTGGTGGTCTCAGACATGCTATATAGAAATATGAAGAAGGAGCAGACTGTTCATCTCTTGATTACCAAAGTGATGAACAGCCCTTTTCTATGACATGTGTGACATGAAGATAATAATACAACTTTTCAACACAATGCAATTCCTGCTTGCTTGCTTATTTTTAGTAGAAAATATTCTTTATGTTTCCTCTTCAATGTTGTTCTTTAATGAATATTGCATGAAAAGTAAATTAGATTTGCAAATACTATTTCCAGAAAAAAAGAATGCAGTTACATTGCCTACGGAGAGATATTTCTTGGTTCTTTAAAAAAGTGTGGAGAAAGATATAAAGCATCTTGCCTTCAGTGTTTAAAACACTTGGGAACTATTAGTGATTAGCGTGAGACCTAATGGGAATCATATCCTTTCAAGGCATCTGGTCCTGAGCACTGCTGAAGTGCTAGTGAGTAAAGTAACAGGCTAGATGGACCCAAACTGTGATCCCAGTTTGCCATTTCATGTTTCATGGGTTTGACAATACTTGTAATCTTAGAGGTTGTTTTTTAAAGAAAAAATGCACAAAACAAAGCAACCTCCAAAAAACAACCTGGCAGCCATTAGATCTCTCTTTCTGTTCTCTCTCAATGGAGGCAGCTGGGCACTTTTAAAAGATGATCCTTAAAGAGTAAGGCCAGTTTGTGCATGTGATGGTCTGAAAACCTCCCCTGGCCACCTGGATTTATAGAAGTGCTGAGCATTCAAGAAGTTACTAATTTCTGCAGCCTTTCTGTATTCCCTCCTTACAAGTCCAACGTTCCCAGTAAAGCTTAGTGGAAGCCCTTTGCCCAGTTTCTTCCAGGCACATGTCTTTGAAGGATGCTCGTTTATTCACCTTTTAAGCAAGTTTCATGAAAACTTCAAAGTATCAGCCTAAAAGTATTGAATACTATTTTTCTTCATCAGTGATGGCGATCCATGCCACCCTGTTTCCCAGTACCTGGTAGCCTCAGCAGTATGTCCAGGTTATCTAAGCAGTAGTTATAGGCACAAATTTGGGGGACTTGCTAGGGTTAATGTCTCTTCAGGTTTGCTGAGCAGATGCAAGTTCTGCATTACAGATTGTGTTGTCCCCAAGCTTGACCATTTGTGAGTGCTGTTTCCAATAGACCTTTGGTTGATTTCTTTGGTTAGTAAACATATTAATCAAACGTGGTATTCCTACGTGGCTCTGTGGTATTCAATGCTGTACATTGGGAATGTTTCATTATAACAGTGATCACATAAAAGGTCTTTCAATCAAAATGTAATGAATACCTAGTCTGAGTTTCCAACTGAGAGTAAAATCTGCCTATATATCTGCCTTATGTTATATCATTGGATATAAGGCAGCACTGATTTTTGAGAGAAAAATGATGGATATCTATCTGCAAAAGACAATGGAACATATGAATTAATCATCTGGTTAACTTTTGCCCTTGACTGCTGGATTGCAGCCTTTAGCATTGCTTTCTTTGGTATTTTACATATACTGCACTGTGGGTCACCAGCTTTCTCATCCTGTCTGGAAGGCACTTAGATTGACACATGTAGTCACTGTGACATATCCTGTTGCTGTCTAGAAGTGCTAAGGATTCCAAGATAAATTTGCGTTATACATGTCAATACAGTGGGTCATTGCCACCCAGCTGTTTCCTGTATGGCCTTCAGTCTCACCACACCTGATTGTTCAAGACTTTTGACACTTGTGTTGGCTTTCTCACACAATTACCTTGCCAAGGCTGGTCAGGAATACATCTGCAAACATCAGTTCTGTTTTCCCTAGGCACGTCTCCCACCTCACATGATCTTGCTGCACTTGCATATGTAGTCTTGGTTGTTTTCTTTTTTGTGGACATGATGCAGTTTGAAGTTTAATAAAAGTGATATTATTTTAATAAAAACTGTGGTAGAAAAAGTTCAAGGTGATTATGTTCAACTTTTTTCTTAATTGGATAGAACATAGTTAAGCCTAGGAAAGCAAATAATAAGTTACTAATGATTTAAATTATTCTGTGTGTAGTTTAATCAACTACACTTTTGTTCAAAATTTTCATAATTTGTGCTTTGGTACCTAAGTCACATACAGGACCATCTGCTTTCTTGCTAAACCCACTAATGTTTAAACTGACTGCATGAACACTTATGAACTGAATAGTCATGCAAAATATTTGAACGCAAGCATTCAGAGCACATTCTTTTTCCCTGAGTATCATATAGACAAAAGTTTATTCCTATATATGTACACAGGAAAGGAATCCAGCTGCTGGATTCATGAGGTGAAATGCTGGCTCTCTTTGAAGCAGATGGAGTTTTGCTGTTCAGTTGGACCATAGAGTGTTTTTATGCAAACCCACGTCTGAAAACACCAATATTTTTGTAATATTTTTCTAACTGTGGGTACAGTATTATTTATACTTCTGTGCCACCACTTTCATACTGCTTGCTAAATTAATGAGACCAAAATTATCAGATCATGCTAGGCTGCCTTGTGATACTGTTCTAGTTGTAGAATGGGCTATTAACAGTAACAAAATGAAAAAATACCAAGCGATATTGTAGAAAGGTAAATGAAGCAATGGCTTAAAACTAAAGGAACGAAGAAAGAGTCTCTTTGCAAAACCAACTTATTTTGGTCACTAAATGATAACTCTGCACTATATTGACCTGTAGCAAAATGCCAATGGCAATAGCGTTTTACTCCAGGTCACCGTGATTGATTTCAGCTGCCCTCACACATTTGATGGTGCAGTCGCAAGGGCACTGCTGCGAATCCTCTCTGGCACAAAGCTGAGCAGCTGCTGGGAGTCAGCACCCCTGCTAGGCACGCTGGTCTTCTGGCCTGGCTTCCCGGGGCTGCTCCTTGCAGTGCTCTGCTTTATGCTCCCAGGGTTTTCCTCCCATCGTCAAACTTTCGTCTTTCAAGGAGGAATGCACCATCATTTATGCTTGCAAACTGAATTTTCTCTGAGCTGAATCTGATATATTAATTGTAGTGTTTTGGTTATATGACTTGGATGATAAGATTTTAGTCATCTTTCCTGAGTTAATTCATTCCTTTACTGTCATATTATCCTATTTCTTTTTTTTTTCCTTCGTGTTTTCAGTTTCTCTTTGTCCATGCTATCTGTCTGCTGCTGTCTGCTTTATCTGCTTCTTCCTTCCTGTTGGCAGACATCTTTACAGGCTTCTGCATATGACTTATTTTTCTCTGTATCCACTAATCGAGTCTTCCTGTCATGACTGCAACATTTTTCATACCACTGTTCATTATTGGAAAGTGCTAGTCAGGCTCTACAACTGATCCAGTACACATATGGAAACCTAAAACTTTCCTAGATACTTCAGTTTTGGGGGGTTATATTAAGATTCTTGTAGTATGGAGATACCGGTATGCAGAGGATGCATGGACAGTAATTTGTGGTCTCCCTTAGAGGGGTCCAGCCCCACCAAGTTCATCATTAATCAGTCTAACTTTAAGACAGGAAGATCTCAGGGGAACTCAGGAGACAGATCTGCTGCAAGGCCTTTTGGAAGAAATGACAAAGAATATGATGTGTCCACCTGAGGAAAGAGACGCGACTGGCTGCTTCTGTAGAGCACACAAATCTGAGCAGTAAGGCTGGGGAAGCAGTCTGTAAATCAGCAGAACGGAGAAGAATAGATGTGCTCCACCTGGGGAGCATGGCCAACAAAGAATGGGGTCTGAAACATTTAGTTGTACCAAGTGAACATCATTAAAGTAATCTAAAATGAATGTCAGTGTCGCAAAACAAAGCTAAGTACTTTGATGTGATTAGGCAAAAACACATACTGCTGCTATTAAAGTGACTCTTGAGGTCCATTTCATTTAGTATCATACTATTGCGTCTCAGTCTTGGTCTGAGGGCTTCTAGCATCATTCAGCCAGCCCTGTTGCAGTAGGACATTGGAATGAGCATGGAAACCTCCCATTTTTTCCTCATCAATTGTCAGCAGTTTGTCGGTGATGTGGTAACTCCTGCCCGTCGCCAGACACCAGACTTGGAGGACGGCGAGGCTCCTCTATCCAAACAGATCTCAAGACAAATATTTTTGCTTTCCCTACATGGGTGGAGCTCCTGCTCACGCCAACGGGAGTACTGTGCACTTTGGAAAACCAGATGTGTGCCATGAATGACTTCCATATCTCCATCTTTCCTCAGCTAACCCTTCCACACCATTTACTTAGGTTCTGTGTGACCTTTTCCCACCATTCCCCAAGTCTCTCCCAAGCAGAGCATCTGTGGCAATCCCACATCTCTTTGACCTTTCAATTTCTTGGATACCTTTTTGTCCGGTCTCTCAGGGCCAAGCTCCACTGAGTTTCTTGACATACTGAATCTAGGGATCGTAAATAAATGAGTTTATTTCCCCATTTTGTCATACCCTTCCTTTTCTCAGTGCTAGTGCATTGGAGATGTCTGCCTTGTGGGTTGGCAAGAAAGGAGGCTGCTCATTGTGCCGAGTGTTTCATTTACAGTGCTATGGCCAAGGCAATAAAAAGGGCAGCATAAGCAGCCAAAGACCGCCTATCTTCTCCCCACAGTGACCGCTAGTGATGGGAAGCCAGCATTGTTTCAAAAGCACTGAACTAGCTGCCAGAAATTTCAATCAGTACTGCTGACACCTGGGACTATGAGTGTTTAAAATTCACACAGCCCCAGTGAAGCCAGGACAGTTGGCAGGAGTTCAGATTGTCAGCAATTTCAGCTTCTTGCCTTGTGCTCTGAATTATTTCTTTATCAAACAGATAACAGCGTCTTTAATGTGCTTTATGTATCCAGCACCATCTGTCTACGCTATATTATAACTGATTTAAGAGCCTCATGCTGTATGAGCTTGGAATCAACTTCACTATTACATGTTTATTTTCTAATCATCTGTACCAAGCACATTTTCACATAGTTGAGATAAATGTACAGTAACACAACATGCAACTCTCAAAGCTTTTGTATTTGTGAGCAAATTGTATTGAGTGTACCTTGAAAGATGCTTTTTGTTTGTAATTTGTAATTGGGATCATGGTTAGGAGGGTATTTACCAACCTGAGCTTAAGACCTCTGCCTACCTTTCTACTGCTTTTGTTTTATTTCTCTCACAAAACGCATAGAGCTCAACACATTTCATCTTAATTTGTGTGTTGCGAGCTGGTATTAGGCATCAGCAGAAAACAATTACTCTTACTGTTTTGTATTGCATCTGTGCCTAGGGAAGGTGCTTGGGAATTTCCTGACCAAACAACTTTTCATTAAAAAATCCTTTCCTTGAAAATGGGACCGTGTCAGAGTGTTGATGCACTGTGGATGCACCAGCAGAGCTCCAGAACCTGAAGCAACCCAGCAACATTTGCTTGGTGCAACACTCTTGCAGCCCCTTGAGGTAATCTGTTCTCCATGACCATAAATGGAGATAAGTGGTCTCCATCTCTGGATAAAAATAATGGGCTTATATTATACCCCAGGAGGTTTTAGTTAGGCGTTAGTCAAACTTCCCAGCAATAACAGTAGATAACAGAGGAACGCTTTGCATGCAGATGGTATAGTATCTCCATCACTGGAGTATTTTAAAAAACAAATGCATGTACACCTGCCATTCATAGCATTACTAGCACTGATCCTTCCTCGAGCAAAGGGCTCGATGGCCATCCTGATGGTCTTCTAATTCTCTTTTCTTGTTCCTTGATTCAGCTGAGTGCAGGTCTGTGGTAATGAAACCATGCTACTCTGGGAACCTGAGCTGACAGCCCTGTGGCCCACAGTGCCATAGAGATGTAAGGACTCCCTTTGGAGACAGCTTTGCTACCTCAGAAAAAATGCCATTTTACGGTATGGGTGTTTCCAGAGGCATTTCACTGAAGTATTGCAGTTCCAGTTAAGTTTTCCTAAAGCACAGGTAGGGTATCACTGGAGACCAGCCAGCTAGTTGCTTGCTTGGAAACACTCATTTCCCTGGCATATAGGATATCAGCACTGGAGTGCCCTCATGCCTCAAGATCCTCTGAGGTCTGGCAGAGGAGTGACTCTCCGGGACACAATTCTTTGCTCTTTAACAAGGAACATAGAAGCCCTGTGAACCCAATTCAGTTTAGGGCTCTGAGATCCTTTAAAAATCCCTTCAGGAGCACTGCAGTGAATATTTCAGCTGGCTACATTTTGTAGGGGCTGTACAGACTGCTCCCTAGAAGACAGGAGCATCCCAATGCACCCAGCAGAGTGAGGGGTACCACCAAGATTAGGAAGTTTGGTTCAGCTGAAACACTTTTCCCTCAAGTAAAAACATATCAGAATGTCCTTTCTGTGGATTTTTTCTCAGTTTCAACCTAGGCGTTGATCCTAGAAACTTTTACTAGATTGATGCTTTATCACAACAGGTTGTGTGCATGCACACAGGAGAAGTTAGTTGCAGCCCTACAGAATGTACGGCTCTATTACACGGAGTGTGGGAGAAAGCGAAAAATATTATCCCCACAGTGCAGAGGGAGAGGAGAGATTAAAGGGGAAATGGATGATTTTCCCACACTCAGGCTGGGACTTTGTGGCAGGACTAGGAATTTCAAGTCATATATATCTTGAGTCCCAGTCTCCACATCATAACCACAAGCCCATCTTTTGTCTTTTCTAAGGGATCAGTTAAGAATAAAACATCCAGATAATGAGTTATTTTTCCTGCTCGCTTCATAAGGACAGTTTTGGCTTTTTCTTCATTCC
Organism: Aptenodytes forsteri; assembly: GCF_000699145.1. Lineage (NCBI taxonomy): Eukaryota > Metazoa > Chordata > Aves > Sphenisciformes > Spheniscidae > Aptenodytes > Aptenodytes forsteri. The sequence continues at coordinate 3,116,058 of NW_008795923.1, read as the reverse complement.
AGTGTCAGTGGCTAGCATCAGTGTGGGCCCAGCTCTGAGCTGGAGTTGGAATTTTATTCCAGGACCCACATTCTTTGATTTTGATGTATCCGATCAAACCAGACGCTGCCACAATTTATTAGAGATGCAGAATATGTTGTGCCCTTTGTGGAGTGGTATAGCACTCATCAAAAGTCCTGTGTGCAATGCTGTTGATAGGCTTTTCACTTATTAAATATGATGTGGGAAGTATAGATATGCAATAAAAGCAGACCTTTTTTAAGGAGAGATTACTTTTTTGGTCCTAATTTCTGCCTCTGAATAAACTGTCTAGCTTCTTGGTAGCAGGAACTCTTGTATTTAGTAAATAATAAGGCCGTCAATTACAAATGAGAACTGCTAATTTTTTTTACTATGTGTTCATTCTGGTCTGGGTCCACTGTCTTTTTTTCTCTAGTACACTAGTTTTTTGAGTCGTGCAGTTTTTCTTGCACTTGCATACAGGGCACGCAAAGAGTAGTTCATTTAAAGCAGCTCTGTGTTTCACTTTGACCTGATTCACAGGATGTGGTCTTGGAGGAAGCCCATGCCTTAACAATAGCCTTTTGACAGCGAGGGTGTTTGGGGATTAAGCTGGAAGAGGAGGAAGCATCTATCTATTCTCAAACCTGCTAGTGGAATATTTTGTGCGAATCTTCACTTGCCCATGATGTTATTAAGGTCACAAACCTTTCTTTTTTTGTTTTTACTGGCAAGAGGACGTTGGCTGAAAGATAGCATAACTTATTTAAAATTCAGAAAAGGAATGCAGAGTGTTTTGTCTGCTAAATGCAAAGCTATAATTCCCCTGTGTAAGATGTGCAGATTTCTGATGGCTCTTGTGTATGTTCTGTGTAAACCCAAGTTGAGAGAACTTGGAAAATAAGCAAATCAAAGGGAAGCATAATTTTAAAGTGGTTAGGGCTGGATCGTAGTATTTCTGGATATATAAACTGAGAAGGTGCCAGCCACTAAACGTCTGTACTAACTCTGCATAAAACATGAGAGAAGTTAACCAAGTATAATATTAGTATTGTCCTAACCTACTTTCAGCATGACATTTGGTCTGACTTATCTTTTTAGTTATGTTTATTTTCCTGTAAACCCTCCTTTACTGCTCTGCCCCTCTGATCTTAATACAGTGGAAAGCATTTCATCTTTCTATATATCTCTCAACAGTAGTTCAAAATATTTTATTCAGGTGAAACTCTCCAGTTAGTGAATTGCAGCAAATTTGAAAAGCTAGAACAAAAATAGATGTTGAGCTCTCTCTTGTGTTTTCCATTTCAAAATATCTCCCTTTGATAATTTTAACACCTGGCTTTGTATCATGTTGATGCTGCGTTAAACTCCAAAAGATTTGGCAGCGGAAACTTCCTGTTGTGCATCAGGATTTGATTTACAGGGCATGTGTAAAACCATCACAGCTTAGTAATCAGAGTGGTCATGCACAGAAAGATGACTTCCTAGCAAGTGTTGTAAAACATTTGCCCACTTTCATTAATCACAAAAGGCTGCGTGGCTCATACATGATTTAGAGTGAGTAACACATAAGTCAGGGTGCAGGACTTTTACTCACCACTACAACAATGGGATTTCCTGGCACCACATCTATGCAGTAAACAGGCTGTTTGCTTTCTTTTGGGGGTATTTTTTTGTGTTGGTTTGGTTTTTGTTTTTTGGGAGTGGTTTTGTAAGCTGTCTCTGTAGTGGAAATAAGTAGGCATTAAATAAGAATGTGAAATAACAAATGAAAGTTCAAAAGGAGTTTAGAAATTTCCTCGGCTGATCAGTCTGCCTGCTTTAGTCATTGCTGGCCAGCTCACCGGCCAGAGACAGTGCTGGAAGGAAGAGCTGAAGGAACCTGTTTCTCATGAAGGAGCAGCACAAATCTGAAAGCTTGAGAGCTGCAGGTTCAGGTTTGCTTTTGAAATGCTTCTGAGAGGAAGTAGGGCCTAGCGACTCGTATGGGAAGCCACAATCTAGTTTCACTTCTGGTTTCTATCAAGTACCTCCTAGAACTCAGCTCATATGTAGGATGACAATAATGCCATTATTTTTAGAGTAAGGTTGTTTGGTGGCTAGGTACTGTTTCATTTTCTTTTTTAATACTGAAGAAATAATCTAATTAGCTGCTTTTTAAAATGTTACTGAAGTTACTTTGAATGACCTTAGAAAAACTAGGGTTTTTTTACCTAATCAGTTACTGATGTTAACAGCTTCCTGTCTGTCAATTTAATAATGCATCCATTCTTTGTTCTTGCTTGTAACAAGAAGACACAAGTAGAAGGCATTTGATATACAACATACATTTTTCCTGTGGAATTATGTGATCCTGACAAAGGTAAGAAGAGAATAATGACGTCTTGACTGTTTTTTGTACCTCACTGCAGTATCACGCTGAAGACTGGTACGGTTCTGTATTATTAGCTGAAACCTAAGAAGCATGTTGCTCCACAGAGAAACTCTGTGTAGTTAGTGATTGACAGTCAAAAAGTCTGTTCATGGGCAGGCAATGCCATCCCCAGCTGCATTTTTTTGAATACAGTCTAATTTTCAAAACTTTCAGATACTGACTGCTCTTGAGCAAGAACTAGGTTTCTTCAACTGGGTGCCTGGAGTGGGTTGGTGGTTGTGTCACCAATGAATGAGGGCAAAGAAGCCCTCCCAATCTAGGACAGCTGTGTCAGTCACAGTCTTAAAGAGTTTTGGTTTATAAGATAAGCTAATAGCACAAGGGAGTGGGGAACAGAAGAAAAATGTGTGGAAACGAAAACAAGGCTTTCTTCCCAGGGCCCCGCCATGTCAATGCAGGATTTTTCTGGGTTATTCTGCCTCATTTGTAGACATGATGCAGGGAAGATGTAGAGTCATGAGGGAAGCTGAAAAAGCAAATCAAGTGAAGTTTCAGAGAAGGGAGCACACAAGACTGAGCATATTGGGAACTGGTGCGGACTAAACGCTGTCATTCAAAAAAATTACTTAAAGGGAATTTGGCAACAGAAAAAGAACATAATACAGGAGATTCAGATCAGCAAAAGATATACTGGAGAACTCAGACTCCCTAAAAGCAAGGGGATTAGGGACATATTTGCATCTATGGAAAATTTGATCTCTTTTCTCCTGAACATTAGAGGTGATCTCATTTAATTTGAGAGAAATTGTAAGATCTCATTGTGAAATACTGATATAAATCCCAGCAAAGGCAGAGTGATAGTGGTCACATTTCAGTCTAAAGGGACAAACGTTTCCTTCACTTCCCATTAAAAATTTCAGCTTGGATGACAATGAAGTCAGGATTTTCAATGGTAATTTTCACTCAGATGTATACCTGCCTTTAAGGATCTCAGTGGCCTTTGCACAGAGTAACCTGAGATTCACAACACAGTTACGACATAAACAAGTTCTTTTGTCCTAATTGATTAGATAGAAATATTATGTACCTTGATCAAGCCATAAATCAGTGGAATATCCAAGAATTGGACTTTTGGAAGGTGAACATTAGTTCCTGCTGTATTAACAAACCCATCTTTGTAATTCAGTCCATTTCTTGGAAAACTGCGTTGGATGCAATAGTTAAACTGAACTGAAGGCTGAGTGGAGGTTTTTAACAGTGTATGCACATTGCTACCATTTCAGAGCAACAAAAGATTTTGGATCTTCTGGAAAAGTTTGGGGTGTTACTTCATGTAGTTCCTCTGTGAGGCAAAGTATAAGAAACTGGTAAACGCTGAGGTGATGGCCTTGCCTTGGTATGGCTTGTGTGGTTCTATCACTGGCTGTGTGATGATACAACTATTTTTTTAGCGTTGAAACATTTTAACAGAAATATATAAATAGACACTTTGTTACAGAATAAGAAAATCTAAGTGCAACAGCTCTCTTCTGTTGTGGTGAATGGAGTTAAATCCAGTTGGCGGCCAGTCACGAGCGGTGTTCCCCAGGGCTCAGTTTTGGGGCCGGTCTTGTTTAATATCTTTATTGATGATCTGGATGAGGGGAT
>NW_008795923.1:3083457-3110880 GCF_000699145.1 Aptenodytes forsteri | reverse complement strand
AAACATTGGAAGAGGCTGCCCAGGGAAGTGGTTGAGTCCCCATCCCTGGAAGTATTTAAAGGACATTTAGATGAGGCGCTTAGGGACATGGTTTAGTGGGTGGTGGTGTTGGGTTGACGGTTGGACTCGATGATCTTAGAGGTCTTTTCCAACCTCAATGATTCTATGATTCTATGATTCTATGATTCTATGATTCTATGATTCTATGATTCTATGATTCTATGATTCTATGATTCTATGATTCTACAAGTACCTTTGGTTGGCTTAATTAGGCTTTAAGAACGACGATATTTTAACTAATACTTGATACAATTCCAGGCGGTGACTTAAGGACTGTGTAAGGCAACATTACATCACAGTGTTTTTTCATTTGTCAGATAAAGCCAGTGTCTTCCTTTGAGTGCAGTTTGGGGTTGTTTTCCTTAACAGTTACTTAAACTCTTCAGAAGAGCTATTTAACTAATACTTTTTGTGCTCATCTACTTAACTTCATTCTGCAGTTGCTTTTAGGATACTTTCAGATGTGTTACAGTGTGCCAAGCAGTGGCATGCCCTAACATTTTCAGAGCAGCAGGACACAGATTGGAGTGGAGATGACTGAAAATGTTAAGACAGCAAATCATTGACTGACTAAATTACCACAGCTCCTCTAAAGCCACGGTGAGATTTCATTTTTATAGCACAGAGATAATAAATGTAGGTTTAGCATTTTGGCACCAGTAGTACATCCTATGTAGACTGAAACCACTATACATACTTAGTTTATGGTGCATATTGAAGGTAGAGATGGATACGTATGCTCATATACAGGCACCTATTGGCATTTATCTATGTATTTACAAAAGTTTAAAGTATACTCAATAAAATATTTTATAAATATTGTGGAAGGCCTTTAGAGATGTATTTAAATGAGCTACACACTTTAATAATTTTTTATTGATACACATGTGTCATATGTCACATACAATAGAAATCTGTATTAATACATATTATACATGTGTACATATATGTACTTGTCACATATGTCATATATGTTATCTTTTTGGTGAAGACTTAGAAGGGGTAGAATTACTGTTCATAGTAATAAAAGTGAGACGTACAACACATCTTTTTGCTTTTCATTACTTGTAGAATTAATTGATATGTTCAATGCCAAAACAGGCAAAAACAGCAGAAGCACTGTGCCGTTTAGACCGTGCATTTCAGTCAGTGTATCCACAGCACTCTTAGCAGCAGCTCAGCAGCCCAAATTCCCAGTGGCAGGCGGGGGCAGCCCAAATTCCCACTGGCAGGCGGGGGACTGGCAGGCAGCTCTGCAGTCTGTCCCTCCACTGTCCCTCTCCTGGGCTGCATTACCTCCCCCAGTTCCTCTGGGGCATGAGCTGCTTCAGCAATGCCGAGAAGACCGATGCAGAGACGGCAAATAAAATGCTTAAGTTATTGAGGAATCAGTTTCCAAACAGACTAGAATTTGTTACCCTATATTTGTACTTTTCTGCAGCTCTCTGCTTTTATCATCTCCCTGATGTCCCTTAGGGAGATGTCCATTGTTTGCTCCATCACTTTAAATACTTCATTTTAGAAACATGGCAAAATCAGCCTTCCGAAATCAGAACTCGCTGTGTTCTTGTTGAAATTGGTGGGAGTTTCTCCATTTACTCAGTGGAGTAAGAATATCATCCCATTTCCTTGTGGCTAGACAATTCGTAACCTCTTACATTATCACAAGATAGATTTTCAAGCCATGCAGGCCATCTCTTCTTCCACAAACTGGCATGGTCTTTTTTAAACAAACAAACTGTGTCTTGTCGTGGAGGGTGTTATGTCTGTAACTCATTCTCGTTACTCTGCTGTATTAAAGTGTATCTAATGTCATGATTAGGTAGGCAAGTAAAATAAAACAGCGAATAAACATATTCTGTTATCATGAAAAATACAAAATATCTTGGTTTAAATTTTTACATTTGTTCATTTTTAAATGCTTCATAGACACATATTTGTTCTTGGAGAATTCCAGCCTCAGTCAAAACCTACACTCCAATAAGATATATGTCATTAAAATCTCTGTACTCAGGTTTCTTCATAACTCATCATAACTCTTCATAACAAGATATCCCTCCAGTAGTTGGTTAGTAAACATCAGGCATTGCCACAGGGTGAAGTTGTTTTTTGAGAAAATTCATTAACATCTCTGCCAGACTTTCTATAACAAGGTTTTACAGGTGAACTTGGACAGAAATTGCCACTGGTAGTGCTGCTACTTGGGGAAATCAGTTTATCCGTCAATAGATGTATCGATGTACTGTTCCCTATTTGCTTGGGTCACACAGATTGTAGATCCATTATTTGGTGGGCACCTTGGTGGTCATGTGCAGAGCAACAGTCTGTGTCAGGGTCCCTAGCACTGTATGGGGAAAGAGATTCTCAAAATAAAATGCAGTGCATTGTAGGTCCGGGACAAAGGCCTCATTTTTGGGAATGTTAGGCTATGTTGGTATCCTGAGCTGTTTTATGCCAAATGACTGGTATTTTCTGACAATCAGGTAATCTGAGACTTTTATTCATGGAAATTATGGATTTAAAGGGAAAAAAAAGGAACTTCTTTGCGCACTGAAAACATTCAGAATGAATTGTTTTATGAAAGCCAAGCTTGTTACAGAAAAAATAAAACTATTCCCATCTCTATTTTTTCTTGTATTCTGTCTGTTTAGATGACCTATGGAATTTAGCTAATTAAAAAAATCCCCAAATATTTAGGTTATGCTTGTTGCTGAAGTATTTGGAAATACAGATTTTTATTATGAGTGATATCATATTGTGTTTTTGAACAAAAATTTAATAAGCATGATTGGCATGTCACTGCCTTTAATTTCCTTGTATGGTACAGTATACAGTTCATGTCCATTTTATGCACTGTATAGCCAAACTTGAGTATGCACAAACAGTATGAGGAAAGGGTAATCAATCTGACTGCATGAAAACTCTGAGGAAATACTGATAAGTAAAACAGCTCATAAATTCTGCACAGAGAATTGTTCACATTCATGGCTCCAAAGATTAAAACTGAGGCTCCTTCTGTCCCACCCGTAAATGACTTTGGGCAGTAGAAACGTGCTCAGTAAAAAATCCACTCACAATACTATTGCCAATCCATATCTGCCTTCTCTGGCTTATTCTACGTACCAAAAGAGTCCAGTCTGTACAGAACATTGTTCTGAAATATTGCATTTCTTTAATGAAATCTTTCTTCGAGTTTAGTAATATTAGGTCCTGATAGCTGAATGCTGCTGTTAAGTCAGGATTAAGTGCATGTGATAAATAGTCAGCATGAATAGAAGATGTGGAGCACAGGGGACAGGCTGTTTGGGATTGCTTTTTCCTGTCTGCAATTAACTTGGGACCAATGGAAAATATCAGGAAAGTTCAAGAGAGTCCTAGCTCTTTTTCCTGCGTCATAGATCAGTGAAGTCCAGCATTAACATAGAGTAGGGAGCACAGAACAAAAACTGTTTGAGGAAAAGTTGCTAATTCTGTCTTGTAATTTTTGCATTGATTGAAAGCTGAAGCAATATTACTTATCTCTGTCAGACTAGGAAAGGATGGAGGACTCTGCTGGAGGTTGAGAACAGAGAACTCACAGGCGAGAAGTTAGTGTCCAGATATTTTCAGAGACCATATGGAGGCTCCGATCACAGTGGAATTCATCTTACCTCATTATAACCAGTTAAAAAGTTGGTGTCTAGTCTGAGCTAGTTGCTTGGGCTTCTACTATAGCCAGATGGTAGAGATAAATACTTCCTGAGGGCAACTCCTTTCACTTTTCTGAGATGTTTATGTAAAGGTAGAATGACTCACCCTCTAGAGGTATGTACATTATTCCTTAATTAAGGGGAGATGAACCATCTAGTTTAAGTTAAACACCTAATTTTCAGAGTCTAAAATTAGTTGAGATAAATCTTACCCATAGTATAGAACTTTTATTTGGGAAGGTATTCTTTTTTCATGTACTTATTAGCAATGTTATCATTATTATTACAGATTGTACATCTGTGTTCTGAAGTACGTTATTTAAATCTTTTGAGGCTACTTTGAAAGCTAGCGCAGACATAGCCCTGATAACGGTGACAGATCAGGGCATGCTTTTATCAGAGGGGCATCCTTTTTTGATTCTTAAAACAGATTGGTGATATAAAGTTGTGGAAAGTCCCTGAGAAGTGGTGAGGAGGAGTGATGGGCAAGCAAAGATAATACTAAAATGAGCCAGTTGCATAGGAAATGGAGATATCTCTGTGAGGGAGACATGTTTCACTTTGATATATTCTCACAGTTTTCTGCTCAGTGCTACAGATATAGTAGAAATAGCGAAATGGATCATTACCCAGAACGGCTATGATGAACTAGTTTACTGAATATATGGCAATGTAACTGTATGTATACAGACATAGGCCTTATATGTACACACAAGGAGAAATATTTAACGAGTTGGTGGGCCATCGGTGTACTTGCAGATATACTGAAAGTTCTCTACTTTACTATCTCAGCAGCATCTCACGGCAGATTTACACAGCACTTGCATTCAGCTGCCAGCATTAGACTCCCTCCTTCTCCACTTGCTGTCACAGAGTTTCTGAAGAAGAGGGTGACATTAATCTAGAAATTACTCATATACTTAAAGAAACAAGATCTGAAAACAAGTAATTCAGCCAGTATAAAAGTGCAATTTCTTTAAAGTGTTCGTATACTTCCGCAGAGTATTGCATACATCATTTTAGGAAAGTTTCTCTTGAGGATTACAGCCTCCCCCATGTGAGTTATTTTTCTTCTTGTCAGGAACTGAACGACATCGCTGTAACAGCTACAGCCATTGCCTATAGGGAAGGACAGCATTAAGGAATTGCGGTTGCTGCTTAACAACTTGAAATAAGTAGGAATGCTTATAGCAAGTTACAGGGCTGCATGCAGCCTTAATCAAGTTGGATGTGTACTCTGCAAAGGGTGCTGCTCGTTGGCTGTAGTCGCTGTAACGTCTCTGGTAAATCCCCTCTTGAGCTATAAGCTACTTTTCTTGGCAAATTATCTTGAAGTAGAGATGTTTGGAAAGCACTGGAACTGTCACCTGTCTAACCAGTCTGCTTATTTTCACTTTGGACGTTGTGCTTTCTGTCTTAGCTAGCAGGGATCTGCAGATCGTTCTGAGTATGCCCCGCAGATGTGTGTTGGTGGGGACAATTTGGTTGCCACCATTCATATTTCAAACCAGGAAGCCCCAAGAACACAGATGTAGAACCTTATACCAAGTAAGAAAGAGAAGGCTTCAGGTGAATTAGGGCAATATCCTGCAAAATAGAGAGCAACAGGTAACTAAATGCCTGCCATCCAAAAATATGAACACTTTGATGTATCGATGTTACAGGCGTATGGGAAATAGGTCTATTAAAGGGTTGACTGATTTGTGCATCTGAATGTTTAAGGTCTTTACCTTTTTCGCAGAAATTAATTTCCTTTCAAAACTTTCAAGTTGGACAACCTACAATTTGGGACTGTCAAGTTCACTAGATACATCTAAAAATCTAAATACCAATCTTTTTTATATTTGTGTTAGTTTCTTTTAGAGGCTTTGCTGGTTTTTTCTTCCCATCCTCGTATCTTATTCATTTTCTCTGAAACACCCACTTTCTAGGCCTGAGCATAATGTAATAACTTGGTTTATCCCACCAAGGCAACAGACAAGACTTTGTCTGATGAACTTCATACAGTATCTGTCACTTCAAGCTCTTCCACAGGCAGCAGAGAGAGGAACACCTCCAAAGATGCCCCTAAACTTGGATGACCCTCAGGAGGTGCTTTTCTCTCAATCACGTATTGAAAGAACCTGTGGTAATTTAGTTCCCAAGCTGGCACCTACAGTTAGGTGCAATAAATATGGAGCTTTGTTCTTAAACATTGGATTTGCTTCTAGCAGCTCACTCAGCTCACCTTTTTAATCTTTTTTTTTTTAAATGATTATATACACTTCCATTCAGTGCAATCAAACTATTGCTGAAAGGTCCAATCTGAAATTTCGTACAAAACCCAGTTAATTTAGAAGTAGTTTGTATGCCCAAAGAATTTGTGATAGTTCCAAAAGAATCATCTGTAAGACTTTTTAATATCACTAGTTTCAATAGCTTACTTGGCCTGTAGGTCAGTGGAGGATAGTCACCATTTGTACCTGATGTTGTTCCTCTTGTAGCTTCTTAATCATACAAAACACTATGGATCATCCTAAAGAAAGTGCATAATAATATGTAAATTTTCTCGTCTTTCCCATTACATTAGAAGTGAGAATAAAACAGTTTAACTCAGAGAAAAGCAAAACACCAAGTTGCTAATATTTTCGTGTTCTTTGGAATCGGTTTTAAACCACAAACTTAATTTAAATTGTAGCAGGCTGAACTCAGTCCTTTTTACAATTCCTCTGAAATTTGTTGGTTGCCCATGTGAAACCAGTGATGTTTTTCCCTTCCTGTCCGCTGTGGCAGCTGTGGTACAGCTATTGTACAGCACTGCTTATTCTTAAAGAACCCCACTTCTTGCACAAAGTGTTCTTGTATTGTACCTGTTTTCATGGTTTTTCTTAATAGTTCTTCCAAACTAACTTTTTAAAGAACCTACATTTTTTAGCTTCATGATAATAAATTTGACAATGTCTCAGATAAAAATGTAGCATACAGGTCAATTAAAAATAAACTTCTATGTTCTACCATCTTATGACTTACCAGCTATTAAGTCCCAGTACTCAAATGAAGATCAGTGATGCTAGATGCTGTACAAGTGGGATAGTGTTCTAAATTCCATTCTAAAGCACTTGTGATGTAAAAACAGCCTCAAATAAGTGAGGAGAGAGGAAAGTAGCTCACAGATAAATAGAAATTTTTATCTATGTTTATGTTATCACATAAATGTTTAAATGTTGGACTTCTCTTGGCCTTGCTGTAGTATGCTAACTTATTTCTTGTCAGATACCACTGCAGAAATTGTTCTTCGGAGGGGGCAATGAGAACCTTATAGACTTTCAGTGCCCTAAGGATGGGGATGAAGAAAGCGTGCATGTTTGGGAGAGGAGTGGATGAGTGAGCAGCCAGGGCCTGCTATTGCTCTGCGGACAGTGGAGCAGTGTTAGCAGTTGATAGATATGTAAGGGCTGTGTCTGTTTGAAAGAGCTTAAAGTTAAAGGCTAGAAATTTGAACTCAACTCAAGTGCATCAAAGGAAGGATGTTCAGAGAAATGGACAAAAAATTCTTCACAGCTGTCTCTTCTATTTGGCATGCCCTAATTGCTATGATTGTTTTTTATGCAGTGCTTTGATGATTAGGGGAATCTTTTCCACACAAAGTACACATTGAGGCTGATACTGCAAAGTTATCTGGAACTGTTTGTATGAAAATGGCTACAACACAAATGCCACAGTCACTGCATTCACTTGCTTGACCAAGCAGCCAGCAATTTGACTTTCTCATTGAAAGAGGACATTTCTTCCTAACTCCACAGAAGGGAAGAAGCAGAGAGAGCAGAAAATTAGCACAAATTCTCTTATCTTATTCTGAGCTGTGTCTGCAAGTCACTGTGCTTAGAACTAGCATGTCCCTCCCAAAGATTTAGCTGACAACTTCTAAGGCTCAAACTCATAAAAGAGATGCTAAGGAGGGGTGTGCAGGGAGGGAGGATGGGGACCCTGAGGAGACAGGAGGGGATCACAGCTACAGGGGATAGGGCTGTGCATCCCAGCGCTCAACAGAAAGGTTCACATGCACAGTCTGTGCCATGAAAGCGTGCATAGACACAGTCCAGCAACTTTTCTAGTGACTCCACGTGCATGTAAGGTTTCACCCTTTCTGTATTACTACTTATAGACCTTATGATGTTAATCCTGAAAAATGCAGTGTAGACATTTGAAAAGGAAATTAGAGCTTGACTCTTATCTGATGGTGTACCAGAGTAATTCCACTCATTTATTGGAGTATTTTACACTTGTATAACTGACCTAATTAGAGTCAGGATCTAACTAAACAATGAGGCAAATACAATATCTTCTGCTGATTGTGCTCCACCTCTTGTTTCTTAAAAACTCTTATCAAAGGCTGTGTCACAAACATACTGTGAACCATCTGTCAAAATTTACCATCGAAAGAATGAAAAAAGAACTTTTTTTCTTTTACTTTTCCATTGGCTGGTGTTTATATGAAATGAAGAAAACTTGATAATTTCTTGACAAGTTGAGGAAAGTAGCTATAATATGCAGAGTAATGAAAACTTATCTCATGGTCTACATACCAGCACTGGAACCAGCCACTCTATTCTTTGTAGGAGGATGTCCTTTCTGACTGCTCATTTATCCTTGCACAACAGACCCAGATTGTGGTCCCATCTCTTCCACTCTGGAAAAGCTAAATAGGGCGGTTTCTGAAGCACATCAGCGAGCTGTTGGTTTGGTTGGCGAGGATGACTTGCGAACAGCACCAGATGAGTCATCCTCCCTCCCTCCCTAAAGGGGGTGAACATTTTCCATACACTGCACTTCCAGTCCTTGTCAGGCTGCTCCTGACAAGTAGGGCTGCGGGGAGTGTTGCTGGCCTGGGCTTCTCCATGGGAGGCTCTGGCTCTGGACCTTTTGGAGGACTAGAGATGCTGTCAGTTACAGCAGGTTTCTTTTCCTGAGGCTAGTGAAAATTTCTCTGACAGTATAATCTGTATCTGTGGGGTCCTTAACATATGGGAAGGTGACCGACTCCAATCTTTGCAGTTTGAGTCATACCTGACTGGTATGGAAGCACTCATGGGTGCTTTTCTAGATACTGCAGTAGCAGCATCAGTGGTATGCTGTTTTCAAAACAGTAATGAGAGAATATGGTTTCCATGTACGATTTTAAAATACAGTTTTCAGCTACAGACTTATCTGAGGATAGTTAAAGCAGTAAGAGTTTGAGGTTCTACAAAGCTCACGAAGTATGTATGATGTTTACAAAGCTAGTTAGCACCTTTTCCCCACTACTCATTCCTATTATTTCAAATTGTCGTAGTCCCTCTAATAGTGATACATTTTTATAAAACATGTTGCCCATGAAAACAGTGGGGGAATCTGGTTTCTTAGTATTTTGTGCCTTTTGGTGATCACTTGCTCAGATCTAAAGTCTAACCAGGGGTGAGCTCACACTGCAGTCTTCATTGAGAGTCTTTTTTTTTGCCTGGCTGTCTATTTCCATTTGTAAGGGGAAAAAAAAAGTAAGAATATAAAATCTTTGAGAACTCTCACTTTCCTTCGGATTTGGTTCACATTAGCCAGCATGTTCAAAAGCTATTAGGTATGTACATGAATGGAATACAATACCATAATCCTATTTGCATTAGGAAGTAAATTTAAAATCTAGTGTCAGAGTAGTATATGTGTAAGGAGAAAAAACCCGCTCTGTTTTCCCTCTCCCTCATTGTAGGCCATCTTGTCTGTATACAATATCCACGCTATATATGTAGATGTATATGTATCTGTATAACCATATGCATATATATTATACATATATATAGTCTCTACAGCTTTTACAGTTCAGATTTTTTCTATCTTCCTCTCAGCTGCTTAATTATTTATCAGATTTCCTGAAAATGTCTTTCAAAGTCTTTGTGTATTTTCTTATTTATATGCTTGTCATAGAGTGATTCTTATTTTTGGTGAGAATCTTGAAGATCTCAGACTTTGTTGAGGGGAAAACTCACACTCTAAATTTAGCTAGACTTCATTAAAGTTAAGAAAGTATCTAGCTTGTGGAAAGTCAAATATTTTCCAGAGCAGTAACAAGAGAAAACTCTTATTTGCAAAGTTTCTGTCACTAACCTACAAGCCTCATTCTTTCTGTTACATTTATCCAAATCGATAGCAAATTCCTTAAGCAGTCTGAAACCCGGACAGGACAAGTGAGACAAAAAAAAGGCTAGGCAAAACTGTTTGATTTCTCTTTTCTGTTACCAGGATAAACCTTAAATACCAAATAGGCATTTTATTTTGGTAATAATACCAAATAATACAAATAATACCTTGAAATCCTAGGTTTTCAAACCTAGATGTATATTTTTTGAGTATTCATTGTTTTGCCTATACATGGTAAAAGTTTTACATAATGCCAACACGAACAATACTTAGTTAAATAGGCAAAGAACAGCTTTTAGGGACAACCATTCAATTTTGAATCTAGAAATACAAGTTTTAGTTGTTCAGTCGCACAGTTCCTGTGTTTGAATACGGCGGCATTATGCAAGAAGCCGAAAAAACAAAACAATATTAACTGTTTGGCATACTTCATAGCAATTCAGTTGGGAAGGAAGAAGAGAATTTAACGGTCAAAATATTAGAAGCAGCTGTGGATACCTCAAGCAGGTTTAAAACTTTAAGGGAAGTGCATATGGCTTTAGAAGCGAACAGGGAGGAGTGCTGGCATTGGCTCATACAATTTTTGAATGGCAAGGAACATAATATTTCAGTAAGTCTTAGTCAAGCTGTTTTAATTAGCGTACAAAAGAAAAAGGATCTTATGAACTAAAACCATCTTGCACTGAGTGGGTAAACTTGATCAGTTTAGTCTGAATTATTTGGCTTCGGTCTACATGTCTCATTTAATGTTTGTTGGCCTTTGTACAACTGCAGAAGAGTCATGTAGGAGAGAGGCGTTGGAAGCGCTGTAGACTGTTCTTTTCAGAGACATTTGTCCCTCAAATTTGTGTACTTGAGCCAGAGAGTTCAGGGTAACGCTTTGAAAAATAGTGCTTCTTGAAGCATAGCCATATTTATCTGGCATGAATTCATATACAGTGGATACAACACTGGCACAATTACAAAAAAGGAACTGATTACAAAAGTGTATGGAGCGGTGGTTTTAATAGGGTCACAGTTTATTAAAATCATAGCAAGCAGAGAAGGAAAACTCTTTAGAAAATTTTACCTTATTTCTCCTCCCTCCAGCCTTCCTCCTGTTTCTCTCTTACCCTATCACTATCTATTTTTTTTATTTTAAATCCAAAGAAGAAAAAAGATAGGCGATGTTTCACCTTTATCAGGCTCTTCAGCTGTGAAAAAAGCAAAAGTTCATTTGGGCAAACAACCGTTCTTATTAGGGCCATAGTGGTGAAGGCAGGTTCTGGAAGATTAAAATTAATAGTCTGTGAAATGCTATCAGTTGTCCTTCCTCAGAATAGCATACATCAGACAGCGTTCGCTGCATATGTAAAATCTGGAGATACTCTGAAGGTTACCTAGTAGATCCAGCTTTTCTAGCTTTTTAGGGCCTAATTTAAATTATTGGTGAACTGAGGCCGAAAGTCCAATATATATACACATACATATATGTATCTCTGAGTTAGAAAAGACTTTGGATGTCTGCAAGTGCACAGAGACCGTCTGACTTGAACTCTTCTGACGTTAGCCACCTGCTGCATAAGCTATAGGACTAGTAAAATACAGTTGCAGAAGCATCCTGTTCTTTTTACTTTCCAGACAGAAAAGCATTGCAGCCAATTTTTGAAAACTGAGCGGGAAACAGAAAGGAGGCAATAAGGAAAACCCTCTAGAGAGCTGAAGTGTTTTTCCTCCTGGTTGTTTACGGTACTGTCAAAAGGTATAATTGTGCTCTTACAGAGTAGCATAGAACTACGTTCCTCCAAACCATTAGAAAAATTGTTACTTGGACATGGTCCTATAATCTATTGCAAATTATGGGTGGACCAGTTTTATCAGCTGATCAAAGGAGCGACTGGGTCTGAAATTATTTTAAAGTAAATCACTCATACTCCAAATCATAAAGCAATTCACTCTTAATTCCCAAATATATTTATATGAATTGAAGATTTCTTTTTTTTTTCTTTTCCCTTCTTTCTGGTGTTTTCTCAGTAGAGATTTGGTATTCTAGCAGGTTTTTTTAAACTTGGCTCTCTGTAACTCTTAAGGGGCTTCTCCAGATGTTAGATGCTCATTAAAATGAATGCCGTTCCAGTTCTAAAGTCTTTGGAGAAGCACCGAGTAAGGCAACAGTCCATTGATTCCCTCATATTAGACTCAGTGTTGGGTTCATTTCATGGACTTAAGTTCAGCAAGTAAAAATGTGCAGCTGTTAGCTCATTTCTCAACAGTGCTTTTGGCCAAAGAAGACTTTTATGTACTATTGCAATTACTTGCAGTTTTTTTGTGGTAAAGATAAAGGATGCTCTTTGCTTCCTTCAATCATTGTTGTGTGAATCAGATGGACCAATGATGAATCGCTTTTAAATCCACACTGACAAAATTGAGTTTTCTGCCATTGGTGAAAGAGGTTCAGAGCAACAACATGACCAGACTTTACTGAGTCTGCTGAGTAATTTCAGCATGTTTAGATTGGCTTGTTTTTATGTTTGGGAGAAGGAAAAAAGAGAACAAGAGTCAACGTTAAAATACATTTTAAGAGCAGGGTAATTCCACATAAAGTAAGAACATGTTACAATGGAAGGAAGTAAATTCAAGAACACAGAGGTTATATCCTACTTCCTTTGCTTTTTGCACCGGCACATAGTAATTTAATAGACTGTACTGAAGAAGTGGATAGGGGAAATGTCTTTTTTTTTCCCTAGAGAAGACAAATAATTATTTTTCAGATTTGATTGCTAACTGCAACCTTATTTTTTACCTAATACATGCATAGTTAATGAGGTGTGTAATTTTTGGGTTAGTAGATTGTTCACTCCAGTAAACTGCTTTATTTTTAACCTATTAAAACAGAGTGATTCCTATTCTCTTGGTGAGACCATGATAATGCCAAGGGAATTGCCCTTTTTAAAACACTGCATGTTAAACAAGCTTCTAGAGTGTAGAGCTAAACAAGACAGATGTATAATTAATAGTCAGATATTTTTAATGCCAGTTTTAAGTAATCCCCCTACAAAAATTACAGATGTTGATTTGCACGTGAATTTTATTTTAATCTTGCTGTTTCATGACCATCAAAAGAAAAAACCAGTTCATGCTAGAGCTATTTCCATCAAATGGAAATAGTCATGAAAGAAGGTTTCCTTTTTTCCTGATAACTGAATTTTACTAGGACTGCTTATGTGTCTTTACTCACTAACACATCCATTATTGTAACCATTGTAAGCTGGGTGGTGTGATAATCAGCGTATCTTATTTGTTAAATCTTTTAGTATGCTAAATCTTACTGCATTAGATATTCTTTACTTTTGGCCTGCTTGCATTGAAATGAGAACCTTTGGATTTTCTTATTAGGAAAGAACACAAATACTCTTGACATAAAATATACAAGATGCTTCTGGCTGGCTGACTACAGGCAGCATTTGAGGACACTTTTAAAGGCCTATTTGGCACGAAGAAAGTTGGAATGTGTACAGAAGGAAAAGAAATTATTGAACTGAAAACGTTTATACTTAAAACAACATACAAAGACAGTATGACAAAGCCACGTAAAATAAAGACATTTAGCTTTAAGGTTGAAAATGTGGTTTGAAAATAGCTTTCCTATAGCTTACCCCATTTTCATGGTTTACTGGGAAAAGTATTTGACTGCTTAGTGAAATCTATGGCAAATTCTTAAGGCATTCCTACAAATAAAGCCAGTATTCATTAGCCCTGAAAGACTCTAAACATTTATCTACATGAATAAATTACCACAATGCTAATTACCACTAATCCAAGGGTTCGGATTTATACTTCTTTGTTATCCTGTGGTCACTCCATGTGCACGTCTTTCATTCTAACATAAATGCAAGGAATATTAACCACCGCCTTACTTCACTGTAACTAGTTCTTGTTCCCAACCTTAATTACAAATATTACTTTGGTTTTACTGGGGCACACAGAGTGGACCAGAACCACTGTTACTGTATGTAACGGTCACTGATATCAAAGGAATTTTTGCAGTGACTTCAGGGGGGCCTGGATTAAAGCAGATGTGAGATGGAGCAAAATTCACACCACACCTGACATTACTTTGGGCTGAGTATTTTATCTGTGAGTACATCTGGGAGCCATGCATGTCCGAGGACAGAATCTGATCCTTTAACTCTTTGCCAGAAGGTAAGGATTTGAAAGTCCCAGTGGCCTCACGGTTGTTATTCATTCTAATGAAACTATCCTAGCACTTAGAGAATTTATTTATAACATATATTAGGAGTTGTCTTTTTTCTTCAGAAGGCCGCACATGTGCACAGCAGCAGTCTTATGGTGGTTGGCAGGTATCCTTGCCTCACTCAAGCATCAAACTGTTGTTTTTTTGCCTGAAATTCCTGAACAGGGAAAGATTATACTCATGGTTGCCATCTGGTTGGCCACGTTCTTTTGTTTTCAGACAGCAGGGAAAATCTGTATCAACTGGATAAGGAAAATTTTTGAAACCTGATTTGACTGTACTGCTTGTGGTGTGTAGTTCTGTGTTTCAAATCATTATCGTGTCTTTTTAAAAAAGTATACTATGCTAAAAAAGTATACTACTACTTGCATTTCAAAACATGTAACATCTTAATATGAGCATGACTTGAGCATGAGGATACTTTTTATAGATCTACTCAGAAGATATAACTTCCTTGCATGCTAATTTTCTTGGAAAACTTTCTTCCCTGCTTTGGACAAGGAATTTTTTTTCTGATAAATCTTAGGATATAATCTTCATGTTGTTCTTAGAGGAACCTCTTGCACCATCTCTTTTGGTGAAACCTATATTTTTCCACACTTCAGCAGGGCCTAACACGGAAATTTTTGCTCCTCAGCTGTTCTTTGTCAACAGTAAGGGCATGATCTTTGAAATCAGCATACAACTTCCATTAGCCAAACATGTATTCTTTACGGCATCTATTACTCCTCAGCAAATACTATTGAAATGAGTTATGTCATGTCTTCTTAAAGTTTCTTTCTGTGATTTTGCCTCTCAAATTGACTTCAATTTATCAAAAAGATCATAGAATCATAGAATCATAGCGTCATAGAATCATTGAATCATGGAATGGTTTGGGTTGGAAGGGACCTTAAAGGTCATCTAGTTCCAACCCCCCTGCCATGGGCAGGGACACCTTCCACCAGACCAGGTTGCTGGTGGAAGCCCCATCCAACCTGACCTTGAACACTTCCAGGGATGGGGCAGCCACAATTTCTCTGGGAAACCTGTTCCAGTGCCTCACCACCCTCATAGTGAAGAATTTCTTCCTTATCTAAATCTGCCCTCTTTCAGTTTAAAACCATTACCCCTTGTCTTATCACTACATGCCCGTATAAAAAGTCCATCTCCAGCTTTCTTGTAGGCCCCTTTCAGGTACTGGAAGGCTGCTATAAGGTCTCCCCAGAGCCTTCTCTTCTCCAGGCTGAACAATCCCAACTCTCTCAGCCTGTCTTCATAGGCGAGATGCTCCAGCCCTCTGATCATCTTCGTGGCCCTCCTCTGGACTTGCTCCAACAGGTCCATGTCCTTCTTATGTTGGGGGCCCGAGAGCTGAACGCAGTACTCCAGGTGGGAGATATTTTCATTTCCTTTCACGTCAATGTATGGCATCTACTTCAAGGATAGGATATGATTCAACTTAGTGCTGTGCCGCAGCTGTCTGTACATCCTTATGACTCTCTACTTTCAATCTTTATGGAGAGAATGTTGGAACACGTCTTTGCATGCTTTACCTCTGAGTGTACCTCAGGATGCCAGGAAAAGCAGGTCTCTGGGCATTGAATGGCACTCCGTAAAAGCTGAACAGCTCTATGAGGCCTTGGTGTACATGACCAGGGTACTGCAAATTCTGTAAGCTTAATAACTCATAATTCTGCCTAAAAGGCTTTGGAGTTAAGTCTTTTCCCACTCCTCAGCCAAAGAATAAAACTTTATTCCTAACAATTTTTTCATGCCTTCCTCTTGAACAGAAGGAAAACTGCAAATTTCACAGAGATCGACACTGCAGCAAATTAGAAGGGATGATGGTCTTTGATACCTATAGTAGCCTTGGGATGGAGCAGCAATTCAGATTCTTATTACTTCGGGCCAAGTTAAAAGATGGTCTACCTCACCTCTCTGCAGATGGGAAGATGGATGACCTTAGCAGGCAAAGATGGATGACCTTAGCAGGCATCAGCCCTTTCAGAGTTCCTGTGTGCTTATGACATGATTCCCTCTTCTCTACCACCCACTCACATCTGTTTAAAGATTTGGTATCATTTCCTATATCAGCACAACTCCAGAGACAGCTCAGAGCTTCCCTTCGTGGTGTCTTGTGAGCTAGAAGGAGTTGCTTTGGCACCTCCTATACTTGCTCCCCACTCAACAGGAAATAAAAAGAGGCCTCAATAAAGGTGTTGGCTGCTTTTCTGGTTTTTGTCTGTCCCCTACTGAGAGCCTCTGGGGAAGCTGGCGTTGATCTTGGAGTGGAAGCTAGTTGTTTGGGTCACTAACCCTAATTTAGACTTTCTAAAGCAGACTTCCTGAAAGGCAGCATGAGGCATCATTATGTATTATAAACAGCATGGTGATGCTGTCTAAAACAAGCAAGCTGGTATGCTTTGGGTTGAGTCTAGGTGTCTCTCTTCATGTTAAGTATTTCCTCTTAGATCAATAAAGTAGTGTTTCAGTTTCATACATGGAAGGGTTTTTTTTACTTTTTTTTAACTTGTTTTTCCTTTACGGTGACCCTTGCAGAAACCCACTACAAACACTCAGTGTTGATTTAGCCAATGTCATTTAGCCAATTCGTAATCCATTTAAAGTGTGGCAGAGACGAAACACAGCTCAGATATTAAATGAGACAAAGAAAAGCATGATTATTAATTCTGAATTCTGAGTTCCCTTTTTCCAGTTTTCTTTTTCACCACAATTGATACTGAATTATGAACAGTCCTACTCTTCTTGAATGATTATGGTCTTCATTCTCCTGAGTGGGCAGGTGAAAAAAATGGTGTAATAGACACCAACTGGTTATGCTAAATCTTCCATTAGTATCTATCATTATAGTATTTGTTCAGATGTAACAGCTGAGGAATGTATGGGTTTGACCATTTTGGTCAACTGGCATTTTCTGGCTGATATGTACCGCTTCTCTCATGCTGCTGTTAGATCTAGGAAAAGGATGCTTATAGGCTGGCCTCATCTGTTCATTTGAGAACATTACTGCTAGTTCTAGTTACAGTGTTTTTATGTAAAAAAACACTCAGGCATGATCTTATTTTTAAAACTGAAAGACCTGTTTGATTTTAACAAGACTGTGCTGATGCTCAAGAAATTTTATCAAGCAACTTCCCAAAACCTTTTTTATCTCCACAGGCGTTTTATACCTTACAAGTCTCACTGAAGTCAGTGTCAGGTTCTCTTCAGCACACATGAAAATCGGGAAGGCAGGTACTGAAGACTAAAACTTTGTATTAAGAGCTACCCTTGACAACACATCCATATCTTTTAAACAGATCCAAGTTTCAGCGCCTCTTAAAGCAAGCTGCCTGACATTAAGCAAAATGGTTTTATAAATGTAAGTTTAGGAAATTCCCTGGCAATCACTGAAACTGTGTGGCTCATTATGGCTTTTAACTACCAGGTCCTACTGGATATGTAGTGTGTGTAGTCAAAGTTATCAAGAAAGAGCAACATGTTTTTATTTCTAAATTTCAGACGGTGCCGTCTTCAGTAACATTTATTTCAAAGGTACACGTTGGCCAAATTGTTTCATGATCAGCCTACGAACTACATGTCTCTCAAAGACTATCTAGCATCCACACGTTACTTTGAATATTTCCTGAGGTCATGTGCAATGCATAAGGCACTAGTGCTGTTCCACCTGTGTTTTCTGGATAATGATTAGCCTCCAGTCCTGCTTTTGCAAACACTTAAGCATGGCTGTTATTCTGCCTTTGACTCCTCTTACCCTCAGTCTTGAGCTAGCACAAGTATTTGAGTAGTCATGTAGATAAATAGATCAGAATTCATAGACTTATACCAGAAGCTATGTAAAAAACATGACTTAATCTGGATCTGTTCTCTGGTACTGTTCACAGGCTCTTGTAACAGGAGATGAAGAGAGGAGTAAGCAGTGGGTGTAGAAAATGGGTGGGACTTTTGAACCAGTTGTCAGTTTATATCAATTTAAAACATTCCTTAGGCTAGGACTCAGTAGCCTCAGATTAAAAATAAAAACACCAAAGATAAATAGGGGAGGCTTTTTATGACTGTATTTATGTCTCTGATGGATGGGAAACTACTTTTTGAAAGTACTGCAGGTAGACTTTAAATCACTCTAGTGTTATTTCCTAAATTTATCTAGACTCATTGGAAGATCATCTGCTAATCAGACAGTCTGAATCTGAATATCCTTGATTTGAAAATTAAGCATTAGATTTATACAAAATAAAGCCATGGAAAAGGGAAGTCATATGTAAGAATTAAATAAGAAAGGAATTCTACTGATGATGCAGGATACTGAACATTGCAAGCTTTTCATAAAATGACTGCCAGCGGAAATTACAGCTCTAAAGGGTCAGGAGTTAATTCTATCTGTGCTGATTTACTTATCGGCATAACTAAATGACCAAAGCCACCTTTTGTATGGCTTTTCCTGGGATGGCATATGTATTTCTATATGCCAGTATGTATGCACCACACATATTTCTTACATATATATTGGTAACTGGCCTGATGAAAGAAGTAGGAAATAGACTGACAGACTTTTTACTAGGGCCTGTAGCAATAGGACAAGGGGCAATGGTTTTAAACTAAAAGAGGGTAGATTCAGACTAGATATAAGGAATAAATTTTTCACGAGGGTGGTGAAACACTGGCACAGGTTGCCCAGAGAGGTGGTGGATGCCCCATCCCTGGTAACATTCAAGGTCAGGTTGGACGGGGCTCTGAGCAACCTGATCTAGTTGAAGTCATGTCCCTGCCCACGGCAGGGGGGGTTGGACTAGATGACCTTTAAACGTCCCTTCCAACCCAAACTATTCTATGATTCTGTGATGATTCTATAACTTCCTTCCACCTATGTAGTCAACTCTATGAAAAGATGTAGCTGTTGCCACCAATAAATGCCAAAACTTATGCCTAAGGTTGTAAATGAATGTGATGTATACGCGTAAAACTGAAAGAAGAAGATCATGCAGATGAGAATTACACCAGTTAAGATTACCTCTGTAGCAGAACTACCATTCTCTATTTGTTTGCGCACACATTCATGGTCATGGAAGTACTTTGGGATGATTAATAACTAAATGGCTTAGATCATCAATATACATTGTATTTGAAAAACAGCATTTATGCCCTCATTCGAAGCAATGCAGGTAGCTTGTTTCTTGGAATGTGTTTCTAGGTTTTTTTTATGGCCTTTATAATTGCTGTACAAGCGTATCTGACACATATGAATGTAAAAACGTTCTGAAACAGTAGGATGGTATTACAACCTTCATTTACTGAATTCTCACCTTGTGCCAATTACCCATAGAACTGTCATTCGTTTTCTTTGTTTCACCAAAGAGGCATCCTCTCTGATAACTAATTAATCCTTTTCCAGCAGCCTTTAAGTTTGTTCTAAATGTCTTCTGTCCCTCTAGCCAGTTTCAAACCCACTTTTGTCTAAGGTCCGATGACACTACAGACTTTAAGACTGTATAACTTTAAAAGAAATTTTTCATGAAACAGCCAAGGAAAAAGAGGGGGGAAATGCAGCTTCCTAAAGATTTTCTTCCCCCAGCATGCAAATTGTTGAAGTGGCTGCAGAGTCCATCCATGAGAAGCAACTTATTTAAGATCAGGACTTCAAAAGGTAACCATGAGAGCTAGAATAAGCAGAGCTGATGAACATGAGATTCATAATGTCTCAAATATTAGGCACACAGATTAAGAAGTTATTTATAGCATGCTAATACAGATGACTTATAATGTATGTTTAGGTGTATAATGAATAAAAGCTGCCTGACAGCAATTTCTTTTTTTTATTTTCTTTCTTTCTTTCTTTTTTTTTTTTCCTTTTTACAACAAACTAGAGTTGATCCTGTGCTAGGTCTCAGAAATTAAGGATAAATTTTCCTGTGGAGCTGACATACTTAAACTAGCAATATTACATTCATACAGTTTTGTACATTCGTACAGTTTTGTAGGAAGCTATGTAAAGAAAGGAGGAATGTCAAATCCTGCTTTAAATAAGAAACATAATGATGCTTCAAAGGAAAAACACACACATATTTGGAAGGAAGGAAATATTTTAGTTGACTGACAATTTCTCTTTGAAATTAGTCTCAAACAGAATGAAAAGCAGGTATGTGCTTTTGTTTGGGAAACATGAAGGGAATTATTTCTGATCATTAAAACCAGGTCAGAAATTTCCTTGGCTAATCCAATTTATCTCTCTTTTATTATTATTCATTTTATGAGAGCTATTAAGCAGATTTATGAAACGAATAATTCTTTTGAACTTTTATTGCTAAATCAAGTTGAGATATCTCCAAAGACAATATCATTATTATTATTGTTAATATTAGTTTTTAGTATCCTCTGACCAGAGGTCAGCTCATTTTCTTCTGCTCTACCCCTGGTTTCTCTTTTTATTGTCCATGTGACGATTTGCTCAAGAAACTCTCGCCTTTTTCAATTCACTTGATTCTTCCATTCAGTCCGTACCTCTCTTTCTTCCCTTTTGAGACCCTCTGTTGCTTCTGAAATATTCTCTGGCTATGATGTTCTTTATTACACCTCCTCCACCATTTACAATGTCTCTTTTGTTTTCTCCTCTCACACCTCTCACCTTCTCCTCCACCTTCAAGGTGTGCCTGAGTAAGGCAGAAAGATGGAGGGGTGTTTGTGGACATGTGCTTTTGAGAGGGAAAGAGTATTTCTGATTCTGTAAGAGCTTTAATATTTCCCTAGTGTGTCAGTCATAAGGGGAGAATTATACAATCTTCGAAGTAATTTTAAAAATACAAGCGAGAAAGAGAGAGAGAGTATTGTGGACTTTGGCTTGTTCAGATTTTTCCCCATGGAGTTTGTTTGGAGGCTCCTGGACTTGTTAGTTGGCATGTGCTACCTTTTTGTCCAACTAATTGAAATATTGTATTCCACTCTTCATCACAGACAGAAACTGCGTGACAAATACCTTATACAACAAAACAGTTTTCACTTAAAAATGCAACTCTTATGAGCATAAAAGAGTTTTGAACTGCCAAATAATATTTATGGTCTGTAATGTTCATACAAATATAAAGAATATGTACTGTGAAGAGGAATATCATTAAATTATGTATCAACATAACTTTTTTAATGCATATATTTGTTTAAACTGTGGTAAAAATAATGCAAAAGCCCTGTGTGAGGTTCGGGCACAGAATGTAGTCACTTGATTTTGCTAGAGGTATGATTAGAAATCATGGAAGGGAGAGAAGAAGAGGCTTGAAGAGGAACTGAATAAATTAGAGAGTCAGTCAAATGCAGTTGTTTTTTTCCAGGAGGTGGAGGAGACACTATGGAAGGGGAATTAATCCCATTCAGTGGCAAGACAAAGAGAGGTATTGGAAAAAGAAGACATCTGTTGGTTAAGTAGAACATAGATTGGCAAGAGATGAAGTGGGATAACTGAAGGAAAACTTTTTTAACATCTCAGATGAACATATTTAAAATGATATTTTGGAATGGAACAGACTGAGGATTGCAATGCATTTTGATCTGAATATGGAAAGATGATGCCAAATTAGGAAAAATTTAACTTTCTGGAGTGGAATTTAATATTAAGGAATGAATATATTCTAGATGAACAGTGGAAAAGGGTATATAGTTTTTTTCAGAGCTAGGCATGTGGTTGTGAAGTGAAAACTGAGCAAGATTCTGGATTTGAGATAAAGATCCATTTCTAAGCCCCAGGTGTAGAAGTTAGATGTGACTCAAGGAATCTCCTTGATTAACAGTGTTGATTAACCGTGGTCTGATTTCTAGCTGGTGGGACAGTGATTTTTGATACATTAAGCAAATGTGAGGTCATCCATCTTGATATGAGGGAAGTGGAAACACTCATAAGGTAAAGGAGTGTGTTTACTACCTGTTTGAGATGATAATCCTTTAAATAGAGGACTTCATCTTAAGAGCAGTCTTGAAAAAAGTCTAGAGATAGAAACAAAGAACAAAGTAGTTAAAGCTGAAAGGTACTGTATTAACAGTGAGATCACAAATTGGATCATACCCCAGGGATTTAAGAAAACAATCCAAACAATTTTACCTCACTTTTTAGCCAGTGACAGGCATACTTAAGTTTTTCCTCAAAGATTTACTTAAGTGAAAAATTCTGTAACTGTGGATGCCGCAAAGTGGTTCCTCCTGGTTGAACTGAGTAGCTACGTCCCTGTTTTCTTCTTGGGGCCTTCAGGGGTTTGCCTTAGTCCCCAGAAGGTTTTAGTTCTTTGACTAAGCTCCAAACACATCTCACACCACACTGACCACGGTGACTTCAACATGTAGCTGTATTTTCTTTTTCTTTCAAGCTGTGACAGAAGGAGGACTTGTCTACTTTTTGCTTAATAGTTGCATATTGTGCTTAAATTCTGTACTTACACCAAGAAACAGCAGACATGAGTTTTAGGCTTTTCTCAGACTGAATGCACAGACCCCCATTTCCTTGAAGAGTGCCCTAGCCATGCTGCTTTGATTGGGAATATCCATCAGTCTCTCTGGTGAAGTGCAGTGGAGCCAGGAGCAGAGGGTACTGGGAACATCCTTCTGACAGCATTCATAAAAAAGTCTTTGTTTCTGTTCTGCGAGTGAATGAGAATAATTTTTGGTAGGATCAACCTGTAGGAACAAGTGTAAGGTAAATTGGATTTTATTAGATTGCTGGATGAGAAAAAGTTAACAAAGGGAAGAGACAAGTCTCCCACCAGGCTGCATCTGCTGGCCTGAGCAAGGAGAGTGAGATGGCTGCTGCAACTTGCAGAGCATAGATCATGCAGCACATAGCTCCTTCTCACCATGGGGGACTACTCAATGCACAGCTTAGGTGGAGAGGGGTTTGGTGACTCCAAACTCATTCCCTTTGTATATGCTCCCTACAATATGGAGAGGGGAAATCAGTTTATTTGAATTTCAGTGTAAGTGATATGATCCCCAAGTTCCTATGTGCTTTTAATAGATACTTCTGCAGAGGATGAAACATGCTCCTGTCGACTGACTATATTAAAAAAGTCCCCAGTAAAACAAATGTGTCTATGGAGGAATAGGTGCCTGAAAGCCAGATATAAGAAATAACAGGATACGGGCCCTTAAATACCGCTCCTTGTGAAAGTTGGCTTTCACAGTAAAAGTGAAGAGGTAGACCACCAATGAACAACTTGAGAAGATTTATAGCAAACATTACTTCTGCAGGATTAGATGACGTGACAGTTTTTATAATACTCTGAACTTTGTAAGAAAAAATAGAAAGGGACAGCTTTCTTTGTGAGAACAGAAATTTCCACAACCAATCCCTCAGTTTTCTCTTTTGTTTTCCAATAGGGCAAAATGGATTTAATATTAGAAATATGTTCTCTCTGGATCCAATTTCAATCTCGGCCACACTCTTTAAATAAGAATCTATAATCCAACTGACCGCTCTTGCAAAGTTTCCTCTAATATATCTGTAAACGAAAATATGTGTGCGAGCACAGACTGCATGAGTTTAACTAAATTGGCTTGAAACACACATATTTTAGCTAAGCGAGTGCAGGATTTTGTGCAGACAATGTCTATATCACCTGCCTATGTGTTCTGTTTTAGTTAGGAAATATCAGAATGGAATGTCTGTGAGGGGAGGAGAAAATTCAGTTATAATCAGTTATTAGAGGGTTTTTAATGCAAACCACATTATGAAGGGAGTAACTACCATTCTTCAACTGGTTAGTATGAAGGCTACTAAAAATCTGGGACTTTTGGAAAAACAAAACAAAACCCCTTCTTGCTGGGAAATATTTTTCCATCTTAATAGGGGAAAAATAAGAACTATCCATAGAGATAAAGAGAAAATCATCTTTGAATGTTTAACGCTATAATTTAAAGCATTTCAAGAAAAAAGAACCAAAATCTGCTCTTGATTATACATGACTTTCAATGAGTCAAAAAAGGGTAGCGCATGCACATCCAAAGGATAGAATTTGGCTCGTGGACATAAGGAAAAGAAGAGACTTGAGAAATGCAAACTCCATATAACCATCATCATCATTATTGTAATAACACACGTGGTTGAATTTTAGAAAGTGTTTGCAAATGTGGTGACAAATCATAAATAAATTAGAACAAGTGACAGAAAATACAGCTGAAGATTATTGCTGTTCAGTAACACGCACAGTGCAGGGTCATCTGCAAATTTACATGAGGCATATATTTTGAATTTAGTTCTTCCAATATATGTGTCATTTGCTGTTGAGGTATTGATGGGGGTTTTACTAATTATGTATTATAAATATATTTAACTCATAATTTTTACAATACAATCTTATTTAAAGTGTCAAACTTTAAAGTCACTTAAAAGCATGAATTTTTGCATGAAGAGCTGTCATTGTATAATCAAAAGAGCTGTGAAATCCTTTAAATATCTTTGTAATTCATATTGCACCTGTGTAATTTCTGATTGAGAAGGCACTGCTGTGTCTGTGTCTGGTTGTGCTCATGACTCCTTAAATGACCAAGTGTCCGTGTTGATAATTACCAAGCTGTAGTGAACTGGTCTAAGAGCTGTTGGCAGAACTGTTCTACTTCCTTCCACCACCTGCAAATGCAGAACACAAGAGAGAGCTAAAATGAAATAAATAGCAGCTGTTCTTTTCCCTGCTTGATATGTTGGTCTTATACCAGAAATCTCCATGAGAGTTCAAAGTATTGGAGACAGGAAGATAGGAAGGCGTCATGAGCTGTGTTAACTTGAAATAGTTCATAGAAAGGGTCATGTGAACAGAGGGCTGTTGATGACTAAAATCTTGCAATCTGTTTTTGTGGCCCTAAGGGGAAATTATGGTAGTTCATCTTCCTAGAATAAGGCATGGTACTTTATAGTAATGTTTGATAACTAAATACACTGGGTGGCTGTTACTAACTTTTAGATAACAAAGAAAAGATCGGATAGATTATAAAGAATTCTATTCTACAATTCTTATGAAAAGCAATACTGTCTTGCTTTAAAAACACAGATGCATCTCTTTATATGAGCTTCCCATAGAAACACAGAGCTGGACTGTTCCATAAGGCTAAGGTGAAGATTTATAATCTTTTGGTTTCCCCACTGTAATGCAAAAGTTAGTCCCGCTCTTCAATAAATCCTGGATTCCTTTTTAATGTAAATATATGTGGACATTGTCTGCATATGCATATTTAGAATTTCAGACTTGTCAAGCAATATTAAAATTATCTCATTATGAAAACACCAGAAAGTGAAATTAATATTTAAAAGATGGGATCAAGATTCACTGGCCACAAATATATAACATATCTTCCAGCACTCGCATGTTTTACGCTACTCAGATTATGCACTTTATAAAACAAAGACAAGATCTGAATTATAAATATTCCATAGTCCTCCAATGAAAGTGTGGTAATTGATTCTAAGGTTTATAACTTACATATTAGACTACTTTCTTACTGAGAAGAAAATGGTACTGGAGAGAGACCTTCTCCAGAGGCTGGCTGGCTGTCCATCTCAGTGCCCAATAAATCTCAAGATCAATCCTCATCTCAGCTGCGTTCACTGAAATCCTGAATATTTTTATTTTAGAAGTCAGGCAGCTAGAAGCTGGCAAAACCTAGCATTTCTTTCTTTTATTTATTCACATACAGTTATAGTACTATAATCCCATTCATCAGATTAACCTTTATTTATTTTCTGAGACTCGAGTCGTGCTTCTCCCTTCACATTTTAAGTCAAAGTTGATTGTGACTTGTGGAAAGAAGAAGGGAGCAGGTTTCTGCTGATGATTCAGAACTCAAAAAATGGATGGGCCAGTGGATAATCCTACATGATTCATACTGCTCTTTCAGGATTTCAGGAGTGCTTGCTATACTTGAAAGGAAGATCAGAGGCTTGGAACGGAAAAGACTTTGAATATTCATTTCAAACATACTGGAATAGAGATAGCAAATAATAACCACACCATCCTTAACAGCAGTCTTCATTTCACAGTGCTTTCTAGTTGCTAATAACCCCATATTTTTAAAATGTGTTTGATCTTTGGATGCCTAATGGAATGCCCCCACTTGGATCTTGTCTATTATTACTATTTTGCTTGAAATAGACAACACTGATGTGAAATTCATGTCAAAACTATATTCTTCAAGAATACCAGTCGCTGTTAAAGACTCATTTGTAAAGTGTTCAAAGAGTAAGTCTCCTACTCATCATGCTTACTCTCTTTCCTTATCAGTGCCAGGGATAAACCTTGGCTAAGTCTGTTGGCATAACTGCAGGAAACACAGACCCCAACAGAAACAGCAATGTACATCACTGCTATTTCTCCCTTTTTTGAGTCTGAGCTGCATGTGCTATTTCACGTGCTATTCGCCAAGGCCAAGGTTTGCATTGTTGCGTGAATGTACCATGGCTGGTTGAAATGCCCATTGTAGCTGGGGTCGTAGTTTTACACTTTGGTTCGTTTCTACAGTAAAAATGCATTGGTTTGGCCTTGCCTAGGGTCAAGCATACTTTTTCCATTCAGTACAAGAGCGCAATGTTGCAAATAAGATAGTTAAAAATAATTGATCCAATAAAATTAAAAGCATAAATTCTGGAGAATGTTTCTATTGTTAATAAACTTTGCAAAATCTCTTTCTTTGAGGAAATAGAAATGTTGAGTCCGAGCCAAAATATCTGGTATTATCCTTATGTAGATAAAAGCACTATATTTTTATTTCCCAAATAATAATTCAATTTATTGTGGTAATTTAAATTATTAACATGTAAGGAATTTGGAAACCTATTTGCCATTTGCTGGCTTTTTGCAGTTTGAGCTGTACTTCATCCTCATGCAGAGGATATGCATATGACAATAAAGATAAGCCCTAGCAAGGCATTGTAAGGACAGTTCATAAAACTTTGGCTAGGCCACTGCACAGAGGTGGAGTTGATCCTAGGTGAAATTTATAGGTCGGTCTCACACTGAAAATTGCTTGATTATTTGTAGAATCCTGCTAGATAATGATTCAAATGAGCCAACATTCATAAGTGCTAACAGCTGAGAAAAAGAAATCTGCAGTTCAAATACCAGTTATGACTGCTCTGTCACAATCGGGAAGTAATGCTGGAGTTCCCTTCTGTCCTGGTTTCAGCTGGGATGGAGTTAATTTTCTTCCTAGTAGCTGGTACAGTGCTGTGTTTTGGATATAGTATGACAATAATGTTGATAACACACCGATGTTTTAGCTGTTGCTAAGCAGTGCTTACACTAGTCAAGGACTTTTCAGCTTCCC
>NW_008795923.1:3079433-3083042 GCF_000699145.1 Aptenodytes forsteri | reverse complement strand
AGTTGCCGGCTGAGGTTAAACCACCACACCTTCAATTTACCAAGTGGGTTTGCGTTTGCCTTCCTGAGAAGGCAGGCGAATATGTTATTTGCACACACATAGTCACACACATATACACTATTTGAAGTAAAATTAAAATAATTGCAAGTAAAATTAGAGGTTTAGTAATGCTTCTGATAATAGTTCCATTGGTCTGTAAAGCCAACAGGTGGCCAAGGTGGCTTTTATAGGAGGTGTTCAGGGAAGATAATGTACCAGAAAAGCTACACTGCTTTTTCTCATCTTCTGTGTACTGTGAAAAATGCTAGGAGATGCTTTCACCAGAACCCTTCTCTATGAGGAATTCATAATAACTTCTGTATGAACCTGGTGTGACTCTAGAAAACATTATTATGAATGAAATGCACAAAATGAACAGTAACAACTTGACAAGTTCAGATATTAATCTCTGCAGAGTTCTAAAGAATCACCTGCAATGGTATGTAATGTATTGCTTAAACATGCTTGGGAACCAGGGGACTGCGTGACACCAAGTATGACACCAGTTTCTAAATGAGTTTGCAGGAAGAGCTGAGGCTCCAACATCAGCACCAGAAAGATTAATAGAAACATGATGCATTTGGGCTGACTCAGCAGGAAGATGAGCCTCCCACGCCTTCTGGAGTTCTTTGAAGGGGTCCAAAAGCATGCAGAGAAGGTAGATCTAGCTGATACAGTTCATCTCGATTTCCAAAAGGTTTCTAGCATGCTTCCTAATCAAAAACGTTTGAAGAAACTAAGCAGTCATAGCATGAAAGCTAAGAACTCTTACATTTTACGACATGCAGTTGGTTGAAACAAGGATTAAGAATATAGGGTCACCTCCTGTGGTGAATAGGCATAGGCATTATCAGTGAAGTTCTGCAGGGATTGGTGCTAGAACCATGGGTATAAAAGACCCAAAGAAGGGTGAGAAGTTACCTGACAGAGTTATGTATGCTGTGAAGTTATTCAGGCAAGGGCTGACTGAAATTGCAGAACATTATGAGACTGAGCAGCTGAGCAAAGAAATAGTAGATGAAATTCTTCACAGATAAATTTTTTAAAAAGGCACACGTGAAGAATCACCCTAACTTCACACATTAAATGATAGGGTCTATCATTACTGCTCAGGAGTCAGACCTTAAGGTTATGATCAATAATACTATGGAAATGTCAGCTCAGTGTTCAACAAAGTAAGAAAGGCAAGCTAAATATTAGGAAGTATTGGGAAAGCAATAGAGAAGGAAGTAGCAAATGTAATTTCACCATCCATGCCACTGTGCCAATTCATGCTGTCTTAAATACACATCTTGAATACTTTGCACGTCTGGTCTTTCCCTCTAAAAAAGGATGAAGTAGAAATGGAAAAGTTGCTGAGAACAGAGCAAGAATGATCAAAGACATTGAATGATTGCTGTAGAAGGAATGACTAAGTGAACTTCAGTCTGCAAAATACATGGCTGAAAAAAGTCTGTGAAATCAAGAATGGCATGGAGGGAATGCCAATGGCTTAGGGAGAGGGAACAGCCATTCTCTTTCTCTTCCGATAGAATAACTAGAAGGCCACAAGTGAAGCTATAGAAGCCAAGCTCAGAAGAAACAAACAAGGTAATTCTTCATGCAACCGGTATTTGAGCTGTTGAACCACTTGTCACAGGATGTTGTGGATGCTGAAAGTTTACATGAGGTCAAGAGGAGACCAAACAAGCTCATAAAAGATAAATTCACAGAAGTTAACTAACTACCTAAAAGATACATCTGGCTAAATTTCTTCAGCTGAGACTGTTTGGCAACTGCAGATAGAAGGAAGGGGAATTATGTATACTTGCTTTCTTTTCCACATATACTTTCTTGAGCATCCTCTTTTTAGCTTCTGTTAGGGACTGGTTACTGAACTAGACGATCTTTTGCTTGTACCAAATATGGCCATTCTTATATTCATACCAAGTTTTAAACCTTTACAGTCAGTAACTTAGATAAAGATGAACTTTCTGAAGTCTGCTTTACAGATTCATCTCTATAAGTGATGAGAAATGTTCACAGCATTCTACAAAAGAAATTAGAATGACTAATAGGGTAAGATTTTATTTTTTAAATTTTTTATTCCATTCTTGTACCAAATATGGCCATTCTTATATTCATACCAAGTTTTAAACCTTTACAGTCAGTAACTTAGATAAAGATGAACTTTCTGAAGTCTGCTTTACAGATTCATCTCTATAAGTGATGAGAAATGTTCACAGCATTCTACAAAAGAAATTAGAATGACTAATAGGGTAAGATTTTATTTTTTAAATTTTTTATTCCATTTGAGTAAAAGTTTTGTTTTAATTAAAAGGCTAAGTGGAATTGGAGTAAAGTAAAGAAATTCTGTTGATTAATTCTGTGTCATTCTTAGTGCATTGTGGATTACAAATGAGTTCTGCTATGAACAAGATGAATGAAAAAGTTCCTAAGAATTGTTTTTCATATGTCATAAATGAAAAAATGTGGCTTAGCAGAGTTCAACATTGAAATATTCTTTTAATCTCTCCCTTAGTGAAGTAAAACATTAATTCCTTGCTGAAATTTAACATAGAATCAAGACTCATAAGTGTCTCCCCAGGTTGATTTGGTTTGAAAAATCAACTGAGAGAGAGAATTGAAAGTGTGCACATAAACGAGCAGTAAAGTCAGATTCTTAGTGAACACAAGGAAACAGCCTCCAGTTTGTTCTT
Organism: Aptenodytes forsteri; assembly: GCF_000699145.1. Lineage (NCBI taxonomy): Eukaryota > Metazoa > Chordata > Aves > Sphenisciformes > Spheniscidae > Aptenodytes > Aptenodytes forsteri. The sequence goes on along the minus strand of NW_008795923.1, from coordinate 3,080,304 downwards.
ACTAAAACATCATAACGGGTGAATTTTGTCAGGCAGGAATTTTTTCCACAGAAAATGGAAAGGCATGCCAGGCTAGATCAAATAAGGAATCTAAGTGTCTACAGCAGGATGATTGAAGTCTTTCGACCCAGCATCTACTGACACCTTAGCCTTCAGTACCTTAAATTTACCAGATGTCTCTCAGTGTAACTTTAGAACCCACTAGGAACATGGCTTTTGGCTCTGGAACATGTCCAAACTGTCCTATTCTTCTGCCTGAGACTGCTCAGAGATCAAAACCTGGGCAGAAGGGCCCGTGTGCTTTCTGGTGGACCAGAAGGGATTCCCAGCAATTGGAAGCTCTTAAAAATGCACGTTGCATTTTTAATGCAAATGCATTGACCACTTTTGAGGGGGAGTGTTTTAAATAAAAACTTATGAAAATTGGCATGCATCCTTTTATAAGAGTCTGGTGATTACAGACACCTGAGAGGAGGAGTCTGAAGTTTTGACTCCTACTTAGGGAGTCAAACCCGCCTTTCCTACTTCATGCAGGAGAGCTGAAATCACCAGACCATGGGCAACTGCAGAGTGAGATTACTCCTCTTCTGTTGGATTTGAATCACTTCATTGCCAATAATGGCAGATTTGGAGAAGAACATAGGTTAGTACATCTCACTGAGCCTGTCCCTCATTTGAGAAAGGTGGGCCCTGACTTACAGTCTTGCTTTAAGGCCTGTTTACTTAGTGTCTGTTTAATGTACAAGGTCAAAGAAATACTGGGAAAAGGAACATGCAAGTCTTAGAATCATAGAATAGTTTGGGTTGGAAGTGACCTTTAAGTTCATCTAGTCCACCCCCCCTGCCGTGGGCAGGGATATGACTTTAGCTA
>NW_008795923.1:2918939-3078843 GCF_000699145.1 Aptenodytes forsteri | reverse complement strand
GACCCAGGTGCAGGACCTTGCACTTGGCCTTGTTAAGCCTCATGAGGTTCACACGGGCCCACTTCTCCAGCTTGTCCAGGTCCCTCTGGATGGCATCCCGTCCCTCTGGCATGTTGACTGCACCGCTCAGCTTGGTGTCATCTGCAAACTTGCTGAGGGTGCACTCAATCCCACTGTCTATGTCACTGATACCGAGTACAGAGGTAGGCACCATCTTTCCTTCGCCACCTCAGCTGTGACAGAAAAGTAAGCCTTGCTTAGTTCACGAATCCTATGAGGATCTCAAGAAAATGGAGGCTTCTCTGAGCCATTTACCTGGGTCTCAGTCTCTGGACATGCTCCTCAAGTATTTCTTTAGGCAAGCCCTAGGCAGTTGTAAGTCTGATATGTGGATCACTTAGACTGCTTTTTGGTGATGCCTATTTTTTGCAAGCGCTATATAAGTAACCTAGATGCCTAAGAAAGACTTCGTAGCAAAAGGTTTAAAGTTAGTCAATTTAATACCTGATTTTTATATACCTTTGTCATTTATTGGAAGTGCTCTGTTCCCATGCTTTGTTGGGACTCTCTCTATCTCAGCCTGATCATTTCAAATATGATCCTTTATAAGCATTCTGGGAAATTGCATTGACTGATGTGTTTACACCTGTAAATGGGATCATAGGATCAACAAAACTGACAGCGGAAAATTCAGCAACTAGCTTAGTAATTTTTTTTTTCATTCCCTGTGCAGATTTTGTTTGTAGATATCAGATTTCCTTGATGTGCTCCATAGATGGCAAACAATTAAACTTCCCTGTACAAATCAGTAGATGTTGCCTACTGTGTGGTAATTGCTTAGGAGACCAGGAGACACTGATGCTACAGCTTTATCCAGACATAAAAAATCTGCGGTTGGATATGGTGTGGAAAGAGAGGTACAGCAGATGTTTGTAGTGGGACATGATGTGGGAAAAGAGGTGCAGCAGGTTTCCCCTTTGTAACTGTTATGGTGGTTCCTGGAAACTCTGCATCAGTTTCAGCTAGAGGCCACCCAACTGCCCTAATGAGTCAAAATCTTGTGATCTAAACTGCCCAGGCTGTTCTAATAGGGCATTTTATTTCCTAATGAGTCTTTACTATCACGTTCTCTTTTCTCCTCGCTCCAATTTATCAGGGTTGAATTTAATTGCTGTGATCACTTGAGGGAAAAAAAAGATAATTTGACGCATGGAGTTCTAGGTTGTATCAGCTAATGCATATTAATGACTTCATGCTTTTGTAATCAAGCTAATAGTGACCTCAAACCCTGCTAAATATGGCAAAAGCCAACTAAAACAAAGCTCTAATAATTTTGCAGATAAAATGGAGATTTTCACATAATGTAGGAATTCCATTTGGGGCCTATTCATTTTGGTGAATTGTGCTGAAGAATGAGGAAGGACACAGTATTTATATTAAATAAGAATGTATTTTTTTTTGCAACCTCATATTTTTTAAAATTTTCAGTGACTCTTACATGGTTTAAAGAGAACGATAAGCTCTTGAAAAATATAGTCTTCATAATTCTGAGAGCCTCAAAGAAAAAGCAGATCATGCTTAGATTCCAACTTATCACATAATTTAACCCATCATTTCAAGTTATAACCTCTGTACCAGTGAAACTTAATTTTGTGGTTTTGGAATGAAATTCAGCTCTCCTTAAATACTGTCATTAGACCATAGCCTATTAAAAACCTTCAGTGAAATAGGATTTGCAAGAGAATTTAGTGGGAGGAGTCCACTTATTCCTAACTCAGGAGGACTGCGCCCCTGCAGAAGCTTCCAAACCACCCCTTCAGGAACATCTCTGCTACTGGGTCCTCGTAATCGTATTTCTGAAGATAGCATTCATTTGTACATCTACTGTACATACATCCATTCATTTCTGTCTGCAGATCAAAGCATTTAAACAGCTCCTTAGTTCCTAGTCAAAATGCTCTTAAGAAAAACTATCTTAAACTTTATATTAGTATCCAAAGATAGCATTCTTTTGTACATCTACTGTACATACATCCATTCATTTCTGTCTGCAGATCAAAGCATTTAAACAGCTCCTTAGTTCCTAGTCAAAATGCTCTTAAGAAAAACTATCTTAAACTTTATATTAGTATCCAAATAAGGTTTAAAATCATATGCCATTTATCAGTGACAATTACATTTTTTTTGGATATTCCTGACTTAGCTCAGTTTAATGCTTTCTTATTTGTCTGGTGCTTTAATTTTCTTCCCAACTGTGTTTAAAGACATTCTCAGAGAATGTGTTAAGAAAAATCCCTCCAAAAACACATCTCAAGAAAAAAATGACACAAAGTTTAAATAAGGAATATTAGAAATTAATAATATGGATTTAAATGGAATTAATGGAAAACAGTAATTAGTAGAAAGTCAAACTAATGAGAACTGCATAGAGCCTTTTACTTCTAGGAGGCTGTGATTCAGTTTAAGTCCAGATCAGTAGTAACTAGCTATGTGATGGCCTGTGTAGGATAAGTGTGTGGTCTTGCATGTGAACAGATGTTGATATTTCAGAAGTCCACACTACAACTGGAACCAATTAATACCCTGCTGGAGATCACAGCAAGGAGGCCCATGACTGAGATAAGCTTGAAGACTAAACTGTCCTCTGACCCAAGAGATGGCTTTGCCAGTGGCAGCTGACGTAGTCATCATTAAGAAACTTGCTGTCCTCCATATCATATGCGTGTTTTGGGTAATCAGAGAAATTCCACATTTTCAGATTTCAGAGGCCTTTGATGACTGTTAGAGGTGTTTAAAAATAGGATGTGTAAAAATGGTAAACTCCAGTGTCCTTGCCTTGTTTTCATGCAGTAGCATGGAGGATAACGATTTGCATCTTTATAGTAGTGTTGCTAGATCTTGCCAACCCAATTACTTATAAATGCTTATTTGTAATGATGGTGATAAAAGTCCCATGGATACTTTACCTGTCTTTAAATATATGCTACTTTTTCAAACCCCATATCTGTACAGAGAGGTGTAAACTGCAGCATCTTAATAGAGATCCCTTTGTACCCAGAGACCTGAAAAGCTGAAATTATATGGCTGGAATACCTGTTCTTTTAGGGAAAAGCTTACAGTCTTGTGAAAGGTTTCAATGTGAAGAAATTAAGGTGCTTGACTGAATCATTTGTGTACAGTTCCATACAGTGACTTCCAAATTTTGGACCTACTTCAAAAAGCAATAGATGTATAGGATACCATGCAGATAGCAGGTCATTGTTCTTGCCAGTGTGTTAAATTCCAGCTTGCTCACTGGAACCTGAGGTAATTTGTAACATTTTCAGGATGGTGAGGAGGTCTGCATCTGTCTCAATTTTATATTTCTTCAGTGAGATGCAGTCTGCCGGTGGAAAGCAGATGTTTAGTAGGAGGGGCTAATTTCCTGTTTTAGATTAGGAGTTACGGGCTTCTCCCCTCTTAGGGCATTGACTATCTTAAGCAAATGTAATTACTAATTGCCTGTCTCAGAGCTGCAATATTCCAGAGGCAGGGGGTGACAACTGAGTACACCTGCACTGACTCTCAGAATAAGGTATGCAGTTCTAAATGCTGTGAGACAGCAGATATACACATGTATAAAGTAAATGTGAAAGATTTTTTGAAGTAGTGAGGAGTATGTTGAAGTGACTTTCTGAAATATCCTTGAACAATCTCGGTTTTGAGAATGGGATTCTCAAACCAGTTTGGAAAATAGTGGTCATTGTATATAAATTATGCTAAAAACTAGAAAGGTACTGTCTCTGGCATTATTTAATTTCATCTATGAACCTGCAAAACCTTATTTCCTTCTACTCTGAAATGTTTCTTCAGTCATGAGATTCATCATAAAGTTTACAGCTGTAAGAGACGCATTAGGTCCTCAAGCCCATCTTTTTGCCCATGGAAGAGTGTCTCTTAGTGTGTATTTTATCTTTTGTTATTTGGACAGTTTGGGGGGACTTTAATTACCTGTGTGTGAACATGCTTTGGTCTTTCACATACCTAGTGACTAAAGAGGCATGTAAACACTGAAATGCAAGAGGTTTATAATGCTAATATTGAGGTATGAATACAGCACTTCCATTGGTGAACCACCACCGAGGTCCTTGTATAAAGCCTCGATGATTTGTGCAGCTCTGGATGATCATTGGCAGTGCTCTTGGGTTCTGTGACAAAGTACTTCAAAAAACAGTGAAACTGTTATACATGTAACCTTTTTAATGCTCTGTAGGTGGGAAAAGAGAACGTTCTCAGGCAGTTAATTTCTTTGTTAAGACCTGGACCACATTTACTGTGCAGGTGTCTTTTGAAATGCTGTTGGAATTACTTTTCTCTTTATTGCCAAACATTTGTCCTCTGCAGGAGGAACTGGGACAGCCACTAATGGACAATCTTATCTTTAAACCTTGCTTTCCTAGCACCATTTTCTTTGTCCATTTGAGCTTTCAGATAGAGCAAGGAACCATAACCACAGGAATCCTCAAGCAATTCTTTGATGTAAATCATGACAGTAAAAGCATTTTAAGAATTACTAGGCACAAAAGCATTACTTTTTTGTGTTTAAAGGTTCAAACAAATTTTAAAATGGATTTAGATATCCAGTGCAGGTGGGTGCTTTTAGTTGTTATTTCTATTGCACGCTATCAGGAAGTCTCACAGAGCCTAAAGCTCCTTTTTATGAGTGTGTGTATAAAGATGAAGTAAAGGTTGGTAGATCTGTGACCCTAAAGGCTCATCGAATTATAAACCATGGGTGAAATCAGTGCTATAACAAGCATATAGTCAGAATATGGTATCATATATAACAGTGCAAAAATAATAGTTCATTTCACATGGAAATGGCATGCTTTACCAAAAACTGATAGCAATGGACATAATGGTACAAGAATGCTGTTTTTACGGTAGGTCCATCTGTAAAACCATCTAATGGAAAAAATTATTAATTTCAAAACCCTGCAAAATACATTTTAGATGTTGAAGATTGCCATTACTACTTCTCATATCAAATTTTATAACCTTGTTATAAAATACATGCTGGGCTGTTTTACTGAAGTTAGATCTGACGCTGTAAGTCTGGGTCAGTGCCATACACCTGGCTTTTGCGTTATTATAAGCTTCTGAGCTTTGAGATGGAAACCAGCTGAGTATTGTGTTTTAGGGTACATCACTGTTTACATGGTATATGATTATTAAGTAACTTTTAGTATTCCTTTCTGAGTATCAAATGAAGCCCATGGAACAATAGAAGTCAGTAACCTAAAACAGTTGTGTCTCACCCAAAGCTCATTAAAATCCTTGAAAAAATTCTCATTGACTTCAGCATGCTTTGAAAGAGTGACTTTTAACTAAACATTGAACAAAACTCTACTATTATGTTTAGGAGACATTTAGGTTGTTGCAGACAGTTATATATTGAAGGTGGTCTTTACTCTGTCTTTCACTGCATATTGTTGTTTGCCTTAAGGAAAGAGAGGAGAAAGATTATTTTTAATACTCTGGGTCACTACAGCAAGATAGCTAAAGACAAGGGTCCTTGAGATTCAGAAATAACATATGGCAGTTGCTGGGGTTAAGCAACAAAATGGGTTTGATTGTACACAGTTAGTCATCTGTTGGGTTACATCCCGTCCTTTCTAACAGACGAGCCAGAGAGAGAACAATTGGGAGGAAAAGATATAAACAAAGGAGTTAGAGATGGCCCTGAGGCTTCCCCATTTAATTGGTGTGTGCATTTTGGATACACATAGATGCAGTTCCCTCTTGCTCTTGTGCATTCATTGTGCTGTGCTTCACAACATTTACTCAACGGTGTTGACGACGTGTTACAGTGCAAGGATCAGAACGGGAAAGGTAACATTTTTGTCACTTCCAGATGCTAATCTGTTTACAGAAGTTACATTAACTGCTACTGTTAGCTGTTTTTAATTAGATTTTTCTCTCATTTTAAAAAATAATATAGAAGATCTGAGCAAAGTGAGTGTTGTGTATCTTCGCTCACTTTAACTGGAAAGAAGGTGTGGGCTTAAAGCTTATACACAAGTAATAGTCATTCTGTATTCTGAAAGCCTGTATTTAAATATGTGGTAGTGAAGAAGAGAGAGCATATATATACCCAACAATTTAAATCTTGTTCACGGGATTCTTTGCTATTTACAATGTTTTATGCTGTTTACTGTGTTCTCATTTTCCTTGCTAATACGTTCTTCACTGATGCTTCTCTGAAAATTCTTTGAGGACATAAGGTTTTACTTACCAGTACTTTATACTCTGTTGTCTTGACCTTCAACCTTGCTTCAGAGGTATTCTGAAGCTAGGAAGAAGAACAGCAAAGACATAATATTATCCCAAAGTAGTGTTTGATGATAAAGCTAAGCAGAAATAATGCTTCTGCATGGACAGGACGTTTTCCTGCTCCCTCCTCACCTGCTCCCTCCATTCCTGCTCCAGGCCACATGCTCTCTTCTCCCACCTGCAGCCAGTGCTGGTGCTTGGCAGACTCTTTGCTGAATTGATTCAGCTTGTCCACCTTTTCAATAATTATTTCCCTCTAGCTGTCAGGCTGTTTTCTGCTGTATTGAATTATGTTTGTCCAGCAAGGTGGGTGATGGCTGTCCAATTTTGGGGAAGACTAGTGGTGGCAAACATAGTTGTAGGAGCAGGTGACAGGAAATAGAACAAGACATCATTTTGTGCCATATGATGTAACTTAAGTCTTGATGTTTCCTCATGCATCCATGTGGTTTAAAAGCCACAGTTTAATTTCCTACATGTAATGTTCATTATTTGCTATATAATCTAAAGAAACATGGAGAATTCTCACACACACATGGATGTATGATATATGATTTAGCTACCCATCTCTTTAATTTAAATTCTTATTTTCATTTTCTGTTTTTATGTGCATAAATATAGCAATTTAATATTAATTTACCATGGTGTTACTGAATCTAATTATGTTTCTAAGAGAAAACAAAGAAAGAGAAACGGAAACATATCAGTATTTTAGTAACTTAAAGTAAACTTTCAGCTTGATTGAAAAAAGTGAGAAGAACAGTGTGCTGGGAGTAAATTTCACTTATTGGGGAATCAGAGAATGTGCTATGAGCTTTAATGAGGTGTTTTAACCTTCTTTAAACTTATTGATCTCGCTGCAGCACTTGACTCCTGTCAAAACATCCTCTTTAGAGCTGGGACTCCCAACTGTAGTATGCACACTGCAGTGGCACACAGGTGTCTTGGCTCCCGAGAAGACGTGGGTTTCTGTACAGATGACGTTTTTCTCTTCCTAAAGGGATTTTAGCTGTGTCCTAACTGCTAGTCAAAGTCTTCTTACAGAAATTCTTTTCACAAAACTGAGATCAGGAATATCTTGAAAATGAGGTCTTAAACTGTGGCTGTTGTCAAAGTTACTACAAAAAGTCAGGATCTAGGAGCTACCCAGCATGCACTCGTATAGGTAGCTTATAGTACTGAGTGTGCTGTAGTACTGTTTCCCAGGTAGAGTTTGATGACTGCTGAAATATTCATGCATAGTAAAATGGTGTTTCTAGGATCCAGCTGAGAAGCAACTAGGGTAAGAATATCTGTGAGTAGGGCATTTTCTATTGGGGTGGATTTAGCTAACCTCTGGGAGGTGATACAAAGGGAACTCATGGCTGGAACTATAGGTACTGCTGAAAGGTTAATGTCAGCAAGGAGACTAGAAGTGCTCCTAAATCAGGTCTCAATTGACCAGTTTCACTGTGGCCATAAATTCTTCTAAATGTGCTCCCTTTTCTAGCAGCATCTCCTCCGGCTTGCTCAGTTGATCTTCCCATGCAATGGAGCATTTTTGAAACAATGGTGTGACTCATAGTTAATAGAAGTGTGTGTCCTAGTGCTGGTACTTGTGTTCATATTACATGACCAGCGCACCTAGATATATGCCTTAACATAAGCCCTTTAAGTTGGCAAATGGTTCAGTTTGGATTTTTATTTATTTTAAAACTCCCCGCTTGCCCCACCCTTCAGAAGAGTTTAAAACATTTCAATTTTCAGATTCTTCCATTTTATAAAGTAAATCCTGTTCCTTGTCTGAAGTTCCCAGCTTTGTATTCTACTCTTGCAACTTTTCTTAAAGCCTATTATACTTCAGAAGAGTTTAAAACATTTCAATTTTCAGATTCTTCCATTTTATAAAGTAAATCCTGTTCCTTGTCTGAAGTTCCCAGCTTTGTATTCTACTCTTGCAACTTTTCTTAAAGAGCCTATTAAATGTGTTTACATGACTGCATCCAAAGATAGACCATGTGAAGGAAGAAGTTATCGGTTTATATAATTTGTAAATAACGATAGTGAATTCAATGTCTCAAGATGAATTTTTTCCTTATCATTTTATCTCAGTTTTTTAATCTGTTTTGAATGTTTGTAATTAATTTGTTTGGCTTGAGATGTTGCGTTTAACAGAATATGCTGATGATTTCATACTTTCACATTTCTTTCAACATTGTATATGAAAATCGGAGCAATGCACAAGTCTTATCTCTGAGCTCACTTGGATATAGTGATAATTTAATGGCTAAGGAATCCAACTTTGGAAATTAGTAATAAGCAGTTATTTCTGTATTTTAAAAACATGCCAGAGTATTTGTTCAAAGAGAATAATCAAGCACAGATTTCTTGTACTTGTTGTGCAGAATAAAAAGCAATGTCCTTTGAGCTCTTCAGAAGCTGTATAAAAAGCTGACTATGAGACTTTCTAATCCAAAACAGTATTCCTTATATTATCACTTCCTCCAACTGTCCATCAGTTATAGTCCTATCTTGTTATGTCCCTCTCTTGCTCTTACATACTATCTACAGCTGTTGTCATCAAAATACCAATTTAATCCTGTACAGGTAAATTAAAACTACATGTCAAAACTTGCAGGCTACCTCTCCTTCTTCCCCTTTTGTGGTTTCCTTGGGATAAACATTTGCCATTCTTCCTTTTCTCCTAGGTACTTATTATAGACAGTAAGATATAATTACAGTATACGTTGCACTTTCTGAGGTATACATTAATTTGTGAGAGAACTTTCTAATGAACATCTAAGCATCAGTAGGTATTAATTACTTTTCATATTATTTTTGAAGCAATTAACAATGTGCTAGGTGACTGCATGTAAAATTTTATTGTTTGAGCCCCAAAGGACTAATAGCAACTGAAAGTGTAAAGGTTAAGAAAGGACAATGCTAAAGCAATAAAGAACAGTGATTTTGGTGACTCATTTCTCCCTTAAATCACCTTAAAATTAAAAATAATGAATATTTAATAAAACACTGCATGTCTAGCATCCAGTGAATAAAAATTACAGGAAACAATTAGTGCGTTGAGATTTGTGCAATTTTCATAACAGTATCACCTGCAATTTCCAATAATGAATCAGGCTGAAAGTAATGTTTTCTTGACAGATTTTCTTCATCAGGGCCCTATATCTAATGCTGTCCCAAACTGTCTGCTTACGCATATTGTATTTGTGGATATAAAAAAAAAAATAAAAAAATAACAAAAAATATTTTTACCTTTTCCCTTAAGGATTTGTTTTCAGTTACTAACAGAAATTATATGGCTCTTATTATGCAACTATTCAGAATTATACAGGAGCTGCACTGCTAAAATTGCAACGGGACATTGTCTGCTTCCATTTACATCAATGTAAACATGAAGCAAAGATTTTAAGGAGTTAACCTCAGCTGTAAAACCATGTACCTGCAGAATACAGTCTCTTATTTTGAAAAGTTATGAATGAGGACTGACATTGTATATGATCTCCCTAAAACAGTTGCCCACAGAAGGACAATGAAAACAAATTTAATTCAGGAAATACACAGTCCCTTTTTTTGCTGAACAAATAAAGCATTTAATTGACTTCCATATGGTTTTGTGGTTCCCCCTCCCCCCTTACTTTCGTATAAAAGAAGACAGCTTTTATGGAATTTCCGTTTTTATTGCTGTATTTTAAAAAAATGAAAAGCAGTTATTACGAAGGAAAAGCGTAACAGGAAAACAGATCCGAATACTCTGAGCCGGAGTGCTGCTGCCTCTATTTGAATAAAAACAAACCCCAAACCTTCCTGTGCCTGCAGTCTCATGCCTGCTTTTGCTTGAGCATTGTTTAAACTCCGAGGTTACTGTGAGTACCGTAAAACAAATGATACCAATGAAATGACAGCATATTTTTCCCTGAAAAAAATTGCTCACCCGCTGTTGTTAGAATCTCCCAATCCCTTGTAAGTCAGTTAATGGCACAAAGTAGCTAACGGTGCATTAGGATCCTAGCAGGCTTCGCGTCAGCTGACAAATGGCTTCAGTGACTTCTCTAGTAATAAGCAAATTCCTCTAATGTATTTCTTGGGCTTTTGCTAACTGTTATTTTTCGCCTCTTGTGCTTTCAAACGAGTTCAAAGTGTATGCTTGCCCAGCTCTGCTTCCATTTCCAATCTTCATTCATTTTCCTTAAGGGTGCCTTTTTTTCCCTCAGGCCAATTTGTTCATCTGAAGTTCCCACACAGCCCATTACAACAGTTTACTTGCCCATAGCATGGTTTTTGACTCCAGGTGGTTTTTGATGCTGCGGGTAATCTACATTCACAGAGAAATCAGAACTTGTGGTGCCTTTCATATCCCAGTACAGGACTGGAGAACACCTTTTGGGGGGATGTTTTATTTATGAATAGATATACTAGCAATACTTTTGGGAAAGGAGCCTTTCTGAGAAGGCTACTTTACTTAGGCAATTGTTTCATTTATAGACCTATTTTATAGTTGTTTGAGAAATTTGAAGAAGCCCTATTTTTAGAATATGGGTTGTGGTCTGCTGGGACTGGCAGAAAATTGCAACTTGTGTTTTGGATGAAAAAAACCAACGCACCCTACATGCTATATGCTTAAAACATAATGAAAAAAATACTCTTGCTGAACTATGGATTACGCTTTGCGACCATATCACTCCATTGCTGAGTGCCACAGTGTCCATGCCAGAGACCCCATAGCAAAGGGGGCTGCAGTTACCCCCTGCTCGGGGCCTGGGCTGGGGCCTCCCCTGAGCCTGCCCAGCAGCTGCAGGGTGCTTCTGCCACATCTGGCTTCTGACTCAGGGGCTTATTTATTATTGTTCTTCCTTCCAGCCAGCTAATTAGCATGCTGGACCGTTAATATGTTGTGGATTTTAGTCCCTATTCTATCTCTTTTTCAGGCAGAGGTTTTATAACTGCAGACAGATGCTGCATACACTGCAGTTAATAGTCAGGTCCCTGAGGTGAGACATCTGGTCATGTAGGTTCCCTGAGGGTCTGCACACAACTGTCCTAGGGTAGGATGAGGAGTCTCTGAGAGACTAGTGTCTCTCACTGACTTTACAGTTTAGAGATATCCACCCTTTAGCTGACTGCAGAAAGGAGACAAACCCCCCATAATCGGTCTCTTTGTTTCCAGTGAGGAGATAGTCACATCCCCCATATATGCCATGAGATCTCCCAAGAGAAATAAAGCTCAGGTAAAGCTTGTGAGCAAATTTTTAAAGTGGTTTAGGGACCTAGCATCTAGGGCTCAATGAAATTCAGTGCCAATCTCCCAGATATATTGAAAGATGTAAGGATGGTCAATCACCTCTGTCCATCACGAGGCCTTGTTTTCAGCTGTTTATAGGTTTGTCACCTTTAAATATACGGGCTAATACTTTTAAGGCAGGTGTTGGCTTTAAGCAGAAGTTTTAGAAGAATATTGTTAAAAATATTAGAATATTTCTAAGAATGAAGATGAAATAGAGACAGGCACTACTGTGCTGGATAAAATGAGAAGAGTCTTATGACTTGTTTCACTAAAAAGCTGCGACAACTCTATTTTGGAGCAGAATCTTCGAATTTGGCAAGGGAACGCTGGAGGGTCAGGAAAGTGCTTTTCACTTCTTCCCTGTGAAAAATCTTCTGAAATTTGAACAGGATGTGAGTGTTGGAAAGTCTCGGTTCACACAAGCTTAGCACAGACTCGGAGTTTAGAAAATAAACCACCCGTAATTATACTTGTACTGAACATGCTCCAGTCCTTGGGCTTATTTTTCCCAGCAATCAGAAATCACTGTGATACTGGACATGGACACGAGAAAATGAAAGCTCTGCCCTGAGCAACAGGATTTATCTTCCTCAGGCCTGGGTGGCATATGGGGGGAACAACATCAATGAAATAATGAAGGGGTTGGTGTTTAGAGCTGTGCTGAGGAGGGAAACCGGGGGGAAACTGAGGTTGGGAGAAAGCTGCGGCAAAAGAAATGGGTAAGTGAGAAAAGGGACAGGTGGGGTCTGGAAACTTGGATGGGAAGACAGAGGAAGTGCCACAGGTGAGAATTAGGATATAATGTTGATTTTAGCCCTTTATGGTAGGGCTACAGCAGGAGCGGAAAAGGAAGCAGTCAAAACTAAGCTTTGGGAACCCTGATTTGGTAGAATAAACGTCCTCTGAGCCCATGATATTTGGGTAAGTTAAGACATTGCTAAGAATTCTTCTTATTGAACTAGAGACTGAACTATAGAAAACAAGAAGGCCGAGTGAGGCGCGAAAGATTGGGGTGGCATTATCCATGGCTCCCCTTGGTGCCTGGCCACTGTCACCTGAGCTCCAAATCCTCTTGGCACGTACAAGACTCGGAAGCCTCCCAGTTCCCTGAACCGGTACCGCTGCTCTGGGAAGTGCCCTTGTCCCTGCTCCTGAGGGTTGCTCCTCCTCACCCATCTAGCACGGCACCCTTCCTTACGGCAGTGGAGTTTCTCTGCTCAGGTGATAAGAACATTCTGCAGTCAAAAAAAAAGGACCAGTATATTTTTCTGAACATCTGATTGAAGTCCTTGCTAGTCTTTGTAGGATTCTTCTTAGTCATGTCACTTTTAAAACTTGTGAGGGAAAAGTCTGGAAATCGTAGTGCAATTTAAACAAAATTCATTGTACAGATAATTTTTCAGTGGCTTCAGGCACAGAGTCTTGACACTGTTTCTTAATTAAATATGAATCTGGTTCACCCAGCTGTTTCTCTATTAACACACTAAATAATCCAGTGCTTCATTAAGTTTGGTCACACATCTGTAGAGCTCAAAACATCATAAAACTTTTCCCCTTTGCATAGTAATTGCCTTCACTTGCGAATGGTCAGCACATCCGGCTATAGAGACCAACCTCTAATGCCAGATATTGAGAGCAGAGCACATGCACACTTTCTTTACTACCTTGCTGTATTATAAAGGGGGTTTATTTTCCCCTCAGAAAAGATACGTATTGATTTTACACAGCAGTGTATTTTGACTATAGCATTTAATTTTGTGACTGAGTCATGAATAATTTGCCTTTCAGTTAACCTCATTCACTGTGTGAGTATTGCAAACATTTTCTTTTGTAAACTGTGCATTTGCAAGAGGATCTTGAGGCCCCTATTGGGATTCATTTGGATCTGCATGTAGAGACTAGTGATTCAGAAGAGTGTAAAAATAGGGTAGCTCAAAGAGCTCTCGCTGCATAAAACACCACTGGGATTATAACTTGTAAGCAAAGGGGAGGAGCTGCAGAAAAATAAAAGCTCCCTTACGGCTATTTAAATCACAGTTTTTTGTCCTATTCTTACTTTGTTCCCGGAATGCCCTTTTCTACTGTCTGGTGCCTAACACTTGCTGAAGAAGTGAGTGGGATTCATTTTTCTCATTGTTCTGCATTTTTCTTACTCCTCTGCTCTTCACACACATACCACTTGGTTGCCCAGAGGCCTCACCCCCACTTTGGGGCTTGGTAGAGCTCCTCTACCTGCTGGAGGAAAAGAGGATGCAGCTTCTTGCTATCTCACAGTTTTCTGGCTATTGGCAGAAAGTCAAAATAACAGTCACAGTGTGTCTCTGCTTAATTCAGAAGTATGGAAGAGCTACAAGGATGAACAGCTGCGTTGGAGGGAGGGAAGGGACATGCTTTAAAAGTCAAACTGGTGGAAGAATTTAGCTCTTTCTGAAGCAGTTCATTTCAGGCAGCCGTTCTCCTGGCAATTTGAGCTTTCTCCTTCACAAAAAAATTCATCCTAATAATTCATTTGAGAAAGAAAGAGTTTATGGGCTTTTTTTTTTCATGTTGTTGATAAACAGCTTCAGTGGTGATTTCTCAGATGGTGTACCAGCTGGTGTTTTAGGTCTAGGATAGGCAGCCGCTGCTCTGGAAGAGGAGAATATTCTGAGAGTGCAGCACCTTCAGAAATTTCTTTTTCAGGAGGCTTGCTGTTTAAGAAGGAGTGCAGTTGTTTTCCTCATGCCTTTTCCCCCTTGCCTTTGTGGCATTGGCTCAGCAGAGTGTTCAGCAGAATTCCAGCATGTTAATTTTTGGTGACAGATTATAAAAATAAGATATATTTTTAATTAGATGACATACTGATGTTAATCAATTCCCTTTCTGGCTTCAATTGCCAATATTTTAAAATATTAATTAAACCACGTTCAGTGCCAAGCCACTCATGATGTGAGGGTTTGAATGAGTGAAATTTCAAAAGATGATGAGTGTGGTTGGAAAAACCTTGGACAGTCTTCCTCAAGAGGGCAAAATAGCATTTAAATATAGTTGAAAAATAATCCAAAAGAAGTGAGACAAAACATGAATGAGATTTGGCAGATCAGCTGACAAGGTTAATGTGCAAAAGATACATGGTAATTATTCCTGTGAGAAACAGAAAAAAACCTAAATAGAAGACTCTTACCTTAGAAATATATTATGCGCTTAAGTTCCAACAAAATAGGTATGAACTAGCTTCCTTCCAATCTCAACATGGAGCAAGAGGAGGACTTTTTGGACTGTGTAGGAAATAAGATGTAAACCACTTGGAGTTTTCTTATATTTGTCATATTAGCCCTGAAAACTGCCTTCTAAGCAGGCCAAATAAGCTATAGGGTCTTCATTAAGCCTGAATGACTTGAGTGTTAAAACATGTTGAGTATGATGCCTAAAGTAAACCTGATGTTCACTGTGCTGTTGACATGTGGTGAGTGTTGCCTACTATGGTGACCTATATTACTGCCCTGCGCATGCCCAAACAGTGCTGCCCTCGGCGAGGTAGAGACCCCATTCCAGTCACCTGACTCAGTACTCTCACATCGTGTTGCGCTTTGCCATGTGGATTAGTAATTAAACACCAGACAAGCGTGAAAACACCACAGCTGGAGGCTAGGGTTCATTCCCCGAGGGACAGGACGTGTACCCCTCAAGAGTATTTCCAGGGAAATACAGTTTGTTTGAGTGTACCTGCACTTACAGCGTAGACGTGTCTGGCGTTCTCCTAAATATGTCTTTTTCGATCCATCTGCAATGTCCTCTCTTGTAGCTAGATCTTATACTGCCTAAAGCAAGAAATACCTTTTATTTCCTATTTATATAGCTGCATGGGGGATCCTGGAGTATAATAGGGCTCCTTGATGTTTTAGTACTTTATTTAGTAACATACGTGGTACTTTGTTTAGCTGCTTCTAGAATATTTTGGGATCTCTGGGATGGGGGAGTGCTATAGTTTAAATCATTACAGCTGCTGTTGTTTCTGAAATGCATTTCAGAGGCAGTGTGGAAGTTGAAATCCTCGTTTCTCGTCATTAGTGGTGCTGCACTGGCTCTAAGAGCCATTTGGGGAACGTAACAGGTACCAAAAAGAAAGGACTCGCTGGTGTAATTGCAGAGATTGGGCAGGCTGCTGGGGGGCAGAGGTAATTTTTTGTGTAAATTCCAGATGTCAGAAGAGCATTAAGTTTCATGAACCATTTTCTTTCTTCTTGCTAAGTTAAGATGCTTTGGACTGTCCCTTGTTCTTCTTGCAGAAGACAAAATACTGAGCTTTTATGTTCATCAGCTTTTTAGAAATCTTGATTGGCCCTGCAGTATGATGAGAAAGGAATTTGAAGCTCATGTAAGATTGTATAAGCTGGCAGAGTAGAAATAATGTAATGGGTTTTCTGCCACTTTATTTCTTTTTACAGTGATTCTAGTATAGGTTCCTGAGATTTTACTTTGGAAATGGGATGCTACGATTACCTGAATGCTCTGAGCTTTCCCCAGACGTTGTTTGCCATGTAGGCTCCCTCTCCAGCACCACTCCTTATTCTGTCAGCCTTGCCTCAATGCATCTGATGAGCATTGTCTGAGGTGAGCTTGCAAGCTCCTCACGTTAGAGCTTATGCTTTCCTTTGCCTTCAACTTCTATGCAATTAAAATGAATGATACGCCTCAATGGTAAAAAGGTGTAGGCTGTTCTTGGGAAAGCATGGACGCGCTGGGTATGTTCAGATGGTTCCAGAGGTTTCCAAGCAGAGGACACAGGTCCTGCCCTTAAATTCAAGCTGTTGGGCTGCCAAGGCACAGTGCTGTTAGTGATGAGAAGGGCTCAGAAGCTTTTGTAGCGCCAGCGGCTGCTTAAGGAGCCATGTCGTTCAGCTGTGTGAGGAACCTCTTCCAGTCAGGAGCTGATTGATGCAGTGTGGAGGCTTTAGGGGAAAATGGCCAATACGATGAGAGGCAGAATGGACTAAAAACACATACAGCACGTTCTTAGTTTGCTCCAACCAACATCTGGCCTGCTTTGAGAGGTGTTTGAACATCGCCATTGGATAAAACAGGACTAATTTTTTCATCAAAAACACATTCCTGGCATAGTGGCCTAGTTGCCTCCCCTTCTTCTGATTTGTTTTCTTTCTGAATTATGAAGCTGGTGGTGTGGGTGGGACAAGAGGCAATAGGAGAAGAATTAAGATTCACAGTTCTACTTTTCTCTAGTTCACTTCTGTCTAGCTGTCGCTTTTCTTACCCATGTACACATGCTATTTATTTTTTCCGTTTTAGTTAATGCATTTTGTAAAGGGTTTTTTCCCCTAAATTGATGGGTATTTTGATGATATTACAGTTTCATGAATCTAAGGTAGGTAAGTCTTAAAAGTATAATATATTCCGGTATTTCTAGAGCAGGATTTTCAGCTCAGCCTTCGCTGCAGTAGTTTGAATTTTCATCATATTTCAAGAGAATAAAAGAAACATGTTCACCTGTTATTATTTGTGCAGCAGATATTTCCTCACGCAATAAAAATAAAATTATCATTTTTCTGTATTTGAATATGGTATGATATTTGGGCCTGCCAAGCACCATGCCCTATCTCCTTTGGTCGCAAGTTAAACAGGCAAAGCTGTGACCAAGTTCAAAGACTGAGGAGGGATTTTTAGGTGATATATACCAGCTAGCCAGTAATTTGTTTTTTCTCCCAGTTTTTTTGCCAGAATCTTTCCTTGGAAAACATTTCACAGTGTTTATGCCTCTCCTTCACTCTTTCCACGAGTATATAATCTCGCTTGTTTGTTTCATTGTTGACATTAATATTTCTGTTTGTTTTGGTTTTCATCTCCCTGTCTGCAGTACTTCCCTTTAGGAGGTGGAAATTTTCATCATTTCCTAATACTATGCCACTTGCATAATCAGTGTAAAAGCCCACATATGGAGTACTCAATATGTAGGAACGCAGAACTGAATTTCAGTCCTATATATAATTGTCAATGGATTATGCATTCCGATGTATTAAACATTAAGTGTCAGTCTACCATTAAGGATGATTTCTGGTATTGGGAAAGATTAATTTAAAATTAATTTATAAAAGATCACTGGCAGGCAGAACAGTGTCGTACACATCTGCAGGGACTTGCTGATTTTCATGATTTTCATATTACCAAATGGCATCGCATCACAGTAACAAGCAATATAGAAAAGACAAAGTAGACCGGGGTCTGCCTCTGCCTAATGGCAAAACGTCATTCCCTGTTAGCTGAGTAGGTTGAGAGAAACTGCACATTTACTATAAGCCAGTAAAGATTTTGAAACAGAAAACTTCAAAAAGTTTAACTTGTACTGATTATGACAGTGTTTTTACTTGTTTTGCTGTTAAAAATGTAACAAGGCAGGACTGTTAAATACCTATGATCAATATGCAAATGTGAAACGTGTTTCTTATTATATACAATCTATATGGTACTTCAGAATCAGAGATAAATCTGTTTAATTTACAGTGGTTCTCTTATGGTGCAAGGTTGATTTCTTGCCTCACATTCAAAAGGCAGGAGCTGAGAAAGCAGTTCTGACCTGGTTTGGGTCAATTTTTCATTTCTCTGGCTGCTCTGCATTCATATCAACTTTTTCCAAACAGAGAAACAGGCGCTCTGCTAAATTTTTACACCATCTTTAATGAGATTCTGGCTTACAGTATGTCCTGGGAGGTTTGTCAATGGATTCATTCATATGCCATTTAGGTACTTCTATTAATCCTTTCAGCCTTGTGGAACAGAGTCAATTATCTCATTTTATACTTGATTTTGGTCTGATGCAAAAAGGGATGTTATGTATTGGAAATAAAATAGATTTTTTTATAGGATGTCATGGGTTATACTCTGGATTGTTTAAGTTGCAATGGCAAATATATGCTGTTGGCTAAAGGCACCTGTTTAGAATATGCTATGGCTCTGAGCTGGTTATGGATGCCACACATTTTGTTTACATAAAGCTTCTCTCGAAAGACTCCCTTTAGAGTTAATAAAGTTTTATAACCATCTGTGGCTTTGAAGTGCAAAATGACTCGACCAAAAGTGCTCTTGAAGCAATAGTGAATGAGGGTGTGGGGACGGTCAGGAGAATGAGAGTCCAGCAGCAAGTGGAATTGCTGCTGTTCAGAGGATGCCACTGTTTTGAAAAGGAAATTGAGGGTAGGAATAGGGTTACAGCTGCACGTCAACAAAAGTCGGCATATGTCAGTAAGTTACCTCTTGGGTATGTCTTGGGATAATAGTGCCATTCTTTCCTGCAATCTGAAACACTCCAGTTGTCAGTGTAAGTGGATGTCAGCATAGCATAGTTCTCCTTGGCTGTGAGCGACCTGATGTAGTTCTTACCCCATGTGAAACACTCTGCAATTGAAAATATGTATGGAGTCCCGATTTTACCAAATAAACCTTTCCAGATTCTTTCTGCCAAAAATCCAAGCCAAGAAAATACACCACTCCCATAATACTCTAAGATGCCACTTAATGGTGGCTTTTATCATACTCCTTCCAGTTTTCACTCTCATTTAGGCATTTGAGTGATGCTTTCAAGAAGCAGCCACAAACTGTATGCAGTTTCCTTGTACGCAGTGTAACAAACAAACGCACAGCAAGAACCCTACAGTTCCTGTTTGTCTACAAAGGTAGTAATTTTTACATGCTCGTAGGAGTTTTCCCTTGTGTGAATAAAATGTGTGCCTAGAAACAAGTGTCCTAGGAAACCAGGCCGGGAGCATTTCTTTCAGTAAATTATTGATTTGTTCAAAAAGTTGGCATGGATATTTGAAATGGATCACAGATAATTGCACTGATAATTCCCTTCCCTTTCTTTCACCAAGGATTTACATTAAAATAAAGCTTACCAGCAGCTTTAGTTACGTATGTATGCACTGTTTAAATGGAGCTGAAAACACTCATCAAAGTATGACCCTTTCCCTGAATACGTTTCCCCAGTGCCAGACTCTGAAGGTTGCATTACTGTATAATCAGATGAGTAACAATATATACAGTTTAGGTCAGACTTGGCAGGACCCAGAGCAGCACTAGCATCAGATAAGATGGTTATCACTCGGTGGGGGTCCTGGGGAGGACAGCCAGTCTAGTGGGCCATTGACCATGGAGCACCATGACTGCTGGTAGGTGAGGTAGAGCCAGTGTAACTGGGGATTACTTCCAGCCCCATCATTCGTGAGAACTACAGGACGCTTTAGGCAGCTGGCACAAGGTGGAGCAGTTTTAAGGCTACATTAATTAATGTCAAAATATTGGCCTGATATAGAGCTGGCTCAGGATCAGAGGAGAATGAAAGCAATTTATTGTGTTCATCTGTATGTGCTCTGTGTATGTCATATAAATGTATTAATACTGCTTGACATGTTTATATTTTTATATTGAAAGGATGGATAGCTCTAGAGTAATTTACTGCTGTTACTTTATTGCTCATATTTAGTTTTTTATTTCCATAGATGGAATAAACTGATCTTGATAGAAGCAGTTGACTGCATTTCTATGCTCTATCAGGTTAACACTGTCGACAGTGTGCTGCTTGACTTTTGCTGCAGTGTGGTGGTGTTTTGGCGGTAAGATTTAATCTCAGTGTTTCCCAAAAGGTGGTCTAAGTTTAATGCATGCCTATAATAAATTATATGTAGAATAGCAATAGCCTGGTTGTGTTTGTCCAGAACTGGAAGCAGAGTTGCCCAAAAGCCTAAAATAGAAACGGGAAACTGGGCCTTTGCAGTGAAACCTGGAAAATTGAATAGGATGTTTTAGCTTCCATAAAGCTATGGTGTAAAGACATATTTAACACCTCAGAATGGGACCTAGATCACGAGAAGTACCTTATGTTGTGCCTTATTATGAATAAGATGGTTTTATGTCTGTCTTCAGAATAGTAAGTTTTTTATCCTCAATATTTAAATCATTTTAAGTATTGGCTCCATATTGCATTATATTGATGTATTTCAAATTCTATTCCAGTGCCTTTGCTAATTAATCTTAAAAAAAAAAAAAGTTTAAAAAAAGAGCTGAACTGGCACATAGATGAATTGGTAACTCTCAGATATTTAGTATAGATGAGTGTGTGTGTTGCATCTTTGTTATCTTGCCTTTCTGATAAGATACAGTAATACCTAGTGGGGTTAGGTAGCTGCAAGGAAGATGTGAGTAGCAATGTACTTGAGGCCAGAGGGCTGGGATGCCAGAATAACAAGGAGCTACTGCCATCAGGGAAAGAGGGGATTATTTAAGCACTGAATTATTAGGCATCTAGTTAGATGTGTATGCATTCTCACTTCATTAATCTCCATATCGCCTCCTTCAGTGTGATAAGCCCCCAAACAGAGGTCTTGCCACATTATGAAATCCTATTCTCAACAACTCTTCCTGTATTTTTATTCCTGGCCTTCAATTCCTACTAAATATGTGTACACTTATTTGAATGTGTGACCAGCTTGTTTACACCTATATGTGTGCCAGGCCTGGGATGCTTTTTGATTGTGCAACTAGAAAAACATAAACAAGACAGTGAGATATGGATGTTTAGGGAATCAGTGTGCCCCTCATGGAATAGTTGTGTCTCTACAAGCTCCTGCTTTGCAAGTTCCTGCTGTCCCTCTGCAGGAACAGTTCAATCCAGAACAGCCGTACGCCGTTCAACCTTGCCCCAGTAGAAATCAACAGATAAATCTGCACAGATTTCACTGAAAGTAAGACTGTGAGGAACGAGATCTGCTGTGCACTGTTTCTTTCTACAGATCCTCCTATTCCATTTATAAATATTTAGCCAGATGCCTCCAGAGTCAACCACGGAGTCAAAGTTCGAGTTTAAAGATAGTTGTGCACTACAGGTGGGATTAGTCTCACTAATTTTCATCATCTAAAAATTAGGAATTTAATTTAAACTAGTCCTTTAGGTTGCTTTCGTGGTTATTGAAAGACATCTTCAGAGAGGAATTCATTCTTCTTGTATTAGGCTCCTGCATGGGTTAAACTGCTTCATAGTTTCCTCTTTCTCTGGGCATGGACTGTTGATGGAGCCTAGATGCTCACCTCAGGCTAGATGCCTGCATTTTGGATGAAATTATCTTGTCCCTAAATACTACTGACTTTAAGTGATCAGCCGTATTTATTTCCATACCAGACAAACTGGTATGGAATATGCATATATGCACGTATAAATGGAATATGCATATATAAATAAATATGCAAAACTCGGAAATATTGCAGCATAGTTATGCAAGGTATATATCCTTTGATGTATTCCACTGCAATCAGTTGGTGTATTGATTGATCTGAGCCGCTCAGGTATGGGAGCAGCGGAGGGCACAAGAGGACTGAGCTGGGAATATGTGTCATTGCTGGATGCAGCCCAGCTTTTCCAGAGGTTCCTTCCTGTGTAAATGCCTGCTGCTATTGCTCACCTTCATCCTCTGTGTCATTAGGCTCTGGGATGAGTGACTCCAGTGATGTGGGGGCGGGAGGTGGCATTCCTTCCCCACCATGGTTAGTCACCGCACGTCCTGCACCTCAGTGCTTCCCCTGTCACCCCGTGACCTCAGTGCCACCCCCTGTCCCGAGAGCTCCCTTCCCAGCTTTTGCTGTTCTGGGAGTGCTGGGCTTTGTCTGCCTGCCTTGAACTGATTTTGATGCCTGGCAAAGATGACAGTGTTAGGGAAAGCAGTTCATGCCACCCAATTCCACAGGAAAAAGGATTAGGGCAGCACAAAGTTTTGAATGGCATTAGTGAAGCAATTGATCCAATGTAGAAACAAGTCCGGTTTTTAAGTATCTGCAAACAAGACAGGGCATCAGATACTCATTAGTACCAGGAGCTCACAATAAGCTGTGATGAACACTTCCATTTGTGCAGCAGTGCCAAAGGGAGATGTGGTTGGTTGGTTGGTTTGTTTGTTTGTTTGTTTGTTTGTTTAGCTCCAGGCCCTAGTTCTTACCCTAAATGCAAAAATCCTTCTGTTTATATGTTGTCTTTCGTGGAGCTATTTCTGATTTCTTGTGGTACAGGTAGGAGGAGACCACAACCCAGAAATTTTAATGAAAGATCCAACTGAAAACAGATGAATGCGTTTTAACTCCTTTGTGAGGAGAGGAGTGTTATTTATTTTTTGCATCAGTATATGCTGCAGTTGGACATTCTTGATGGAAGTGAAGAGGATCTTGCCTGTGCTTGACGTGATGACATTGGGTGTTCTGCTGGTAAACAGACTTACTGAAGTACATTGCTAACCCTTTGACTTGAACAGCTAGTAAAAATTTCAGGTCTTAGTAGGTTATTCCCAGCAGAAGGAAAAAAATGAGGAATTTTTAAATGCCATTTTCTGCCTTACATGAACTTAGAACACCCTTCTATCTTAAAAGAAAAAAAAAACAAATAATCTGGGGCAATCTTCTTGCCCATATCCCGAGATTCTTTCAGCCATAACCTTAACATAAAATGTTTATTTATTCTGCACATTGATACTATTCAGGTTATTCTGTGATTTTTGTTTTTCTGCAGTGGTTTTTCTGTTCCTGAGTTTTGTTTCTGCTTCTTCTAGTCAGCTCTTTTTTGTTTTTCTTTGTCCATCATCTCAACCAAAATGATTTTAGCAAAATCATTCTGCCAAATTTACTTGAATCTCTGAGAGGCCTTGCGTTTGCCTTTGCTCCAAGCAAAACTGTGTGCTTAGCTGTCTCTTAGAGATATCCCTTATCTCTTAGGTTAGAGATATCTTCAGAGAGACATCTTAAGAGATATCAATGTTCTCTCTTAAGGGAAAAAAGTGATGAAACCTTTGATAGAAGGATCTTTGATGAAAGGATATCTTCTTTCCTAATTGTTTTCTTTCTTAGTTCTCAATATTTGGTACCATATGAAATACTTCCTCATTGTGTTACGATTTACAACACATCATATAGCAGACCTACATGAATCAGTGGACTGCTTTTTAAGGCATCTGTGAAAAGTAGTTGAAAAAATGCTTACTGTAAGTAGGCTTACATTACTATACAGAATACAAAACAGTTCTTACAGGAAGATGTTTTGAGGTCAGCAAAGTGTTTGAGAGCCACTCTTAGTCCAGCTTAAAGGTAAGACTATATACAAGTTCTGTCCTTACTGCAGTGCCATAGCTCCTGAACTTTCTCATCAGACAAGAGTATGATGAGAAGTGGTGTTGGTTGGTTTCTTTTTTCTTATCTCTTAGGTGCTTTCTATATTTACGTGCAGTTTGCTACTTTTGATGTGAATACGTTGTTATATCTGCTACCAGGTAATTATGGCTACAGGATTTTTTTTAAATAGTATTTGTCCCTCAGATTACCTTCATGAATGTGTTAAAGGAACCAAGTGACAAAGGCAAAGTGATGGAAAAAATAATCTTTCATGCAAAAACAGGAGAAGTAATTATTAGGAAATATTTTCCATCTTCGCTTTCTCCAGGCTGAGGGCAGTTTACTCTTCCCAAAGCTGAGTGAAGAGAGTAAGATCAAAGGGCATCCTAAAGCTTAAAGATGGTGGTGCTAGAAAGGAGAAGCATCACTAAGAGCTAGTAGGTACAGAAGGACATAAATAGGATAAATACTATTTTTAAAGGGTGCTGAGGCTTTTTACAAAAGTGGATGTGGTGTTCAAATGGACAGAGCACTTCCAATCCGCTCACCCAGGAGAGGTGAATACAGATGCCCTGCAGCTCCAGGATCTCATGGACTGCTTCAGGGTTTAAGAGGCCATTTCCCCCATGAGGGGCATGTGGGCAGGTCTGGAGTGGGCCAGGGCATGTTGCGTCTGGCATGGCTCTTTAAAAACTCCACAGTCACAGTGACAGGAGACCAGGAGCCAGCACCTTCCAGCCAGGAATAGAGAACAGCCTGAAGTGACTTTACAAATGCTTTCAAGGAACATCGAAAACTTAGGCAATGGCAAAAAGAAAACTGTTTGTTGCTTTAAGCCTTTGTTCTGCCTCCTGACTTTGAGTGAATAAATACATGACGTTTGTTTAGAAGTGTTTGGGTTTCCCTGCAAACTGAGATTCTGACAGCTTTCCACAAAAAAGGGTCGCTTGTGCCAAATACAGATGGTCCAGTCAGTTGAACAAACGGCGTAAGAAACTGGGCAAGGCATAAACTAGACTGAGGTGTTTGCACTGCGTGTTCCCATGAAGGGCAGCAAGAGGGGTGTGCACACAACAGAGGACTTGCAGAACTCTACAAGTTGTGCTCCAACATCACACCTTCCCTAATTTTTGTACCCTCTCTGCACATGGTCTTGCTATGCATTCAGTTGTTAGATTCTTCATGAACTCTGCTTATATAGTGTATATTCAATGATTGGAATATATATAGCTGAAACAATTAGATGATAACCATACTATCTACCTGTGGATTTAAGAAATTTTCTCAAGTCTTGGCTTTCTTCTTGGGTCTTTAGGTTTTCATAGCACAAGCTAAAAAATCCATCCAAATGCAAAGTGTAGGTTGTGTTCTTTTGTGCTATTTTAAAAAAATGTTTTACCTAGTAACTGCTGAAGGACATCTGTGAACATCGCATGTAAACTTAAATGCCCAGTAAACTTGTAAACATCTGTTTTGCAAAGAGTGGACAACATGCAATTATTATGTGCGTGCTATCATTTTTAAATAACCTTTGCTTCACATGAGATAAATTCAGATGGGTTCTTTATTCTGTGGACAGTTTTTTGATTGAACATCATTGCAAGGCTGATTATGCAGTATTGTCATGTGCCCTCTGTATCACTGCGGCTGTTGTGTGACTGGAATTTGGAGCATGCTAACACAATTAATTGAAATACCCTGTTCTTAAGATAATTATTTACAGGACCGTGTTGTATCACTGGGTATCATTGTGAACATTTTAAATACCATTTTTAAGATGTAATATTTTTTAATGGTTTACAATACAAGACCCTTTATCATTCATATGCTAGAGTATGTATTTTACTACAGTATGTTCAGACATTTTACAGTGTTCCTTGGGGATCCAAATCCTGCAAGTTTGTTTGACATGTACCAAAGTCACCTGTTCTGCACTGTGGTATAAATAACTGTTTATAAGAGAATACTTCTGAGGATTTGAAGTTGAAGAAATACAGTACATTCATCTACACAATAGAGAGATACATAATATTTTGGGAGAGACTCACTTAATTCTATCTAGCTGAGTTGGGATTGTTTTATTATAAAACCACACACTAGAGAAGCCATTTGCTAACTTTCATTTTTCTTTAATGTATGGAACATCTTTTTCAGGCAAAGAGACACAGATGAAACTTAAGTGGTTCAGCAGATTCTAGATCAGAGCTTAAGACGTAAAAGAGTTTTACTGCTGTGACTCAGGAATAATTATTAGGCAGATAATGCCAATACCATTATAACCTGTAACAAGATGATGACAGTAACATAAAATGAAGCATTGATGTAACTACGGGATTTTATTACTGATAGTGAGGTAACACGAACCTGCCCAGGGAAGTTGAGAACAAAGCCATCTGGTGCAACGTTTGAGAAGCCTTTCTGTGGGACTGCACAACTCGAGAGGTACATCAGTTTGATACATTTTCAGACTTCACTTTCCACTCCAGCTTGTAGTTCCCAAATGTATAAATTCTTCAAAAAAAAAAAAGAATAAAAATGCATTAGGGTTCTATATGTTTTCAGGAAGATTCTCCAAAGCATTTCTCCTTACATTTCCATCCAAAATGAGAGACATTCAACAAGTCCTACTAAAAAAGGCAATTCTCTATTATCAGAGGCCTTCAAGAACAACTGTAAGAATTTAAGGAAAAACTTGGTTTAAGGACTATTCTGTTCCATGCTTATTTTATGCATTAAATAATGTAGTAAATGGTTGGACATTTAACAAAGGATATCCTTTGCACAGTAATTCCTGAAATATGAAATATGACCTTCCCTCCTCCCCCAAAGAATTTATGTTCCTATGACCTACCTCACTTGCATTTTAGGTGCCCATATATCCATCGTTCTCATCCTCAGAACTCCCACTCAGCAGCTGCCTATTTTGGCGGCGCTTGTAGTCCGTCCGCAGCCATCCCAGGTTTTTACATTAAGGATCTGTACAGACGTGAAATTGTACTGCTGAGAATGCTCAGAAGCTGTGTTGGCTCAACAGAGTCAAGCACCTTACCAGCAAAGTTTATTTAAAGGGCAGGTGAAATAAGCACCTGCCTACTGTAACAAAGTGTTAGACCTGGCAAAAAAAACCTCCCACTGTTCCAGAATGAAATATTTATTATTCATTGGCAATAATTATTTCTTGAAAAAAAAATAAAAAAGATAGCATGATTAAATTATTTTTCTTCTTATTTTATCAGGGAGTTAGAAGGTTAATGGGAAAGGCCAGAAAAAGCAGTTTTGCTTGTTCTATAAAAGTAGACTAAATGGAGAGCTGTCAACAGAAGTCCCCAAAGTAATACTCCACATGCTTCTGTATGATTAAAGCAGCTGTGTGGGCTCTCCTGGAGTGCCAGCCTCCTCAGACAGAGCTACCTGAGGAGCTGGTGGTGCCATTAGGGCCATGCTGCACCACAGTCCGAGAAAACAACTGAGCATAATGTGGGATGGGACGCAAGGTGGCAGGGTACTTGTTTAGGGACTCATCTGAGAGGAGACATGACGTTCCTTTTACTAGGATCATTTCTGTTTCTTACTTACATTAGTAGGACAAAATACAGAAGGGCTCTTGGAAGGAAAGGCTGGAGCACAATCTCCTCTGTCCAAAATGAGTGCTGTAATCTCTAGCCAGCGGAGTTATTTGTTTGTGTTTTCAGTGAGTCCCTTTCTTCTTCATCCTCTGCTTCCTGCTCACAACTTCCCAAATCTTGAATTATTTTCGGCATGGTGGTGTGGCTGCAATGAGAGTATCCCCTTCCTAATCCTTTACAGAAGCCTTTAGTCCCAGGGGGTGATTGTGTGGGAGGTAGAAGATATGGATTTAATTAAATTTAAAGGCAGTGGCCCTTTAAAGTGAGCTAGTCAATCCCTATCCTTCATTTCTAGTCTGTTATCCAAGAGACAGGGTATCACTAGAGTGTGTATTTTAAAAGGAAACATAGGACAGTGAGTGAAGAGTTGCAGCTGTGGAGAGCAGGCCTTTGAGGAAGAGGGTGGTGGGTGCCCTGTGTACAGCCAGTCATGGGGACCCAGAGAACAGACCTCAAGCACAAAAGCATCAACTGTTTTGTGTCATAAGAGATATGGGTTTGGCCTTGAAGTAAAAAAAAAAACCTCCATGTGCCTAGAGCTAATAGTACCATTTGTACTTACATGTCAGGTGGTGGCTATAGGGCGGAAGAAAAAGAAAAATGTCAGGTAGTTGCTGAGCTTCCATTTTCACACAGCTCTCTCAAGACCTTTCTTTTCTTCAGGTATCAGCCTCTTGCTATTCCAGATATATAGTAGACTCCAACAGATCGTTTGATTTGCATTTGTCTGTGCCTGGAGTCAGTGATGACAAGCCCTTCAGTCTGCATGTACGCCCAGGACTTGGAAGTGTTTTCCAGCTTTCAGTCTCACATCATCCAGTCATTTCTTTCTGTGCCCTAAAATTCATGTTGTATTATTGTGATATAACATTAAGAAGCAAAAAATCTGCATCTTGTTTGTAGGAGGAGAGATACAGATATCATAGTTTGGATACTAGTTTGAAGCAATAGGGTCCAGTGCTTATGCAAAGGTGTCTGTGTGGGCAGAGCTATAAACCTTACCTGTCTCAAAGCCTCAATAAATAACTTGACTGTTCATTTCTATCAGGGTGGATCTTTACATAACTAAGCCCTGATCCTTCATAAATGGTTTTGCAATCTTACAACGGAAGGTATTACATATAAACTTCAGATCATTATCCATCTTAATTATTATCCATTATCTAAACCTCCTTGGTCTTCAGACCTGAAGTTCACATATCAGTATGTCGGTATTCAGCAGAAGAATGTGCTAGTTTGGTACTAAAAACCTCTTTAATTAGAAGCGGTGCATTTAACTGTTGCTAGATTTATTTTTCTTTTTTTTGGCAGGAGGAGTGGGTCTTGAGGTTGCTATTTTAATACTGAGCTAAGAGGGGTTTTTCATTGTCTTCAGAGGTGAATCGTAAGTGGAAAAATTTTGAGTCATGAATCGTGTATCTTTGATGTTACTTTGGGGGGTGCTGTAGTCCTATAGAAGTGTGTAGCGAAACACAAAAGGTGGGATATATGTTAGAAGATTTGCATGGGAGACTGCAGATTGAACACAGATGAAGGACAGTCCCCAGGTCAGGACCTCCCTTCTTGAGACACTGCCTCTTTCGCTGTGATGTGCAGCCAAAGCCTTCACTAGAGGTGTTTAGGCAGATTCCCCTTTTATAATAGAAAGGAAGGGTGTTCAGAACGTTTTCAGTAGGAATCTAGAACCTTTTTCTTTCCATTGTATGATCCTTCCAGATCTGGTTGTGTTACAAAAGCTGTACATGAGGCAGGTCTTTTGTTAAGAAATGAGGAAGATTATAATATTGAATCTCATTTGGGATGAAAAGTCTTCTGTTGTCAAAACTATGATAAGATTATTATCTTCTCTTTGTTACGTAAGATTACTGACTGGCAGAATTTACTTCATACATAAAATTTATTGTGCTGGATGATTGTTAATTTAAGTATTTAAAAATACTTAAATTGCCCATCAGAATGATTACTGACTGGCAGAATTTACTTCATACATAAAATTTATTGTGCTGGATGATTGTTAATTTAAGTATTATTATCATCAGAATGGGCAGGCCTTTATTATGGGCAGTGCTTTCAATGGTGATCAAAGGGAAGTAAGTCCTAAAGTAGTATTCCTATCGTACTGAGCTGCATCCTTAGTCTTTCAAGTCCTGAAACACTGTTTTGCATTTCTTGAACTGAAGAAGTATGTGTGTAGGCTGTCATCTGTGTAAGCATAATTTCATTTCCCTAAGCTTCAGCTAGGTGGCAAAAGGCAAAATGGTTGCACACACATGACCATTACCACTCACACATTCACCACCAAGACTTGTTTTTTACAGAAATTAATTACAGTAAGAAGAGGTTCAGATCACTTATGCTTGAAATCATTAACATATTTACTTAGTATTAATATTGTGTTACCTTTAGCACCTCACCGGTGTGCTGAATGTGTGCAACACATTTATTAATATTAAAATCATAGAGTTGGTAACAAACAACTTTTAAACATCAAAGCCCAGAGAAAAATTAAGCAGGAGTTAAAGTGTCGTGTTATAAAATACGTAGCTCAGAAAGCAAACAGTTTATTTTGTTTATTTTGATTTGCAAAGCTATTCTTCCACACGAGAGGAAACCAGACAATTCAAATCAGTTTCTAAGCCTCAGAAAGTACAAGCTAGATGGAGAATTTATATTTCAAGTTAGTTGCAGTCGTCTTTGCCACTGTTTTCTCACAAGAAAAGAACAAAAGTATGTCTTAATATTTTTGCATCTTTATATATCAGAAATTTGCCTTCCCACACTTAGAAAGAAGTGCTGGAAAAGAGGGTTATTTTGATCCCTGGGCCAAGTTCTTTAATGCCAAATCGCAGTGTGGAAAGAATGTCTCCGTCCAAGTTATAAATCCTTAAAATGAGCTTTGATGGAAAATCTGGAGTAGTTTCACAGCGGAATCTCCTCAGCTCCATGTGAGGCGCCCCATTGCTGCTTTGCTAAGGCAGGTGCCCACTCCATCCAGGAATGGTCTGGTTGATCGCAAGAGTGGCTTCTTGCTTGTGAACAAAAAAGGAATCAACAAAGCAAGGATGTTTTTGTTCTGCAAATTACTTCATGATTTCCAGTCAGGTCTGAGATTGTAGAAGTTTTTTCTCCGTTCTTCTGTGTGGTGATATTGGTGAGCCACAAAGGAAACCTGTGCAAATTCAGTTCATCTTTCCCTT
Organism: Aptenodytes forsteri; assembly: GCF_000699145.1. Classification (NCBI taxonomy): domain Eukaryota; kingdom Metazoa; phylum Chordata; class Aves; order Sphenisciformes; family Spheniscidae; genus Aptenodytes; species Aptenodytes forsteri. The sequence goes on along the minus strand of NW_008795923.1, from coordinate 3,048,295 downwards.
TACAGAAAACTTAACTTTGCTTACCATGGGTTTGTTTATTAAAGTGAATGCAGGACTAGTCATGAAACTTACCCTGGCAGTGACAAGACATTTCTGAGACATAAGATTCATACAAGTTTAGAGTATAGAAGTCTCATTCAGGGGAATGGAATGGGGCCTCTGGTGTGTAAGGCCTGTATTGCTATCCTGGATGCCCAGAAAAGTAGAAATATGGCTTTCTTTTTACCCTTCTTCCTTTGGACAGGCACAGGTGCTCCTTCTCAAATCAGCTGTTTCTTCCAAGGGAGATCTGTTTAGCCAGGAACTGTCACAGACAGCCACGGCTCAAGCTTTGGGCAGGCTTGGATGATGTTCAAGTGTGTGTGCACATACAGGAGAGAGAGGGTATTTCATGTATTTCAGTTCATTTATTTGTAGTAGAGAATGCTGTCACTGTCCTTTTGATCCAATTAATTTCTTCACACATCACCACTATTAAGACTAAAGCATGTCCTCCCCTTATATTTGTCACTACTATAGCATCACACCAGCTTACAGAAGCATCTCCATGTATGTCCCACCACGCAGGACAGTCAGCAGCTTTTTCTATCACATACTCCCTCTCCCTCATCACTTCTGGGACGCACATATGTCAGTATTAGCAGGAAGGGCTGCTCTGTAGGGAAAACCAATTTGGTACTAAGGAACCGGCATCTAAGGTACACATTTTGGGGATGGAGGGTTACTTGGATCAGTTCTCGTTTTGCTGCATGGACTAAATGCCAGTTAGTGAATGGAGCGCGTTCATCATGCTCTTGAAGCACGTCTCTCCATTTCATTTCACATGAAGGGGATCTCTGAGAGAGCACAAGTGATAGGAGACTGCCTTTGGAAGCGCACTCCTTATCTGAACTAAAATGCTACGACAGATTCACCTTTTGAATGGTGTCTCTAGGTGTAACACTTATGCCCAGCAGGGAGTCCTGGTCTTCCTCACTCTAATAAAATTAACTGAGATGTTAGTTTGAATCAATGTTTTATGTAAAAGCTGTATTGAATAATAGGTCCTGTATTTCATTGTACTTTCACTAAATGGATGCTGAAATGTACTTTAAAGTTAAAAAATATATCTAAGAAATAATTCCAAAGTTGTACAGGCAAGTATATGGAGTATTTATAACAGAAAGTCTCAAGGTTGGCTGTTTTGGAGGATTGCTCCGTGTGGCACCTAGTATTGTCTCCTGTTAATTCAGGAAGCTGAAGGCCAATATTAACTGTGGTGGTGTTGCTCCCTTAACAAGTACCGCTTCGCAGCAGCACAAGTCTGCAGAGAAGCAGATGTCTGGTTGGGTCCTCTGCAGCTGCAGGATGAGTATCTGGCTCCTTCCTGTGGCACTTCATTGCTATTGCACAGGACTGAAGAGTAGCTGCAGTAAGCCAATAAACAAAACAGTATGGTTAAACTGTAAAGCAAATCGGTATGATTCTTTTCAAAGGATGAATAAGTTATTTCATTCTATAAAGAGCTGGATTTTTAACTGTGCAATATACAAATCACTTAGCAAACCTTAGGCGCAAATACACAAATACATACTCAGAGAGGCTTATACTGTTCCTTTCCATCTGGCACAGATGCATCAAAAGTCTTGCCCCTGTGCCATTAGTGAATATTGGCCTCAAACACATGTATTAAACTAATTCTGAGTTGGAATTTAGTAAGAAATGGGGAGAAAGAACACATTAAGTCAGTACAAATGTTACTTGGGTGATTAGATCACAAACTGTAAGTGAAACTTGGAAATATAAAACAGTCCCCTTAAAGCTGGGCAAGTCATCTAAAGCTTGCCAGTGATTGTTGAAGAGTATTGTTTCTATTCATTTTCTTACTGGGATTAGTGGAGTTTTATTTATTTGTATTTTTATCTGAAAATTACTGAGTAGTGTTGATGGATACATACTGCTATTTACAAAACAGAATCATACTATAGGGATTCTGAGATTTTGGTTAATTGGTATGTATCCCTGTAAACGGTTTCTATTCCTTAACTTGTGATTGTTCTCATTTGCTCAGTGGGATTTAGAAACGGGGTTTGTGGAATGTCATTTAATAGTCATTTCATTTTGTTAAATGAAATGCATTGGCTTCCATCTTGCCTATAAATTAAGTCATTCTAGTTTCATCTTCTGGCTATATATTTTTAATTCTGTAAATATTTTTCCTTCTCATGTAATTTGCTTAATGTTACAAAAAGTGCCACCCCCAGCCCCCAGCTTTTCTTTATAGCAAATGAGTCGCAGTATGTTTTCTATAGTCCATTAAATCCGGACATAAATGGGATGCTTGATCTGTCTCTTATGGCAGTCTAAATATGAACCATTGTTTTCAAAGTTAGCCCTTTTCCTTGCTAAGTGGAGTTCTGAAACTAATAAATTATTCTTTTGCAACCCAGAGAAATAATCTTCAATAAGAAAATATTTAAAAGGTTAGATCCTGCCTTCCAGTTAAATTTTCCTTAGTGTGGAGGCAGTGGGAAGGAGAAAGGCGTCTCATTGCAATCTGATTTCCTCACCCTATTCTAACGCTAGTCAATGCGTTGCCCAGCTTCTCTTTATAAATACAAGCAGCTTCAGGAACGCTCCAACACGTGTTTTGCTACCCACAATTTATTAGCCAAGAATAGCTATGTTGAAGTAGAGTTGTGGTCATGCCCTCTCCTCTGGCAAATCCTCTTCGTCAGGGACTCTGGGACTGTTATGTAGGCTCTGCTGGGTATTCAACATCCAGGGTAGGCCACTCACTGGAAAACCGCCCAGGAAATAAATATACAGCCTTTACAGCCCATTTTGTAGCATACTGGAGAACAACAGAAACAAGTCATCAGTCTCTTCTTCTACCAGCATGATTTGAACGTGTGTTTCTGGGTGAAAAGCTCTAAGTGCTGTTAACTGTCAGTTGTCTCCAATGGCAACACTTTAAGCAGAGTAAACACATTACACTAGAAAGTCATATAGCCCTTTTATTAAGTTAACAGTGCTATATTTCCACTTTGGCTGACTTAAAATTCTGGTGTTGGGGCTTTTTAATAGTTTCATTTTCCTTTATTCCAATTTTTTTTAAAGAAAAAAAAAAGGATTATAAAATGAATTGATATAATCCAAACATAGAATAAAAGACAGAATCCTGCTGTGCTAAAAAGTAGTATTGTATATTGCTGTGAACCATTGCAACCCAGGTATACTGCTAGCAACATTTTTTGTAATAGGTAACTTTCCCTTCAATTTCTCCAACTCGTTTGCTACAAGATAAAGAGGAAAGAAAAATCTGTGGGAAGCTTGCTGCTGCCTACAGATTCCTTTTGGGAAATGGGGTTCTTAAAAAGCCTCCCCACCCTCAAAGGTATTAGGGTGGTATCGTGCACAGAAGAGAGCATGAGAGTGAGCACTGGGGGACAGCATCTCAATTCTGTCATGCTAATGAATGAGGATACAGTTGTCTCCTAGAGAGTATTTTGAAGGACAAGTGATGAGAACTGGATACTATCCGTTTATTCCCACATATCTGGGCAGGAAACTTTTTCATATAGTGGACAAATATTTAAATATTTTTCAAATATAACCTATCCTCCTAAATGGCATGGAAATCTGTCATGAGGTCTTGGCATAACTCAGTTGGCAGCAACTGTTGTTCTTCCTAAGCAGCAGCATTGGCACATAAGGGAGTGACAGAGCCATACTCTAAGTATGGAAAGCTGTCTTCTCGATAGCAACAGGAGACCATTTTCAGATCTGAAACTCTATATTCTGTAGCAAACAAACAAAAATATGCAGAAGGATCCTGATTCTTGGAATATGCATTTTCCCACCAAGCCTATTTATAAAACTGCCTGATAAAAAAGCATATAGAAGAAATGATTGCAACTCAGAATATCTGGGTTGTATTCCCAGCTCTGTTTGCCCTTGAGTGAGCCACATTAAAAAAAAAAAAAAAAAATCTGCCGAGAAAGCCTTTATACCTCAGTTTCCCCACATCTACAGAAATAACAAATAAATAGGAGTGATCTCGTTTGTGTGTGGAAAGCATGTTGAGATGATTTTGTGGAAGACGCTAACGAAGTGTCATGCATTATTATTGCATTAGGCTGACTGTACTTCTGAAATCCATCTGACATTTCCCACTTGACATTGATTGTGGGTGGTAACATTTCTGTATTAATTTTAAGGAGGATGCATTATAGCACTGCCTGATGTATAATCACACGGTTTATGATTTTCTAAGAAAGGCAGCAACCTGTGAGATCCTCTCTCTTTTTCACTTCGTTAAACTACCGTGTTACGTTTCATTACGGATCCTGCCAAGCAGCTCTGCTGTGCTCCTTATAGCTATGTGTGAAGTGTCGAGGTGAAGTTCATAACTATATTTGGGTATCAGAGTTTATTTCCTCTACTCTCTTGAAGGTTAGCATGACGAGCGGTTGAGGAATGCTAGGGGAAACCGTCGTTAACATGAGCAGGCTGTGCCTGAGCTCGGATTGCCCCGCTGAATCCTGTTTCGTGTTGCAAGCAGTTAAATCACCAGGCGCCGGGACGGTGCTCCGACCACACAAACACAGGATCGGGTCTGTTCCGTTATCGTGCTGCTGAGACTGGTCCTCCGCGTCACAGATAACAGCGGCTCTCCCGTACGTTGTCAGCGGTCGGAGCCTAGCGTTGGAAGTCGAATACTCCCCGGTCAGACGTGCCTGTAAAGCAGGGTGGTAGGAGAGGAAGCTTGGAGAGGAAATGAGTAAGTCAGCAGCCCGGCCCAGTGTGTAGCTGTACGGCAGGGTTACTGGAGCAAGCAGTGGAGCGGGGAGGAAGTGTTGCAACGACTAACCCTCGTGTGTGTGTGTGTTCTTCTCTGAAACAGCCTCATCACAGAAAAATCTAACATAAGAGGACTTTGGGGACACATTGCTGCACAACTAGTGCAAGACGAAATGATCTATTGCTAGTTCTGAAAAAAGGGGGAGCAGGCACAGCTCCTGCTTAGAGGTGCTCAGCACCCAATGAAAGGGGAGCACCCATAAAAAGCAGACTGTTGCATGAAGTTACTGATTTTTTTATCTTCTGTTCTGCATGACTTTTCTATCCTTTGCAAAGTGAGTATTGTCAATGATGGTGCACACTGGAGCTTTATGTTTTCCCAAGGAGTTTAAGATAACATTTCTAATAGGTGTATAGTTACATTGATACTTAAAAACTGTGGAGGGAGGGATTATCTATTTCCCATGATATTTGCATCAGAGAATTTCGTGTAAAAAGAACATAGTGGCATGTGTGCATTCTTATAATTTCATGTGTATATCTACATGCTTTTCATTTTTTGCAACTGACTCCTGAGCAGTTGGGTCCCTGGAAGAATGAGATGAATGAGAAGGGCATCCTATGGGGAAGGGGGAAAACAGAAGCAAGTGGTGATCCCTATGGAAAGAGAGGAAATTAAATGTGACATTCCACTGCCAACTGGGTGTTGGTTTCCTATATTGTCTCCATCAACAACTCTTCGCCTTCTTGATTTTTTTTAGAATACTTCTCAAGTGAAAAAAATCTTCTTTTACCACGGCCTCCTCCCAGTATTTTTTTTCTACCAATGCATGACTATCAAAATACTGACCATGAGTAAAGTTTTGGTATGATGTGGATTATCAACTTTGTTTACAGAACACTGTTTACATTCTTTATGCTTGTCACTTTTAAATTAATGAGAAAAGAAAATTATGAAGGGGGTGGATGGGTGGGTGAAGTCCATTCTTTGAATACTAGATACTTGCAAAGCAGCTGCTAGAATGAAATTTCCCTGGCTGCTTAGTGAGAGGATAGTTCAAATTGTAGTCAAAATTAGGATTGGTACACCAGATTATGTGTGGGTGTGACAAATGAAAAAGGAAATGCTTGGTAAAGTATTTTTATTTGTAACGTGAAACTAACCTAAAATAATATTGGTGGGTATTAAATTCTGTATGTTCCAGTGGATCAGTTTCATTGGAATACAGAAAATAGTTCTGCTTATAGTAATAGCTCAGAGAATATTTCTGAGACATTACTTTAGAAGAATGACTGAAGTTGAAATACTAGTAGCAGGGAATACATGATGCTATGGGTGTGGTATGCGTCTTTTATCATCATGATTTCATATTGTTCTAAATACGTGTTCGTACGATCTTTAGAGACTCCACATCAGCATTCATTATATATGGTTAAACAGTTGAAGAAACACTTTCTTAGCTACAGCTGGCTTTAAAAAACGTTTTAATGGAGCCTTTCATGTCACTCACCTGTAATAGCAAAAAAAGAGTATCAGTCTGTGAAAACACAGGTGACTGAAGCAGACTTCTGGGTGCAGCAGGGAAGTTTAGGGCCCCATCTAACAGCAGCATCCTTTGGCTACAGGAGAGCTCAATCCACTTCCACAGTTTATTTCTGTGGAGTTATCTACAGTTCTAAAGCTGTCAAGAAAGCTATGGCAAACCAGCTGGTGATCCACCTGCAGGAATATGGGAAGACATAGGGTAGACCAAACAAGTTACAATTCTCTCTCTTTTAATGAAGAGGGAGAAAATCTGTGACAAAGGTACTCAGATAGCGAAGGAGTCCTTAGCATGTGAGCGTGGACTGAGCAGTGGTACTTTTGCTGGGTGGAAAGTGGATGTTGGTTCTCTGGGTAAGACTCTGAACTGGGAATTGCATCCATTTTCCCGCCCTGGCTCTGCCACAGATTTCCTTGGTGAACTAAGCAAGTCGTTAATGGCTTTGGCCTCTGTTTTTCTGTTCACAAAATGGCATTCTGACCCCTTCCTCCCAAGGGTCTGTGAGGTTAAATAAAAGGATGTTTATAAAGTGAGCTCATATTGTTTTTATGGAAGAGGTGCAGTTTCAACTTTTTCAAACACTATTCTCAGCAGAGAAAGAACCTTAGATATTATATTTACTTACACAGTGATGCTGTCATACATGTATGCTTTCTCTCAGTGGTAACATCCCACGGTAGTGGGAGGTTCTGTACAAGTCTTTTTTTCTGGGGTGAGGAGAGAGACCATGGACACCCTGCAAAAGGGAGCCAGCGCTGGCTGCCAAGGGCCACTGATATCCTCCAGCTGTGTGACACCCCTGCGCCACGCTCCGCTAGTCCGAGCTGCCTCTGCGTGCTGGGACACCCCGGGATGGTGTGAGCACCTCTTGGGGTGCACTCTTCCTTCAGTACATAGGTGAAGGTGTCTGTTCCTTTTACCTCACCCTAAGTGAACCTGGTTCCCCTTGTGTGCATGCGGTAGGTGTTACCAAATGCTCTCTCTGTGTACGTATACGCCTTATGAAATGCCTTCAACCTCTATCTTCAACCCCCACTCCTCCCTTATTTTGGAGGATGTAGTTCAGCTGGTCCTTTTCAACCTTTTGTTGCTAAGTGCCATTTTTGTGCTGCCTGTTGCTAAGTATTTGGTGCTGCTCAGTCTCACCCTTCCCCCCTCCTCTTTTGGCGGAGAAAGGACGCAGCATATTTCCAGAATATATACTCTAATTCCAGCATCGAGACTACTGTACATCTGGTGCTCTCAGTCTCCTCTGTGCACATTACAGTGCACTGAACCATAGGCGAGGGGACAAACGACCTGTCCCTGCGTGGTGGGACATGGTGATTACTGCAGAAAGTGTCACAGAGGCATCGCCAGGCGCGGGATCACCAGCGACGACCCGATGAACTCTTACCAAAACACAGGCGCATGTCTCTGCTATCACTTTCTCTTAGGCAGCCCCAGAGCATGCAAGTTGGTGGTGGGGCGTGTGTAGAGGTAGAAACACGGTGGGAGGTGGAATTGTGGTAGATGTGACTGATTTACGACAGGAGTTTCCTTTACAGTCATAAGGGGAATTTTGCTTGGTCACAGCAAGTTTGAACCCTCATGAAACAGCCTGAATCATTTGAAGTTAAAATAAAACAGAGAATGGCAGGAGGAGGGGCATGGCCGTTAAAAAAAAAAAGGGGGGCAAAAAACACAATGTTAAAATTGTTTCCTTTGGTGCTGACTTCTTAAATGGGAATGTGATCCAGAATAGTTCTGGTGTGCAAGCCAACATTTGTTTTCAGAATTTTTATTGTCTTCTTTTCTCTCTTCCCCCTCTCCCCCTTGCCCTCCCCCTCTGCTCTGCAGATTTACACTGACTGGGCTAACCACTACCTAGCAAAATCTGGCCACAAGCGGTTGATCAAGGATTTGCAACAGGACATTGCAGATGGAGTTCTGCTAGCAGAAATCATCCAGATCATTGGTAAGACCAGGGCTGAGGGAAGCACTGCGAGCTGACTCCTTGCATGGGGGAATATATAATTCAAGTTGAATGTATTTAACAATAAGATGAACCCTGAATAATACATTTTGACTGGGTCCATATGTCTCTGATATTTGTGTGGTTCATCCTTTCTTAATTAAAAAATATGTTTATGTGAGCATGTTTGGAAGTGGCTGTTTAACTGTACTTTAAATGGCCAGAACTGTATCTTACACACTTTGAATTGTCAGAACTGAATGCTCCATTAAACCATATGTCTCCCATGTGTGCATTTTGTTAGTTGGAGTGGCTCATACTTTCTGGGATGCCTTGAAACTGTATCCTGACCCTGCAAAGACAATTGTGGAAGATTTCATGTCAGCAGTTATTTTGCAGGGGCTGAAGAATTAGCAGCGACCTCCTTCGCACTTCCCCCTTTGCATGATTTGGCATGTGGAAGCAACTGCTGCTAACAAGAGTGTTGTTACTGTACGACTGAGCTTTACTTAGAAAGGAGCTCTGTGTCAACAAAACCCTGTGCACTTTATTGCTGTGTCTTTTCTACTCTTCTTCTGTTTTTTGTTTTGGTTTGGTTTTTAGGTCTTTTTTTTTTTTTTTTTTTGGCCAGGGGGTGGAAAGGAAAGTTTTATCTCATTGCTTACTTCTGCTTTTCTCCTCACTGTTTTTTTTAGCAAATGAAAAGGTTGAAGATATCAATGGCTGTCCCCGGAGCCAGTCTCAAATGGTAAGAATAAAATATATTTTTAGTCTGTGTTGGCACCTCTGCACTTTCCTAAAATGCTTTTTTATAATGATTTATTTAAACTCTGAATATTCTGTCCCACATTTACCATAAAGTCCTAATTGTCATATAGTGTTCCTGGTACTTTTTTTTCCACATGTGCTTAGTGTTTGTCACTTCATTTCTGTGCTCGCTAACTTTGGGTCTTGACGTAACCCAGCAGCAAAACTTCATCACTTCTAATTAATGCAGAACTGCCTTAGCAGACCTGTTCTTCTGATGATCCAGATGATTTAATTTAACTTTGTTTTTAAGGGCAGTAAATCCAAGAACAAATTTTTAAGTGGAGTCTTTGTGTCTGGAAAACTGGTTTGATGAACAAGACTTGCCAAATTATTTTTGAATATAAATAGCCTTTTGGATTGTCCACTATAAAGTCCAGTTAGATGCACTGACTCCAAGACTTTCAGAAATAGCACTTTAGTCATATAGCTCTCTGAGCTATAGCTGGCAGCTGCTTACAGACATTTTAATACTCTCAGGCAAGAAGCATGTTGTGACTGTGATTCATATGGAGTCTTATTAATCTTTTACTGTGTTTACGGCTAGTCAACTACATTTAATAAGATGAAGACTCCTTAGAAGGCTGCAGAACTGACAGGTACAAAATCTGAGCCTCAGTAACATCACCATGCATTTACTGAATCACTTGCAGTTCCAGTCATGCTCCCTCATGCTGAGGACTTTGCCTTTCTGTTCATATCCAAATAGCATCTGAATAAGGTGCACAATTGTGTAGCTGGCAAGAATTTTGGAGCGTAATGGTTTGGATGAGCTTGCATAATAGCAAACTGCTGAAGCTGGGCTTAAAAATGGAAATGGAGTAGAAAAAAAGTTGCATTCATTCAGTGCATTTTTTAAAGGGGGAAGGTATTTGCAGCTTTTTTCTGCAAAACTGCAAAAGGTAAAAGGAAAAATTTTGAGTACCGGTGAAGTGAATAATTGGGTCTTTCAGTTCTTACTTTTCAAAAAAATGTGCAGGTTTAGAGTAAGTTTTTTCTCTGGCTTTCAGGCTTTTTGAAACAGTCCATAGTAAGAATATATGCAATTTTCTTAATAATAGTTATTATTTTAATTACTCATATTACAGCAGCATCTAGTGGCCCCAGCTGAGAATGTTGGGAAGTCCAGCGTGGAACTCTAATATTACACACACAGATCGAGAGATAATCACTCTCTACTTTAATCACATTAAAACCTGCCATTCCAGACAGACAAGACAAACAAGAAGAGACAAAAGCACAGAAAAGTGATATGATTTCCCGAGGTTATGTAACTGGTTAGTGACCATCTAGGACTGCTTAGGGACTCACCAGTCTGATGTCTGTCGAGCTTCATTTCCATGAGAGAAAGCCAAGCTGCAGAGAGAACTATTCACTCTAACGACGTTTTCATCTCCAAAGTGACAACATTTGTGTACGTTCCCTGCTGATAGGTAAATCTTTATGTGGCATAGGGATTCTGGATTTCATCTCTAGCTCTGCTGCAGTTATGGGGGAAGCACGGTCAATGCATGCCCGTGCCGCAGCAGTACCTGTGGGAATCTCTTTGTGTCCATCTTTGTCCTCTTGTAAGCACTTCTCTCAGCCTAGCCAGGCCAAAGACTATGTCTCAGGTGCTCTAGATCTCAAACCAGGTGCTTCGAACGCTCCTGTACATAGTCATACATCAGTGTTTGCACAGTGCTAAGGCATCACGTTTAGCCACTTTAACTTCCTAGAAACAGAATATATTTTTTCATCCTTCTTTGATTTGGTCTCTTTACTGTATTGTTTTAACTCTAGAGTCTGATCAGATTATTTTCCTGCCTTTTGACATACCAATTTTATACTGCTGATTTCTTCGACTGAGCTAGGAAATTTAAAATGTACTGAAGTTAAAGTAGTTCAAACTTGTCAGCTTTTCTCTCAGAGCATCTCAGACACCCCAGGTTTTGGGTCTGCTCTCCATTTGTTTCCTTTGGGTTGTGCACTGATCTAGCCTAGCTGAGGACACCATCTTATCGCATTTTCAGGTAATTTCCCTTGGCAATGCTCAACTTTGTTAGCCCGCTCAGTTAATGATCGGCCAATTCTCTTCTTGTAGCAGTGGACTCTTGGGTATTTCCAATGTGCGGAAAAAAAATGTAACAGTGGTTGAAGCTAGTTTACATGTTTGAGATATGCCAGTATGTAGCAATATGTCCTGCCAGGATTTGTCAGAACAATCAGCCATCAAAAAAACCAGCAACAGCCATGATATTCCTATAGCATGCTTGTTAGCCATTCATTCACCACTTTCATTTTAACATTTTTAGTTAATAAACCTCAAGAATCCCACCACCCTTTTCTTTCACATATGTTTTCATGATCCTTGCTCTCATAACTTGCAATTAAGGAGAAATGTTTTCTGTATTCATCTGCCATTTGATACCCTTCCCAGGAGGTGATGTCTAAGACATTTTATTAGCTCAAAAGAAGCTAGAAAGCACTGGCATGGATTGTCTGCTGCTGGCAACACTTGATATCCCCTGTAGATGATATTGATATCAATTCATAATTAATCGCTACCAATATTCCCAAGTTCTGTTCTATTCACCATTTGGTATTCCTCTTGCCAATGGCTTCATCTTTCAAGTGATCTTTAAGGCATCTCAATTCAGCTGTTACCTTAATTTGTAAACATCTTTTAATGTTTGTTTTAAATACATATAAAATGCTTCTCTTTTAGTTTTCTTTTAGTTAGGTCTATTGCAATGTCTTGCACTCTATGCTCATCTTGGCAGTGATATATAAAGTACTTGCAAACAAGTTGAACTGGCCTCACAGGTCCAAGTTCATAAAAATTAAAACCTGTGAACCCCAGCAGCATCCAGTTTCTGCATAGTTAGCTCCTCGTGGCTGTCATTATGATCACACATTTGATGTCGCACACAGAATTTGAGAACCTGAGATGTACTGGGGAATAAATTATTTCATATTCAAATCTCAGAAACTTTAAATAAATGAAACTTGCAAGAGAATTGGCAAGATTTCTTGTTTGCTGGGTAAATCTACTGTGGTAAAAAGATTTTGGCATTTCTTATGAATGGTTTTAATAAAGATAATAAGGACTTAAAACTCTGTGTATTATAATATACATTGTCTGTCTACAGTGTCATATAGAGTCTTCTCCTTGCCTTGCCTATTTTTTTCTTCACAGTTATGCATTCAAGGAGGAATATGGCACTGCAGCCTTTTTTTCATCATTTTTTTCAAGCCCTTCAATGGAAAAAAAACCACATTCATTGCTATCTTTTCCTTGTATGAATTATTCCATAAGTCTATCAATTAAGGAAACCTAGAATCATCTGTCTTTTAGAAGATAATCGTCTTTCAAGGGTTTACCTTTTGATACAACCAAAAGCTGATTCCTTTCTGCTTCTTTATAAGCCATTTGTTTCTTTAATTTCTGTTGTAAGTTCTCTCATCTTTAGAAAAAGCAGGATAGCGTCCTGGGTAGAAAATATGTTATAAAGCTTTTCTCTAATGGTCCAAAGAAAGAATTCATCTTTAGAAAAAGCAGGATAGCGTCCTGGGTAGAAAATATGTTATAAAGCTTTTCTCTAATGGTCCAAAGAGAAAGAATTCAGATTTTTTTTTCTTCCTGAACATATTAAAAATGTACTGGAAGATCTCCAGTGCTTTGTCTCTAAAGAGATCATATCAAACATATAGTAAGCATACAGAGTATCAAATTTAATCCATCCTAGGGTTGTCAGAAAATGCAAGAGAATCAAAAAATGTTGGACTGTCATTTTTTGTGACATTTGCAGTATTGTCGCTACAGAATTTTACAAAACCAATGTTTCTATTCTTTCCTCATGCATTCTATGGTGTTTTCAGCTGCATAAATAGTAAAATAAATTCAAAGTTGCCAAAAATTTTTAGTATATGGTTTTTCAAGTTGATTTTTCCTTCAGAGATTACTGTTGTCTTATTAGCTGTTTTTTCTTCCTTAGAATTAGCTCTTGCTACTTCCCATGAGAACTGTCTATGCCAGTACACATCTATGCACAGAAGCATCCTTAATGTGGTTGGTAGCAGGGTTTTTCTCACAGTTATTAAAGGGCTGGAGAGACCCTGCTTATTAAAAGGCTCCTAATGTAGTTACATGCATTTAATAAAGACTATTTTTCATTTTGTCAGTCTTATCTTCGGCACAGTTTTCTACCAGTTTATATAATCCAAGGTATGCTTCAAAGGTAATTTGTATAGTTTAGGATACAGACATGCTGCAGTCCAACAGAGGGAATTGAGTTCAATAAAAATACAGGTCTTGCTTACCACATCCTGGAAATCAGGGAGTTGGAGAAGGTGTTGGAGCTGTAGCACATTGCCAAATGGATATGAACATTTAGTAAAAAGCTGCAATTAGCAGAGGTGACACCATCTTTGGGTGAGTAGCAGTGTATCTGTTGAAAGTGGGAATCAGTGTGACTATGTCCAGCACTAGTAAGATCATTTCTATAGCATTGTACTTGATTTCATTAATAATACCTTTAAAAAGAAGTTAATAAATTGAAAATGTTTCAGAAAAGAGCCACAAGAATGCCAGCAATTTTGCTATATTCTATGAAATGGAAGAAAAATTGTGGAGTTTAGCAAGAAGGTGGTGGAGTGAGTGAATGAGTCTCTGCTTAACTAGGGAACATTTTTGTGATAGAGAGAACTTTCTATGACATAGTTGAAGTGTGTGAAGTCTGAAGCTGAAGCTGGACAAAGTGACCATGTCTATACTGGTAGACGTTGCTTTGTAATTTATTGGGTAGATGTGCTTTGCAGTGTTCCTGTAGTCCCACAAAAGCCCCCTGTGGCTCCCTCTCTGCTCATATGTTTGGGTTTTTCTCCGGAGGAAGCCAAGGTTGCAAGGGGATGAGGTGCATGCAAATATCCTCTTAGCAGGGAGTCAGCCTGCGGACATGATGAATAGGTGGAAACTGGAACTGCTAAGTTATGCCACAGAGTACGCCTGCCCTACAGTGTGTAGACTTCCCTTCAGTATAGACACCTGCCTTCAGACTTCCTCTGACAGGGGCGTGCTGAGCAGACACTGTTGAGTAGCATTCCTCGGTATCCAGGAATGTCAATATCCAAGGATGAGAATATCAGCATTAGCTGATTAGCTGACACATATTCTGTGTCTAAAAATTGTTTGTGAAAAACAGGATAATTTTGTATAAAGTAAATATGGTAGGTACTACTAAGGTCCATGGAATTCTGTATGAAAATGTGTGGGGTATGGTTACGTGGAGCTCTTTGAGGACTGGGAAGCCTGAAAATATCACCCTTATGTTCACTGTCAAGTGGGTCCGCGTGTGCTCTTTCTGTCTGCACAGTGTTGAACTGTGTAAGAATCTTCTGGCTTTGCTGGTGCAGTTGTTGGTGAGATTAGCTATACGGATTGAAGATACACTTTCTGTGCTTTGGAGCAGCTCTGGGTGAGCCTTACACACAAGCATGACACGTTGAAAAATATACAGAAATTTGGCTAAGTGTAGAATATTGTCCCTTACAACTGGAAATTCAATCTGTGTTTTGAAAACTAATCCCAGCTCCTTTCGCGTGCAGGCCAGTTTCTTCCCACAGTGAAGCCTGTGTGACCCCCTTTTGTTTAAATACTGACTGTCAGCCCTTGGCTATCAGTGGATCTTCACAGATTTCACGACTGGCTGCTACGGGAGTTTCGTGAAAATACAAGGGAATAAGAGACTCTAGTTTTGTCAGCTGTGCAGGTTTGGTGTGCTTAAATGAATGGAACACAAGACACTAATCTAGTTCCTGTATTTCCACGGTGCATGCTTGCACACTTAGTTTTCAAAATTTAAGTGACTAGCCTAAAATGTGTTAATTGGAGCGTGTGCACTTCCGTGTAATTGGGTGTAAGAGAAGTAAAAGTATTTCACTCTAAAAAGGAACAGTACCATTAGGCTTATCAGGTTTTCACTAAGTATTTTAAGTTGGTTGAAATAGCTGCGGTGTGGGATGGAACTACAGGCAAGGGATCAGTCATAAGCTGTTTCTTGGAGATCCCCATAAATGCCATTAACAACTTGTTAGGAATACAAAACAAGGAATAACTGGTCGGTGTTTGCAAAAAGACAGTGTATGATTCTCATCCCCCAAGGATCAGTGCTTGTGGCTCATTCATTATGTGCACAAATGATCTGGAAAAAGGCATGAATAGTAAAATGACAAAATTTGCAAATAGTTACACAGGATAATGATATTTAAATCTGATGGTGAAGCTGCAGAAAGATCTTGCAATTCTGAATGAAAAGGTGTGTTGAACTCCTATTACCCTTTACCAGTGAGGTGTTAACAGATATGCATAGAATTTTCTTGATGATGAGCTGATCGCTCTGTTTTGGGGAGGATGCAGTTTGCATAAGAGTTAGGACAAGGCCTGAGAAAACAGCCATAGTTGGTACATATCTCTGTTTTTAAAAATGTAGTCAAAAGGAATGGCTTCTTGCAATATGGGCAGGACAGAGTCAAAAGCTCTTTTTCCTATCCTCTGGTAGGCAAAGGGTATCTGGGATTCGATAATGGAGTAGTCTTTAAGAGGGAAAAAATGAAAGTACTTATAGAAAAGGATGACAGGTTCACAGCATGATATCTAGGAAAGTGATCTCAGTAATGCCAGAGGGAAAAAAAAAAAAATCATAGTCATTGAAATTTGAGCTCCTGTGAGAGGTTTCCTGTGTTTATAGATAGGAAAGCTCATATTTTAGCTACATTACATAGAAAGAATCTGCAAGACATAGTCATAGCTTGTGTGGGGGTGTTTGGGGGAGAGAAGACTTGAAGAATATGTCCAGGTATTAGGTGTAAAGGACTGCGTGGAAAGGATCAGAGGAAGATTAAGAGTTTTGCTCACATTGGCAACTAGTTATAAAGATAATTTTAATTCAATGAGAGTATTCAGATCTGGAACAGAGAAAGAGACAAGATTCTCCTTCCAGTGACACTATACCTGCATTCTAGATTATCGTAATCCAGATCATTGGCTATTTGGCATGCCCACATCAGGAATATACATCCTTATTTTTATTTGCCAGAGAAGTTTTCAATGTACAACATCAAAATCAGCACATAGGGGCCTTTACCTTTTGTACACAGCATGTGTACGGCCACGAGGAGGCTGGTAAGCATGATTTCTTCTCCATTCTGTCAACTTCTGGCAATACAAATCAAATGCCATATCTTTTGCCTTCTTGTGTACACTTAGCATGGGAATTTCCAGTATCACCTTAAAATTCCCCTCTGCTCTGCAAGTCTCCCTCTCTGCCAGGTGTGTTATAAAGGATCTGGCCACACTGGAGATGGGCAGTCATGTTTGTGTTGCAATGGGAACTTTACCTTATGGGCTTCCTTGGATAAAGTAAAAGACCCTCTCATCTTGGAGACCTGTTACCTCTTGGAGCAGACCCTAATCTGCCTCAATTAAAAGTCCACACTTGGATTTCTGTTCCCATTGATGAAGGCAGAGTTTGGACAACAAAATAGATCAAAGGGCTCCAAGTTGCTCTTGATAACTGCCCATATTGTCCGTACCTTCGTGCGTCCTCAAGTCAGGGTGTTATCCGGTGGGGAGTTTTATGAGGACATTTTGCCCTCAGTGTAGCTGAGCCTGTCCCTGCATGCTTTTCCTTGGACTTTGTAAGTGGTGGCAGAAATATCATGCTCCCCATTCTCTGGGAAGAATTTGTCATGGTAATGCACAGCTTATACGTTCTTTGGCGTCCCTCCTCCCCAAGGATTTACTTACCAGTTAATTCTGCATTTCTGAATACAGCTCTTGTGGTTTGGCAGAGTAAATCCTCATGCAATTCTTTTTTTCAGGAGTGTGGGTAAAATACCCATTGGAGCCACAGCATTGACAAATACTTCTTTTCACAGTCTGTTCTCTCCTACCTTGCAACAGTGGCAGCTCTGGACTGAAGCAGGCAATTCTGATACAGGTCCATTATGAAAGGATCTAAGCAGATGCTTATCTATGCAGGAAATGACACTCCTCAACATGATACATATTCAGATTTTCCATTTTCTGATGGTAGTTTCAAGTAGACCCATACAATTTTTTACTTAACTAGCTATGCTTTCTGAGATTCCTCACTAGGTAGGTGATTTACATTCAACTCGTACCCTTACTGGGATTCCCAGGAAAGTGCCCAAGACTGTCACAGCCAGGAGCATGTCTTAGCTATCCTTCTGAAGATGTTTTCTTGGACAAGTCTTCTCATTTCCTAGATAGGTTCAGAGTGTGATCTCCCCTTTGAGAACCAACCCCATTCCCGCACTCTTCCCCAGTGGCTGTCCTCAGCTGTTCCAGGGAAGGCTTTCTTGGACATGTTTGACACATCTAGCCACTTGCAATACACTGTGCAGTGTACAATGTACAAGATGGCTTCAGAGCATTTACAATTCATTTGGCATTCACTGAGTGCTCAAGCTGACTATCCTGTTGAGGTTTCCTGTATTTCCTTGGTTGATGATAGGAATGTAACTACTAAGATGCATTTTCATTTAGCTCTACTGTCCAGGTTTATAGGGCCTCGAAGCTTATTCCTGCAGTCTAAGAAATCCTGTGGCATACAATTCCAATGTCATGTTGTGGAGCTCAAAGTAGTGAGAAATTATTATCAAGCCTTCTACATAGGTATTCATGTCACCACCTAGAAATAATGGGGTTGACAGCAGGAATCTGTATGAGGTCCTCTTCCATGTGCGGGGAGGTGGCCACCCTGTTGAACCAGCGTACTGAGCATCAGGTTATACCTAACTGCATTAATTTGATCAGGGCACTGGACATTTTGGAGGGTGAAATAAGCCCTTTCAAACTCGTGAATCATAAATGATAGGTGCAGGACAAAATTTTAGAAGCTGACCTTCAGGACTGGACTCTCCCTCTTTGTTTTAGACATCAACAAACCCTTTTTATAAACTTATGTATGCCTTATAGGGGGCCCATGGCTTTTCTGTGTAATCCTGTATGCCACAGAATTTAAAAATTATCTGGCTAATAGCAATGCATCTAGGTATAAAAATAGATAAAGCAAACTGAAGAATAGTTACAGGAAGTAACGTCCCCTTCATCAGTGCAGAAATTGAAGTTTATTTTTTGTTTGCAGATGAAATTAACTTGACATAAAGACTAGAGTAAAAATGAAAATGAGAGCATCAAAAATAGAGGTGTCTGGCACCCCAAAAGAAAAAAATTAAAGGGAATAATGAGGGTCCATCTAAAGATATGTTATGGGAATAATTGTAACAATATGAATGGAGGGAATAAAGAAAGAAAAGAGGACAGAATTTCTGTAAGGGTAAGATTAAAGATGATAATGTTAAAGATGGTTGACATTCAGGGATGAAGATGTTTGAATTCTTATTCCAAGTTTTGCTGAAAAGAGATTATTATTGTTATTAACATAGCCAGTTCAAGTAAGATGAGAGACAAATGGGTTTAGCATGGAACCAGCAAAGGAGGACTTCCAACTGCTTTTGTGAACAAACTCCAAAATTTCTAAAAACTCTATAAATGGAAGAGAAAATATAGATGTGATGAGAGCTGGACAGGCAAGCAGAGTAACAGTTGCCTTTTTGTGGGACACCAAATATGTTTTTATTGTGAGGGAAAGAGGAAGCTAAGGAAAGGATGGGAGAACTGCTGCAAGTGTTAGATCTAGTAGGGCATAAAGAGTGGGAAACTTCATCCATCCTGCCTAAGGATGTTATAGGCATGGAAAGGAAGGGGAGGAGAAGGCAACCAAATCATCACTTTTTTGATATGATTTGAGTCTGGTTTGGCTTTTTATTAGACCTCTTTATTCTGTACTGAAACAAGCAGTTCTCTCTACATCCAGAGAAGATCTGAGAACATTAAAAGAACCACAGGATTCCTGACAATCCCTCTTCACAGAACAGCTCAGAGTTACTCACTTGCATCAGGCAGTGAGATGCATATTCCCCTGAGTCACTCGCATTTGACTGACTGAAGTCATAAAAGAAAATGCCACAGGAACACATCCTGGGTATTATTTTACTAGGCTGGAAGAAGCACATTATTCATTAAATATAAATCGCATGCAGTTATTAGCCTTTTTGTTTAGGCTTACAAATTCCTTGTCCTATTAATGCGTGGAATCACATGAGAATAACTCATCTAGATGTTAATGAAATAATCATGTCATAAATACTTATAGTGTGATGATATCAGTCTCCATGAAATCTATTGAGAAGTTAAGCTAGGGATGGGTTTGCTTGGTTAGGGGTAGGATTAGGGTTATGCACATTTTGCTTCTGTAGACCAAGATTGCTGAACACAAAAAGATTTTTTCGTTCCTTAAAATTAACTATTTCCCTTCAAAACTTTTCCTTGCAATTCCTTGACACACACACCCCACACCCCCCCTTTATTCTATATCTGGAATATGCCAGTACTTCCATGCCTCTGAGGCATGCCCATCTCACCCATCTCTTCTCCCCATCCTTCAACTGTGTTTGTCAGGAATGTCATTCAATCAGAAACTCGTTCTGTTAAACTGTATTGGGAGGATATGCAGAGGTGAAATAGGGGAGTACTTTATGCATAAAGACTAGTGGGTCACATACACTCTGAAGTATTTATTGTTTGAAGAGATGCAGCTGACAGCCTCCCCATTTCCTCCCATCTGTAGTTAGCTTTCTACACTCCAGTTTTCTGCGTTTGTTTTTTCCTCAAAAAAGTCATGTGAGCATTCCCTGAAGTTTTGGAATTGATCAAATATATATTTGTGATACAGATGCTTAGACAAAGAGATGATGAATAAATGGCCTTGAAACCTCCATTAATAGAAATGCACTGAAAAGTTTTAACACAAACATGCAGTTAAAATACATGCACACAAATTGACTATGACATGCATTTTAGAAAGCACCTGTTGGTTATAGTCATTAATACATTTTTCCCAGGATAGCAGCAGCAGGTTTTAACACAAACATGCAGTTAAGCACACAAATTGACTATGACATGCATTTTAGAAAGCACCTGTTGGTTATAGTCATTAATACATTTTTCCCAGGATAGCAGCAGCAGGATTACAGTAAATATGTGTGCTTCATGATGGTGTATTTTTATCATCTTCTATAGGGAGAGTATGTTATAAATACTAGGAATGTCTAGAATGTTTACTGGATTTAAAAATAGAGAATAAAGTGCGTGATGTTTAGCTGAACAGCAAAAATGCATATTTAAGCTTTACAAGAAAATAAACATCATCTCTGAAGGGGTTTTATTTTACAGTATATCCAAACAAGGGGTTTTGGTAATTTTGAGATTTTGTCAGCTTTCTAGATTTTTATCAAATGTCTAATTATTTTGGAACTGTGGCAAAATGCCAGTTCTGTTATGGTTATAGTTGAGGACTTACTTCTATTTAAAGATTTTCTAACCACTCCCTCTACAATACTTCTGCTTAGATTATCTTATAATTTTGTGTGCTGTGTGTTAGTTAGGAAGGGTTATTGTTCCACATCTGCGAGGCCTTGAATTTCCTCGGAGAGGTAGACTTTTCACAAAAGAGCATTTCTTAACATTGAAGCAGAGTCCCAAGGTCTCCCACTCATCCTTCTTCCTAAGATAATCTGCCACTGCCTATCTTGACAACGGTGAATTCTGCAGCTTCAGTAACATGCAAGACTCTCAAGAAACAATGCGGGCATGTGTTTCGGTGTGTAGTGCACACACACATGGACATGCATCCATGTGAAGTACCTTGTGTAGTTCTGATGAACCCCCAGTGATTCTATTGCCTTTGAAAGGCATTTAAGCCAATCTCCCTGCCTTGCATTTGTGAATGAAGGTTTGTGGGAGCTTCGAAATTCTGGGAGCTTTGATGCACCGTTGTATTTTCTGAACATCTGTGGGAGTCTGAGATGGCCACTCTTCTACTGAGTTGCTAAAGCTACTATCTCTGCTCCTTAGGGTGAGTCCAGATCAAGTTTAGACAAGAGGTACTGAACATAATTTTGAGATTTAAGCATCGAGACCTGCAAACAATAAATGAGGGCACACAACAAGTATGAATATCAACATCTTTTACTTGGTTGGGCTGGGAAATCGAACTACTGGGAAGATGTTTTAATGGAGATACAGGAACTGCACAACTGTCCATAAAATGCTGTCTGTGGTGTAATGCGTAAAGCAGCAGAGGGTGCCAGAAAGCAGTAAGTTGTGGCTTCCATTGTAATTAATGGAAAAGGAGAGGGATTGTAACTAGCAAAGTTAGGGTGGAACAGGGTTTGCATTGTGAATTCGGCTGTAGAAGGGAGGGAAGAAGACACGCTTCTTGTAATTTTAAGCACATGTGAGTGCTTGAAATTAAAATAAACACTGTCCAACAAATTGTCAAGCTTTTAGAGGCATTGTGTGGTACATTATGCCTAGGTGACAGTGCTTTTCACTGAATCATCTTCTAGTGGCTATACATACCCAGTATTTCAAAGCTTGGCCCTATAGCAAAGAGGCTGCAAGATAGGAGGATAATAAAGTAGCACAGAATGTCCCAATGATGTAGTGTGTTACTTACAAACCAACATGGTAACAAAAAACATGCTGTCCTTCCGCATTTGTAATTGTTAAACTCATTAAAAAAGACTTGACAACTTCCCCCTGCTCTCCTGCTGGAAAGTAAAATACTAAAAATTTGATGCCAAATAAAGCTTTTTCAGCAATATTGCATTACTTCCAGAATATAATACAATTACAATGTTAGAAAATGAAGGGAAAGAACAGAAAGTAGGTGCATACTGAGATTACTATCGTCAGTCCAGATGTATTTTCTCACTCTGCCCTTGATCTTTGCTGGAACAGGAGCTGCCTACATCTGCTGCAGCTAATGCTAGACTGTTTCATGGAAAGAATGCCAAATCTGCTTGATGTTACAGTGTCTTTTACAGACTCACCATTTTGGAGTTCCTTGACTTTTATGCACACTAACCCATCTAACCTTGCTCTTTTATTTGGCAATAATTATATACAAAGAATAAACTCCTCTTTGAACTCTGTTGCAAATCCCTTCCACCTACAACCTCTCCCCCAGTGCCTTATTGCTGGTACGTGTGAATGAGCACACACTGCTGCATCAGAGCAGTGGTCCATCAGGTCAATATTCCCTCTCTGAGAATGGCAATGCAAGAGGTGACTTAGGAAGAACAAGTGACCCTGACAATTTTTTTTGGTCCATTCTCTTCGTCTTTCCCCAATATCTACAGTTATTGTATTAAGGGGATTAGAAGGTACTTCTTTGCCTTCTCCTTCAGTGTTTGTTTATGCACTGCTGTTGCGGTCACCGTGAAATGTCAAAATGAAGCACACTGGATTTCTCAGAAAAAGTCTTCTGCCTGCTATCATCATGTATGCAGCCATGGGACCAGCTGCAGAGCAGTCATGTTTTTTTCATTGATTGCTATTACCGCTCTGCCAACCGGCTCCTGGTGTCAGGAGCCCATGGATCTGACCAGTCTGGAATGGGATGAGGTACCATTGGGCAGCTGAAACTCTGCGTTAGTGAAGATTTTGGTGACACTGAACTGGATTTAAATAGTGATGTTAATTCTAAATATAAACGCTATTACAGCTGGTGACCCTGTTATAGGCAATACTATTAAGGTACACAAAGGTACTATAAGGTACACAAAGGCTTAAGCTAGCAGTAGAACAGGCAAGTTATCACAAAAGCTGCTTATTTCAACAGCATTAACTAATCCCTTCTCATGTAAAGGCTCTTGATCAGGTTAATTAAAATATTAACACAATCTTGTAATGTTTTTGGGTTTTTATGTAACTTGTCTGTTTAAATCTACTGTGACCTGAAACTTAATACATAAATCGTTAGAATACAGTACAACCATTTTTGTTTCAGCAGAAATAAATAGTATAAATACAGTAATCTATTTGGCAGCTTTCTGATGGGCAGGAATTATTTAAAACACTTCTAGTCTGAGGAGTCTGCTGACCATATGATCAAGAGATGATCATGTGACATAAACCAGAGCTATACTTATTTTAATTTGCACTTATTTCAAGTTGGCCCAGTGTCTGGATATGAATTAGTCTGGGCAGGGGGTTTCCGAGGTCTGGATATGAATTAGTCTGGGCAGGGTTCGGTTTCCGAGTCAGTCCAAGATATATTTTTTTTGTTAGGACTTGATTGTATTCAATCTCACAAAATGATCACATAGTTTTTGGTTTTTGAAGAGTTTATATCAACTTAAAGCATTTGTTTACCTATGCAGTTCTTAGTAATTCTTTCAGGTGGCATCCTGACCAGCACCAAACCTGTAAAGTCCAAAAAGTTGAATCTGAACAGTCTTTCTGAAATAGAAATATGTTTGCATTTTAGCTTGTAGCTTTTGGCAGTCTTTAATTCTATAATAATTAGAATATGCTTCGTTTAGGCTTGTATTGTCAGCTAATTGGAACCTTGTTTGAATTATTCATACCTCTTGATTCTTCAGAGTTTCTTTGGAATTACAGTGGAAGCGTACCAATGAAATTTCCTTCTAGGGAAAAAATGCCACAAGAATTTTCTTTGTCCCAGGGTTTCCACACTTGAGAGCTGAGACCTTTCTGCATGTGAAATAAATAACAGTTCATGAAGTTAGATAGCTACAGTTTTGTGTATTCTAACTGTACACATAACTAGCTAACCAGCATCCCAGTCTAGTGGGTTGTTTTGCCTGTCACTCACAGATTTTCTCGGTAATTCCTCCCAATAATAACAACTTTAAATTAGGGTTTTTTTTGTAAAAGCTCTCACTTAGTTCATAAATCAGCAGTAACAGTCCACAGTAAACATATGTGCAAGGGTGTCTTCACAGTTCTTGTATATATAAGGCTTCTATTTGGATTTCTTAGCATAAACAGTTTTGAAAGATTTATATTGTTACATCGTATAAATTAACGTATTTGAAGATATGTGCCCCCTCCAAAGCCAGTAAATGCTTATTTTTCAAGTAATACTGGCTGTATTTTGGAACTTGAAAACACTTGGATAACTATTTAAAACATTGCTTCCTCCTGCACTTCACACTTCATTGGCTAAAACTGGAAGTGAAGTGACAACAAGCAGTAAGTGCTTATTCAGGCCTCATTTTATAGGCTTGAGCACTTCTGACGTTTCTATTATAACATTTGGCTAAGAATTCAAGAAAAAATCCTGGCCCTATTGAACTTAAGAGCAGGTATCTCATTGCCTTCCGTGGTTCCAGGTGCTTTTATTTTCCTTGACGGAGGATCTAGACACAAGATCTTGTGAAAATGTGGAAAATGCTTCCCATGGTTATGAGCACAGAGCAAAGAGATAGGTAACTGTGAAGGCTGTTTATAAGCATGCTATGAAAACATATACAGCATGACCTAATATTTCTTTGTATATTATGCTAAACGTGGTATAAAATACAATGCTCAGGTACACTAGCAGAAGTGAAAGCCTGAATCTGAGCCTTTCGTATTATCCCTATGGCTTTTAAAGATGTCTGGTTTAATTTGAATAGTTTTAATAACCTGTGACATCAATTAATCATTGATTTTGTTTTGAGTCTTTTTCTTTAGGGCTTAGATCAATTTGAGTCAGTAAAATGAAGACTAAACATAAAGGAAAACCAGCGACTTAGTTATGTTCTCTCCTGCATATAGTTTCCCAAGGACTTTAAGTTCCAGGTGGAGGACCAGCCACATAACTTTAGACCTACAGAAATCTCTGGGCTGTACTTTTAGAGGTTGCTAATAACCAGTATTTTTATCACTTTTCTTCTGATGAGCTCGATGTTCTATGAATATTTTTCAGGGTAATGTGCAAAATATATCTAATTAAAAAAAATCAGAATGTTTATAAAATCAAAAGGCCAGAAGGGTAGGAGCAAATTGCCAGTGTCTCTCCTGCACAAGCTGTAGCATTATGACTTCTGGTGTAGTCAAGAGAGAGTGTTCAGAAAGCATAAAGTGCATCTGGATGGATTCCATTTGCAAAGCTCAAGAGATGCAGTGAAATGCCCCATAGTTTACCTGTTTACTTATCTTTTAAAGGATTCATCCCGTCAGTGGTTGTAATTGCCCTTACTTCTAAAAGCTGCTTTTTTTTGATGAGCTAAATGAAGTTGCTATGTACTAAGTAGTGGTGAAGGAGAGAACTGGAATGCTTTCAAAGGTTTAATTAAGCCTAGTAAATGAACACTCTGTTGTAGACTCTCTTTTGACCTAATGGAGAGAAACTCCTCTGTTTTAAAGAAGCGTGCATTTTCACATTGCCCTCCAATTTTCGGAAGTTGCCAAGTTCCATAAATATTTAGGTGTTGGTACCTTGCTGACTCAGAAGTGTTGCATAACTAAAAAAAAGATTGTAGACAGGCTCACTAAAGTGATGCATTGCTTTAAAAAACACTGTGTTTAAACAGAGTTCCTTTTATCATTGCCTTAAAAAATGTCCTCCCAGGGTAGTATTTATCTTCAATTTTGTGTTCTTAGTGCATGTGTAGGGCTCTTTCACAGTGGCGGTGGCCCCAGGCCTGCGGAGATGAGAGCACTGAAGTAGGGAGTTACTTTGAGACTCTGGAAGAGAATTTTGCCTAGTCTTTTCTTTTGATCCATGCTGCTGTGGAGTCATATTTTAGCTTTCTAAGAAATTCATGCAAGATATTGAAATACTTTCATGGTTTTCTGAATCCAAATCCAGGAGTCTATTCAGGACCAAATCCAGCACTATATTCCAATCAAAAATCCAACATTTTCTTCTATTATAGTAGCACAAAAGCACTTCAGAAATTACCATCATTGTACTTTGTGCTTTACAATGTCTGCTGTAGAGACTACTGTATAGAAAGGGGTAAAGCAAATGCAGACAACACACAAAAGGAAGAGTGGGTAAGAAAGGAAGACAAGAGAAGCAAGATCACACCATTATATAGATGAACAGAGTCAAATTTTGCATTCTTCTCTTACGTGTTTTTTGAGGTGTTTGTGGGTAGAGTTTTTTTGGTTTTTATATGAAAATGACCAGCAGATGTTCATAATGATCTGTTTGGCCATCTAAAAATCATGATTAGGATTAATGCTTTTATTTAGAATAACTGAATTGTTCATTAACTTGTTGATGTGTACAAACAGAAAAAACACCAAACAAACTGTATTTGACATTACAGAGATCATCTCCCATTCACTCCAAGCTTTCCAAGCACCAAGTCAGGGGCTAGGTGAAAAACCTGCGATGCCAATTGTTGCTTTCATGTTCCTGACAGGACTGACAATAATACATGCCAAAAGGGATCCAGTTCCCACTGTAGCATTTTCTTAAAAACAATACACACCCCAGCTCATACTCTGACCTCAACAGTGACCTCATACATTCTTTTATCAGCAGGTCAGTACATATGTCTGTTGAATTCTCCAAGTATTTGAGAAGTTAATTTGTTTTCACATTTCTGGGTTTACTGGTCATATTTCGTGTTTGGAGTGCATGTTGGAAGAATTTGATGTGCATGTTCCTTAATATCTGTTGGAAAAGGAAGTGGAAGGCATTTCAGTTTTAAATAACACCATCATCCTTTCCTCAAAAAATAACTAATAATTAAATAACTCCAGCATCATTTCCTAAAAATTTTTGCCTGGGAGGCCTTCTACATACCAGTAGTTATTATCCTCTAAGGTAAAATTCTCCCCAAATGCTTCCAGTAAATCAGTTTTTAATTTGCATATATGGTCTCTTATTGCAAAGCCAATGCTGAGTTTGGAACAGTTTTTTGGACTGATACATAGTGCACTGATAGTTATTTTCATTAAATGCTCCTGTCCTGGTTTCAGTTGGGATAGAGTTAATTTCCTTCCTAGTAGCTGGTACAGTGCTGTGTTTTGGATTTAGGATGAGAACAATGTTGATAACACACCGATGTTTTAGCTGTTGCTAAGCAGTGCTTACACTAGTCAAGGACTTTTCAGCTTCCCATGCTCTACCGACCAAGAAGGCTGGAGGTGCACAAGAAGCTGGGAGGGGGCACAGCCAGGACAGCTGACCCAAACTGCCCAAAGGGACATTCCATACCATGTGACGTCATGCTCAGTACATAAACTGGGGGGAGTTGGCTGGGGGAGGGGTGACCGCTGCTCGGGAACTGGCTGGGCGTCGGTCAGCGGGTGGTGAGCAATTGCACTGTGCATCACTTGCTTTGTATATTCTATTATTATTATTGTTACTATTTTATTTTATTTCAGTTATTAAACTGTTCTTATCTCAACCCAAGAGCTTTCTCACTTTTACTCTTCCGATTCTCTCCCCCATCCCACCGGGGGCGGGGGAGAGTGAGCGAGCTGTGTGGTTCTCAGTCTCTGGCTGGGGTTAGACCACGTCAGCTCCTTAAATTATTCTATTGCAAGTAATGAGGAACTTGTTAGAAAATAGTTAAGCTGAATGTGTGTGCGTGTCAGCGTATTCTGCTTAACACCCTGAAATGCATTATAATTTCCATAGAAAAATGGAATGTGCCTTGCATCTGGGTGAGGTAACAGGCCACGTGCAACAGCAAGTCAGCAGAACGCACTTAATATCTCCCAGCAGGACTGCTAGCACCTGTTTTATCTGGGTGGGTTTTCAAATTTACACCACCCACGAAAACTTGACATTGCCTTCCAGTATAGTTACAAAAAATTAATGCAATAAGCTGTCATGTTAGGAGCTCGTGGGAAATAAATTATCAGAACATAAATAATGTGATTTTTAAGTCTCTGCTCTTCTTTGTACTTTTGCAAGTTTTACTGGAGAGCTTGTTTATCTCCTGACTTTCCCTTTCTTCAAATTTCCCCCATTTCTACAAGGTGAACTGGAATTCATGGCAAATTTCACACAGTCTCAGTAGTCTTTGGTCAAGGGAACAGTGCAACGTGCAGCCGGCCATACCAGCATCTTGCATAGAGACTGCGAATTTGAAACCAAAGAGGTTCCTCGGTTGGGTCACTATAAGTTTTGCGTTACTCTGGGCCACATTTCTTCCCACTGCATTTACTTCAGGATTTGGAAGAATTTGAGTGTATTCTCTGCTCTTCAAAGTGTCCTTATTAAGTAGTAGTAGTAGTAAAAAATATTTTTTATTATGTAATAATACTATGTACAGTTTCTTCACAGGGAATCTTGATGGAAATATAAGACTTTCAGACAGTCTTGCTCAATAATAAAAATCTTTTAGTATTAATTTAGTATGAACACATATATATGTTAATAAGCATACCCAACTTTAAATATGCAAGAGACAAGAAAGCAGATGGCTTGCTTTCAGATGTGTTAAACTAGTTTAACCTGTGCGATATAAGAAGAAACCAGTCTGCTTGTTACAGTTCGACTATAATACTTGTAAAATGAGCCCATAGGAGTTAATTTCACATTGTTCCCTTTGAAAGTCTTTAACCCTACTCTTTTGTTCTAGCTATAGTAGAGATAAATTTGAGAAAAAATGTTTTCTGCAGCAGGAACCTCTGTTTTGGAATACCTAGGAATCAGCTATCGTGGATAACATACAGCAATACAGTGTAGTGAAAATACTACAACAATTTTGTACGTAAAATTTCGTGACACCTTTTCACAGAAAACAGGTCAATCAACAACAATGCCAAATCAAATGGAGCGCATGGCATAGAAGGTGGTTCTTATAATGATTGAGTTTACTGATTGGTACTTTTACAAATAATTAAAATAACTCTTACCATATGTTATAACAAATAAATCATAATTGCTTACTTTTTATGGATTAGTTACATTTTGTCCCACAGAATATGTACAATTATAAAGGCATTAGGGATTTTTTTATATTTTAATTGTATTACCCTTTGCAAAGGTACTTCAGATGTGCCAAACATCTGTTTTCAAGTGAAGAACAACAGGGGATTCTCCTCACTGAATATTGTTTCAGGGATCATTTAAGAATCACCTAGACTCCCAAACAGTGTTGCATGTGTGGCATTTGAAGAATGGATAGGCAGGGGGATAAAGACATTGGACTGGGTAATCCATCTTGGTATACCAGTTTTAATCTGGAAAGATGCTTTTGACTTCAGTTGAACCTCCTTGGTGTAAGGCAGCTATCAGAAATGGGCATTTGGGCCCAAACTCAGCCTGACAAAATCATAGTACATATAGATATGTATAACGCAAGCACGATAGTAAGTAGAAGAGCAGGCTGTGTATTCAGTTATCACTTGTTTGAAATGGAGAAAGTTCTTGAGTTTGATTTTTTTTTTTTTTTTTTTTTTGGTGAAGGAAGTATTGGACCTGCGCCTATTTTGTACATAGTGAAAAAAGCTGAATGTCCACCTGCCTGGTTTATGAAGTCTGGCTTTGTTAAATAATCTTAGTGATAAAACTGAGGATAAAAACATATGTCAGTATAAAACTGCAAGCATATTCTCCTTATATCTCCCTCATAGCTTTCTATGCCTATGCTTCAAGGAGAGGCAAAACAGGAATACAAACTAGTGAAACCAGCTGGGAAGAAAACCCATAAGGAACAAAGTTACAAGGCAGACCAAAAATCTGGGTGTTTCCCACACCTCAAGTGAGTCGTCAACAAGTCACAGTGTATGCAATGGATGAGTCAATTAAGAACAGAAAGTGAAATAAACTTGTCCTTCTCAATCTCCGAGAACAGCTTTAGGTGTAGCAGGTTGTGCAAGACTATAAATTTGGCCAAAAAATAGACCTTTTAGGTAGCGTGTGTGTGTTTGTGAGGTTTAAACAGGTATCTGTGACAGTGTACATGACCAATTCGCATACCGTTCTCTATTAGGCGAGAGAAGATCAGAGTTTAGGCCATGCCCACCTTGAAATATTTTCCAGTTTCTTCCAGAGCATTCTATATAACTAAGTCTACCATGGACAGTTTCATTCTCTCACCAGCTCCAACATGTGCACCAAAAATGCTTTTATCCACACATGAAGGCATCTCGGTTGCTTGCCTGAATCTCTGTTCTTTTTAGAGTCTGCAATTAAGACCAGATCACTGGCACTTCACCTACTACTAAGAAAGCAGCCAGAACTCAAAAGCTAGTGTGTCTCTGTCCATGCTTGGTTCATGTGAAAGTCACAGACAAATAGTATCTGCTCTTCCATTTTTCATTTTATTCATTTTATGCAGCATGTGTATTGTGAATATTTAGAGTCCAGGATGCTACCTGTAAGGCCTGAATTGTATTTTTATTTGATTTTGATTCTACTAGTGCTATGGAACTTGAATGAGAATGAGCTGTGTAATAACAATAAATTATTTTCTAATTCTGCATTCATTTAAATCCATTGACCTCCACAAATTTTGTTAGTGATGAATATCCATGGGAAAGAAAGAGTGAAATACAGGTCTCTCAACTCAGGTTAATACTCTGAGGAAATTTAGGAAGAAATCTTGCTGGTAAAGTGTGTTTGAAATACCGTTACTGTGACACTGATTATCTCATGCCATAATACTAATCTCAAAGGAGTACTATTTAATATTGGTATTGAAAAAGAAAGCAACAACTACTGAAGAGTTTTATGGAGTTTCTTTGCTCTGGAAAGTGAGTATATATGCGACTCTCTGGGTTTCTGTGGCAGACTATTTCCATGAGTGTCCCTAATCAGCCATCAGCAACATTAGAAAACTTCTACAAAGCAAATCCTTTGCCAGATTTTATCTGGGGCTTTGGGTCATGAATCAGAATGTCAAAACACACACAGAGCTACGGAAGATAGCGCTGAATGAAGTGCTAACAGAAATTACTGGTTTACTTTTGCTGCCAAAATAACCAAGAGTATTTTAGGAGCATATATGTATAGAAACACTCTGTAATAATAATGTGTCATATTTATAAAGGTGTCCCATTCTTCAGCAGGAGGAATCCAGCTCGAAGTAGACAAATAACAACTAACTTGTGTATGTGTCTATATGCTCTTGTAAACTATATTGTCATAAACTTAACAAGAGAGAGTTAGTCAGACTGAGGTATTTTTCAGAGCTTCTTATAAATACAGAAAAACATAATGCTGTATTACTCATCATTACTTGTCTTCTGAGCATCCCACAATTAAATTTATGTTTGGAAGTGAAGAAAGTGTTGTCTGCCAGACAAAAGAGATGAAAGCTAATCTTGGTAATTGAGTACAATCCCACAAATGAGCTCTTCCTGTAAGTCTGCTAACTGCTGGGTATTAAGTACTACTGTTTATCTACATGCAAGTCCCACGGTCTGGTTTGGTGATTTATTTCTGTCGGTAAAATTTCAAATAGCTTCCAGTCAGAAGCAGATTACCCACAACTACGCAATGTAATATGTTACAGCAGATTTGCAATGTATCTTCTTTGTATGCCATGTAATGTATTAATAGTACCAGAGTTGTGATATTGCCGCTTATTTGTACATCATTGTTTGGACTATACACCCTTAAAATGTGAGTGTACAAATATCTTGGGACTCACTAATGTTTATGGTGTAAGTATTTCAGGTGTTTTCTTCATAATGCTGTATGTATGAACAATATTAAAAGGATTTGATTTATGAAAGAAGCTTAATATATTGTAAGCATAACTCAGTAGGCTTAATTTAAAAAGCATCAAATGGTATTATCTACCTGATGACGCCCACAAATCTTAATTACTAAATTAGCATCCTCTTAGCTGAGTTTATCTGCACCCACGATGCTGGAGCTACATTTCAGATTTGGACATATTGTTCTTGAGATATAAGTGATAAGTGATAAGGAAGCGATTATATTATCGCTTAACTATTAGAGATAGTTTTTTGTTACCTTTGAAAAGCAATCTCGTGTAGTATTGATTGACTTTCAACATGGTTAATTGAATAGCTATGTGGACAAATATCTGCATGGCAATGAAGGTTTGTTATGTCATTAATTCTTTATCCCATTTATGGGGTTTAAGATTTTTAATATGGCAGATCTGCTATTCAACATATTGCACTTCTTCCACTCTTTTGAACCTTTAATATAAAATAAGTGCCGAGGAACAAAAAAATTGGGGGATTGACAGTGATGGAGTGCTGTTCAGCAACAGTCTGATCTTGGCAACATCTACCTGTACAAGCAAATTTGCAAATTTGAGTCACTTTTCTGTATCTTGATATGTAAGATTTGGAGTCAATCTGTATATCCTGAATTCTGAACTGTAATGAGCTATATCTTCTGCTACAACACTTTGTAATTCTGATGATACTATTCGCGATAACGATGAACACCAACTCTGTTATGAACTGGTACTTTTTGCAAGCAAAATTCACTACAAAATTGTGGCCATTTGTGAGATACGAAATTTGTCTGGCATCTATGTTAAGTGTTACATGGCAAAATCTTCAGCCCTTGATATATAAGCAGGTAGAGTTCTACGTATGCAGTGTCAGCTCTAGGAAGAGTTTACCCCAGCGTATAATAACCCCACCACTAACTACTTAAATAAACATGGACTTCAGGGATTCATACCATGCTTGATTGAAACAGTACTGAGGAGTGGAAGCTGCTTAAAATCTCTCAGAACTTTTGTAATTGCAAAATTACTCTCATCTGTTAGTAAGTTTGAATAAAAAGTGTTTGGGGCTGCTAGGGTTTGAGTTCAAAGAATAACTGTGGTTTGCCAAGGCAAGAAGTAGGTAATTAAAGCAATGTTTAGAGACACACTGAAAGCTTCAAAATGGGACAACTTTAAGGCTAAGGTTTTCTAGACTGGAGAGGAAAGAAAGTGAAAATAACCCAAGAATATATTAATGCATGTCTCTCTGAATCTCCTAACAGTTCCTGAGAGTTGTATAGTAACTGCAGTTATTATCAGAAAACTGACTGTAAGAGTTATTTTCTG
Organism: Aptenodytes forsteri; assembly: GCF_000699145.1. Taxonomy (NCBI): domain Eukaryota; kingdom Metazoa; phylum Chordata; class Aves; order Sphenisciformes; family Spheniscidae; genus Aptenodytes; species Aptenodytes forsteri. The sequence goes on along the minus strand of NW_008795923.1, from coordinate 3,015,334 downwards.
ACATTTTCAGTGTATTATGTGGCTGTGAGTTGCCACACCAAACTTGCTCAATTCACAAGTCAAAACAAGACTTTATTATAAGGCTAACAGTGCAACCACAGTCTATTGTCTGAAAGTTGGCCACTGCTATTGCTTCATACACCACCACCAAGAGGGATGACTTCGGACTTAGGGCTTCTATTAGAGTTCTCTTGGTGAACTGTGAAGCAAAACAGAATTTGCTTTGTAGTTCTGCAGTATATTGAGTCATTGGTGTTAATGGTAATGACTAGTTTTGTCTGAGAGTTTGAGAGATGTGACTTCAAAGACACACGCTGTAGAAGTAGACACGTAAAGTAACCAGGTGCCATTTCTATAGGGTATTTTTCACCTTAAATGTATGTTAAGGTTTATGTATTAGGCTTCTATTTACTAAATATTCAGTATTGCAGATAGATATTGAGATGTTTTCACAGCACATTATGGTTCAAATGTTCCCTAATAAATTAGGTTTTGTTTATAGCTGTGGCCTCATGAACGACAGCAGAGGGCACGTGCCCATTATGAAAAACGTCTTGGTTACACTACAAGGTCTGCTAGGAAATTTTTTTTCAGTTATTTGGAGGTGGATGCTACTGACATCAGTCTGATTTTTCTTTTTTTTTTTTCTGGGTTTCAGTGACTTCGGACTTAGGGCTTCTATTAGAGTTCTCTTGGTGAACTGTGAAGCAAAACAGAATTTGCTTTGTAGTTCTGCAGTATATTGAGTCATTGGTGTTAATGGTAATGACTAGTTTTGTCTGAGAGTTTGAGAGATGTGACTTCAAAGACACACGCAGTAGAAGTAGACACGTAAAGTAACCAGGTGCCATTTCTATAGGGTATTTTTCACCTTAAATGTATGTTAAGGTTTATGTATTAGGCTTCTATTTACTAAATATTCAGTATTGCAGATAGATATTGAGATGTTTTCACAGCACATTATGGTTCAAATGTTCCCTAATAAATTAGGTTTTGTTTATAGCTGTGGCCTCATGAACGACAGCAGAGGGCACGTGCCCATTATGAAAAACGTCTTGGTTACACTACAAGGTCTGCTAGGAAATTTTTTTTCAGTTATTTGGAGGTGGATGCTACTGACATCAGTCTGATTTTTCTTTTTTTTTTTTCCTTTGGCTTCCAGTACTTAGTTGTAGAGCAAAATTTCCCATCTTTGAAGTAGCTGATTCTGCATTATGGTTGATTTGAAAGTTCAAAGAGACACTCAGTTATACAGCTAATATCCAAACAAATCTTCATTTCTTTTAAATTCTTCAGGACAGGAAAATTTCCATTCAAATTGTTTTCTTATGTAGTTGATATTGTTTAAAGGTCGAGTAGAAATATTCTCACCGTGTGCATTATTTTCACGACTGATGCAGGGGTGTAGCTGGACGTCAGGGCTGAGCCAGCCCAGTGCCTTGCCGTTGCCATCAGGAGTGGCACCGTCTGTCTGTCCCTCCTTCCCACCTCCCCTTTCCTCTCCCAAACCATGCCTTACTCAGGCTGGGACGTGCCCTACCCTCTGCTGACTCCTGTGCTCATCTGACTGCAGGAGAAACCGGAGTGACTAAAATACATTTGCCTTTTTTGCTGGGCGAGTTTTCTGCACGGAGCCAGCTCCCGGTGCGCTCAGAGAAGTGCTGAAGCCCAGCAGAGGTGGCAGCGGCAGGGCCCCACGCCTGGGAGGAAGAGGAGGTGAGGAAGAAGCAGATCTTCCTATTTTAGCTGCAGCCAGCTTTCAACTGACTTAGCTGTGTCACATCTCTACACCTTACGAAATGACCTGGTTTATTTGGGTTTTTTTCATGGTGTAAAACTACATAAACATTTAAGAGAATGACAGAGTTACGGCCTGAGTTTCTGCAATTACTGTGCTGGGCCAGATTTGGAGTAACCCCATTGATTTTAGGATGGTTATTCCACATTCACAGCTGTGCCAATTGGTGACACCTGCCAAACTGATTTATGAAAGCTTTGTGGTAAACCCCAATTTTGGAGTAACTTTAGTTAGTGTTAGCTGCAGAGTTGTTTCTGGTTTGGGATTTTTTTTAATTGATTTAGGAGAGAGATTATTTATCATTCCCTACAAATGGTAGAATGTCCTTGAAAACAAGTGTTTGAAAAGACTCTTTTAAAGATGTGTTTACTAATGCTTTGGAGTTTATTGTCCTTAAAAAGAACATATGTAAAAAATTTGCAGGTATTTATAAGTTTATAAATACTACCTGTGGATCAAGAGAGTCTGTGTGAGCTTGTAATATAGACTTCTAGGATCAGTAGTAAAAAGAGTATTTATATTCCTTTCAGCTCCATTTTATATATATCCATTATATATCTCCATTTTCTGAGAATAATGGCAGAACTACAGTCATAGAAAGATGACAATAATAAAAGGCCCTCCTCCTAGGCGAGAAAAGATACTGCCAAGGGTCAAGCAGCTTTTATTCAAGGAATGAATTTACTCCTCGTGTTTTGATGGTTGAAAACTGTTGATATGAGGTACTGTGAAATGTGTAAACATTCAAATAAAATTAACTGCATGGACTTGATCTACTGCAGGCTTATGTTTTTGGTGTCGAATATTCCTTTCTTTTTTTTAATGTTTTCCAATGAAAATAGGTATTTCAAATATATTATTAAACATTTTTTTTGTTTGTTTTTCTGGTCCTAATTGCCTTGAAAAAGTCCATCAAGCTAAAAAATGTATTTTAAAATCAAGTCTGTTGAAGACATTTGACATAGGACGCCTCTCTATACATAATTTTTCTGTTTTCATAGCAGCATATTTATGGACAAAGTTGTTAGTTAAAAGATTTTACATTTATAGCGGAATATAGACTTCTAAAATCAGTAGTAAAAAGAGTATTTATATTCCTTTCAGCTCCATTTTATATATATCCATTATATATCTCCATTTTCTGAGAATAATGGCAGAACTACAGTCATAGAAAGATGACAATAATAAAAGGCCCTCCTCCTAGGCGAGAAAAGATACTGCCAAGGGTCAAGCAGCTTTTATTCAAGGAATGAATTTACTCCTCGTGTTTTGATGGTTGAAAACTGTTGATATGAGGTACTGTGAAATGTGTAAACATTCAAATAAAATTAACTGCATGGACTTGATCTACTGCAGGCTTATGTTTTTGGTGTCGAATATTCCTTTCTTTTTTTTAATGTTTTCCAATGAAAATAGGTATTTCAAATATATTATCAAACATTTTTTTTTGTTTTTCTGGTCCTAATTGCCTTGAAAAAGTCCATCAAGCTAAAAAATGTATTTTAAAATCAAGTCTGTTGAAGACATTTGACATAGGACGCCTCTCTATACATAATTTTTCTGTTTTCATAGCAGCATATTTATGGACAAAGTTGTTAGTTAAAAGATTTTACATTTATAGCGGAATATTTGCTTCATAGATCCTGGGAGGGCTAGGGGAACCAGCTGGGAATGGTGACTCACTAGAACCTTTTGGAACATTCTGGCTCCCTAATCTATTAGAAATAGACATATGAAAGGAGTCAAATTAGTTCTGTGATTACTCATTTTAGAGGCAGAAGTTTTATCCTTTTATTGATCTACATTTAGGCTACATGTTCTTCTCTTACCTGAAGCTCTCTGTGGTAACTGTAGATTTCTTCTGAACCACCAACAGAAGTCAGCACCGTGTCCTTCCCTAAGCAAGCACTCTTCAGAGAAGCATAAACATTAAATAAATTAAAATTATTTAGCATAAGATTTGAAGGAAAAAAATAGAGAATAAACCACTGCTGTGACATCATTTTCACAGAATTCTACATCATCCCAAGGAAATACCTTTGCTAACACATTTGTTGGAGATTTTTGCTTACATTTTTTAGTTAACTCGGTCACCCACATCTCCAGACATATACTCAGTGTCTAATCCTCTATGGATGCTTTCATTGCTGCTTGTTTGTAGCGTATAAAATCCAGTTTTATGTTAAGTAGGTGGGTTGCTCGTTTGCCAGCATGCCATTCTGGATTGGGCATTTATGAATTGTTTTTAAGCACCAAAGCAGACAATGAAAGCTTTATATCAATTCCCCAATTAGCAGTAATCATTCTTGTTAAACTTTGGTAAAGAGCTGTAGTATGCAATGAATGTAAAGTATTCATTCCTGGGCTGTTTCTTTTTTTTTTTTTTTCCCCCCTGCATTTCTACATTTTGTCAAATAGTCTTATGCTGCCTGTTATTTCTGTTCATATTGCAGATTGAGAATGTTGATGTCTGCCTTAGCTTTCTGGCAGCCAGAGGCGTAAATGTCCAAGGTCTTTCTGCAGAAGGTAAGAGAAACAAATCATCAGAACAAATAATAGGATTTTTTTCTGAAAACTAATTCTCTTAATACAAATTATTTGCACTTAAATTCCAAACTCCAGCTGTCTTGAACAGCATGCAAATATAGATTAGTAATAGCAAGTGAGTTTCCTTTTAATTTTCCCTTGAAATCAAATCAAGAAATTCAATGTTATTATGAAGCTCGAGACAATGTTTTAAAATAGTATTTTTTCAATAGTATTAATCTTTTCATGTTATCTCCACAATATTAGATAGGTACAGGGTTTCCCAAGCGTACTTTTAAACTTGTTTATATAAGGGATTTAAAACAACAAAAATGAATATGAGAATCTTGCTCAGTTAAGTAAACCCAGGGAAGACTATTTGTTTAAGCAAATTTGTTATTAGTAATAATACTGTCAGGATGAGTCTGAAAATTATTGTATTCTTTTGATGTCATATATTAAGTGAAAGAGTGAATGGTCTTGCTGCTTATATTATAGCCTTTTTTGCCGTATTAGTCACCTCAAGTGATTGCCTAATATGGTTACAACTAAGTTAATAAATATATTAAATCAAACTCACTAAAATACCGATTTTCTTAATCAGTATGTAATATTTGCCTTATTAATGTAAAATTAAGTCAGGTGGATACTTTATCTTGTAAATTAATAACATGTACACAAGCGTTTGTCCTACAACAAATTAAGCAGTTCTGCAAGGTGCTATGCACCTTCAAAATCCCTCTGACTTCCATGGCAGCTGAAGGCAATAGGTATTAACAAGACACAATCCTATATTTTTATTTTGCTTGTAGCACAACTAAAAGCTAGAAGGAAAAATACATTTTTTTTTCAGAGATGGTAATTTCAGCTGAATTTTAGAAGATACCCAGAGAAAAAATTTTGAATGTTAACCACTGTTTTATTTTCAAATTAACTCAGAATTGTTATCTTTCACCATTTCCACCTTTCTAGTACCTTAGCAGAAGTGTAACACGGCCATAATATCTACTATCTACCGACTTTGATTGTCTACTTACGGAAAGCTCCTTAACTCATTTAAAAGAACTTCTGTATATACTGTGGATATGTTGATGCATGAGAACACTGAACATTTACATGTTACCGTTCATCTCAAAGCTGTTTAGAACTTGAATTTTTTAGTGCAGCCTATTTTTACTTGCATATGAAATAACAATCAAATGTGTGAATAGTGTGAATTTATTTCATGAGAATACTCTTTGTTTTTTAATACCATGACACGGCGCATGACACTTTTTTCTGTACTTTGTTAAATCAAAATCTGAGTGCATTCTGTAATACATTCCATTATTCATATCTTTGTTTTGCTTTGGAAAATCTTTTTTGATAGGAAATAAGCTTCAATTGTGTAGCATTAAGTTCAAATACTACTAAAAGCAATAATACTACGTAGTGTTAAATGCAAGGACTATTTTTTAAAACGTTTATTAATCTTTAAAACAGAATTTTAATAAGGCAGACCTTGAGTTCTGAAGTAAGATTAAAACTAGTTTTGCTGTATTGCAGTTGTTCATGAATCTGGGGTAAATCCACTAATATATTTGTAATGATACTAGTTTAAAGTATCACAGAAGTGTGATTCCCTTAAATAGACATTTTTAGCATGTACAATCCTGAATATTACAATTTCTCTTGAGGAGGAGAAATTGAGAAAAACAGACTTTTTTTTTACCATGAAATTGTCTAGTTACCTTCATAGTGTTTTGTCAGCACATTTATGTTTAAAATCAATTAAGTTTATAAACCGTAACCCTGTTTCTTGTAATAGGCTTTGGTAAATATGTCTTCTTACTACTGGGTCATTTATTGATGACCAGAAAGTTTCTGGAACAGCAAACCATGAGCTTAACAAGGATTGAAGATTTCACAAACAGTTTCTCACCTCATTTTGACACTTGAACAAGGAGGTCTAGAACAAAAGTAGTTTTCAAATCTTGACTGCAGAATCTCTACTGGAGAACCCAGATGATAAATAATAAGCCAGTTGCTACAAAGAAAAACACTCCCCTCCTCTTCCCTGCAAGTGTTTAGTACATATTAGAAGTTTCTGGATTTTTTCTGCTTAAGAGAAATCTTTCAACTCATTTAAAAGTAGGAAAGAAAAAAGAAGTTCAAAACTGAAAACATTCTTCTTTAGAAATAGTAAAAAATACAGTTTAACATCAAGAGAACAAAATTTTAAGATAAAAAATGGTGAGTGGGATTTAACAAACAAAGGGTTCTTTTTCTGAGCATTAAGTGATGCAAAATCGTAAGAATAAATAAACCAGTATCACATACAGAAAATCTTTTAGAATCAGAGCAGCTTAAAGATGGATAGTTATGTGTTTTTGTTGGGGTTTTTTTAAGATAATTTTAAATCTAAGTTTTCTGTGTTCCTTGATAATGATTTTCATTGAAACCAATGTGACTGCAAAAGTCATTGTTGCCTAAAAAGCTTTCTAATTCTGAGAAAGTTCTTCTGCATGTCTCTGGTGGTCTCATGGGGAATCAAAGATCCTGCATCATCTTCATAGGGAAGATGAGAAAGTATGGATATTTAGAACAAATTTCCATTTTGCAAGGTATATTCCAGTGTCCAGGATTGTGTTTGCTTTTGAAGAGCGGGTTGAGAGCATAAGGGCTCCAGTGTTTGCTGGCCTGTTAGTGTATGTACTAACATTTCACCTAATCCTATTGAAAGAAAATTAGTATGGTTTAAAGGACATGAATATGACAGTCATTGTTTATAAACTGTGCTTTAAAAATTACCTGAGAAAGGCTGTGTAGCACATACAGCTCAGTATTTAGATTTGCAGGGAAGGCAGAAAGATTGCAGTGTTGCATGTGAGGTTACAAGGCTATAGGCCTAATGAAAACCTTTCACAAGAAGTTCAGTGCCAAAGAAAATTAATAATGAGGTTATGAACAGACCTAAGTGCTGCAGATAATTTCATTAAGGCCTCTTGAGGCTTCTTTTTTGACACAGAGATCCTTTATGAGCAAAGAATAACATTATCCTTTTAAAACCTTCATCTCAGGCTGGGGAAAGGCTAAGAAAGGAATGGGAGACATGAGGATGCTACTGTGGCTCACCAGAATTTCATACGGGTAGTTATTTTAGCCTCATGTGAAAGCTGTGGTTCTGAAGTCTTCATTAATCAGTAATAGCAGTGTAAAATAGAAAGCTAGAAAATCATGTAGTTGGAATGTTCAAAGATGTAATCATGAACCTTACAGTCACCTTTTCTAATAGGTATTTTCCATTGATCTCCTTCTCTCATGTTCCTTGAAAATTCTTGTGAATGGATATGTGCTCATTCGCAAGACTGTTACCATCTCCTCTTTCCGATTTTTCTAAAGTCACTGTTTACTCCCAGTGTACACAGAATTTGCCCAAAAAGCAAGAAGAGTAATTTAAAGCCATGAGGTAGAAGGGATGTGTACCTAAGGTCAGAAAGAATCCAAATTTTTCTGAATGCCCCTCTGCTTACTGAGAATATTTGTACTGTATTGAAGCAGGAGTATTCATTTCAGATTATGTATATTATTTAAGGTTTTGTGTACTTTTCTTTATGACCATGCATGTATGGCTCATCATGAGGACATTATGGAGATACGTATTTATTTATTTATTTATTTGTGTGAATAAGCAAAGATTATAACAAACAATAAAGTATCAGTGATATCTAACATGTCCCTGATATTAGACATAAATTAAGAGATACAAGGCATAAACATGTATAGCTATAGATATGTACAGAGATTTTTCAGTATAAAACTGTTACAAAACTGAAATCTAAAACCACAGTGTTTTCACTTCTTTTTCTTTTCCTTTTTTTTTAAATAGAAATAAGAAATGGAAATTTGAAAGCCATTTTAGGGCTGTTTTTCAGTTTGTCTCGGTACAAACAGCAGCAACATCATCAGCAACAGTACTACCAGTCTTTGGTGGAACTACAACAGCAAGTCCCTTCACCTCCAGCTGAAATCAGCCAGTCAAAAACACACCAAGATATGCAGTCGAGGTAGGTTAACAAGTTAATTTTCTCAGGTGTAAAAGCGTTTTATTTGTCTGTTCAAAAAAGACAAAATTTTGTGAAAAAATTAGGCCACTTTAAGACTTGTAAGACTGGCTTGTTCTTTTTTTTAGCTATTTTTGCAATGGATGTGTGAAAACAGTATCTTAAGTGTTTGTTTGGTATTAAGCTTGCATTTCTTGGGAGTAAAGCTAGAGTGAGAACAGAGAACAATTAAATTTCGTTCAAATTTTAATTAATTTTAAAGCATTCTTTCACTTTATTATTGATTCTATTGTCCTTTGCACATTAAGAGACTGTTAGCACACCCTGAGGTTAGCATACTGGTTATTTTCATGTTTTCCTCACATACCCAGTTCCACATCTAAATGAACAATTTCAAATGATTAGCAAAATACATGGGGAAAAAGCACAATTAATACTTTCATCTGTTATAAACTCTTTTCATCCCCACGCATTCTGTTTTTGAGTGCCTAATTCTATTTGAATGGTTTTTGAAAGGGAGAAGAAATGGCCTTAATCTAGGTTCTTTTAAGCGGTCAGTTTATGATTTAGTTTTGGGAAAGCAAAGCACTCAGCAGAATCCTTAATTGCTGAATTACCTTGCTTTCAGACTGAAGCTGAAAGCATATTTTGAGAAGGTAGTTGCTACTGGCCATGACAAAAGAATCAGTTTTAAACACAAATATCTATTTAAATGGAAAGAGTATTAGCAGCGTATACTTTATTGAGGAAGTTAAAAAAAAGCCATTCACGTGTAGGACTATGTAAAGTGTAGTTTAATGAAGAGCTTTATATATTGCTGTGTTGGGCTTAATACTTGTTTGATTTATTATTTGCTTGTTTAAATTTTTTTGCATACTTACCGAACAATTGTATGTCTAGAATGTGATAAGTCAATGATCTAGGATGGATTAAAAGTATCAGACTACGATAATGAAATTTTGGTTCTTGAGTCCATTCATACCTAAATTAGACTTTCATGTTTATAATAAACATATTTCTTCTTCAGTTGAGAAAACTTTTCACACTTCAGCCTAATAGAGATCTTTGTCTTGAAACTAGGAATGTTGTAAAAATATGTTTATAGGAAAATGTTGCTGATGGCATTTTAGTTACCTTATTTGATACAAAAATTAAAATAAACTTGTGTTTGCCTTGGGCATTACAATGTGAAATGCATTTTTTTTCTCTGCTGCTGAAAATTAATGTCTTTGAATGCTTTCTCTGTTAAGTTTACTATTAACATGTAATCTAGGGAATTATGGTGTGATCCTAGGAGAATCTGACCACTCAACATTTTCTGAAGTTGAATTTCTGCTTTCTGAAGGATATTTAATACTGCATAAGAGGCACTAACATCTTGTTATTCAGAAATTAATTGTTTTTCCTATCACAAGGAAGGCATTTTGAATGTAGGTCCACAAATGTTCACTGCTTTAATCAGTGGAATTAAGGGCTTAGCCAGCTTCATGTAATTACATTTGGTTATTGTTTTCTGTTTATAATTTAGTAAAAGAACTGAAACATTTCCTGCTTTTCTAATTTACCAATGGTGAATTTTTAATAAAAAAATAGTTACCGTGTTCGTTTATACATCACCACTATTGCAAGGAATTCTATTTGTCAAAAAAAGCTTGGAGCAAAGCAGTTGTTTACTATTTGGAAGACGGTGATTGCACACTAGTCCTTTGTCTGCTCAGGAATGGTAGGCAAAGAGGTGATGAAGTTTTTATAAAGCTTTCTTTTTATTATAATTCCCCAAGATCTCATGGTCCTTCAGCGGCTTTTTCTCCTCTTCCACTTTGCTATGTTTAAATATACTTCATTAGGAGGAAAGGTCATCATTCCATGTCCAGAACCCCAGCATTCATGCCTTTGTAAAGTGACGTTTAAGGTTGGTTTAACAAAATTTCTACTTCCATCGGTGTGCTTTAGACCTTCTACTTTAATGCCAGGAGTTTGAAATAATTTCATTCTTTGATTTATCTTCTATTCATAGCTATGTTTCAGCTGCAAAATGTTTCTATGTAAGAAATTATTACACCAAGATTGATACCATCTTTCTTATTTCCTATCTGTAAACTGAAAGCAAGAATTTTTCTGTTTGCTTTCACATATACCGAAGTTCAATGTTTGTCACCATAAACTTGCCTGAGAGAATATGATTTTCTCTATCCATATATTTTTCAGTAAAGCCTATAAGGATAAAGAAAGCTCCCTACTTCTAAAAGCTTTCTTCTGTATGACAGATTTCTATCTTCTGCTACAAATACGTCTAGTATTCTGAGCTGCTAGCAAAACAAGGAGCTCCAGGACTTAGAAACAACCAGAAATATAGATCTTTTTTAATACTAATTGGCTTTTTAATTTGTCACTGTTTTGAAGTAATATTAGGAAATCAGCATAAAATAATATGTCCTCTTCTAAGAAAAATGACTACATTTGAAAAACAGGTTTTCCACAAATAGATGGGCATATACAAGTATACATTGATACGAACTCTCTGTGGTGGACTTAGCAACCCTTCTTTTCATAGCAGTCACTTAATTTAATTTAATTAATTCTTTTCTTCCCATCAAAACAAATATTTTGGAAAATAATTCAAAATTATTTCCCAAACAGCTTTTTAGTTTTAAGCTGTTAATGAGTAAATAAAAGCTTCTGTTTAGAAAGAAGCCAAAATATGAAATTAAATAAGAAAAGACGCCTTTGATGGGATTGATTTTGCCTCTTGCCTGCCTTTTGCTATCTGACATGTGGACAGGTAGCTTACATGACTCCCAAGACTGATTTCTATGATATGATTGCTTTCGTGGCCACTGTGTCTCAGCATTAATTACAGAAGGAACCAACATGACTGACTGATTTACAGGGCAGGAGTTCATGGTTTAGAAGGTCCTAGGGAACTCATATGGCTGCTCCATGGGACACCTGAGACCTTTAGGTATTTTTGGCAAAAAGTAGTTTCATACAGATACTTAAACCTTCCTCTTTCATTGAACGAAGAGTATTGAAAAGTGATAAAATCTAAGGTGTGTAATAATGTCACATTCTTCACCTTTTCCATGTGAAATTATTACCTCAATAGATAATCTAACTACTGTCAATAATAGAGTAATTTTACTTTTTTTCTAAACTAGTGGTGCTAAAACAAGCTATTTTATCCTTTCATAGTGGATGTTAACCTTTAAGGCAATTTATTATTACACATTTATTGCGCAGCTATGCCTCACTTTATTAGCCTGTTGCAGTTCTGAATATGCGTTTAAAAAGTCTTAATACTTTCTGTTTTGTAACATTTTATACTGTGAAAAGGGTTGGCACGTAGAAACCTCAAGGCAGCAAATTACTGCATTACACATGGTGTATATGTTGGAAAAATTATTTGACAAATGCACATGACAGAGATTATTTTCCATTAATTTGGTCTGTGGTCCTTTATTACCTAGAAATAGTTCTTTCAGGTTTTTGTGAGGAACAAGAAAAATTATCTTATTATTATGGCAGAAGCCAGATAATGAATGTAGTAGCAAACACCTGAATGGCACATTCATCTTTACTCAGTAATGGCAAAACTCTTCAAACATAATTGGAGTAAATTTTCAAGGGTATTGTGAAAATTATCTTCTTATACCTACGGGTATTTTATTTTACTTGAAGACTCACATATTTCTACTGTGTTAGACACCTGAGAAATAAAGCTGTCTTTTTGAGGCACTGTATACTTTTAAGTGCATTTGATATGTACATGTTTGTATATGTGCAGACATGTAAACAAAACCAAAACATATACACTGAAAAAGGTGAATGCTTTTTATAGACTTTGTACTTTTTAAAAATGTTCAGTAAACAATCACATTTCATGTTGTAATTTAAGACTTTGAAACTATGTCTTAATAATTGCAGTTACTTTAGGTTAGATTATTCCATTGGAAAAGTTATCTTCTTTGTTGCTTCCAGCTAAGGTATAGTAACCATATTGCTTAATTTCAACTTGATTTCCTAGGAGGTAAAAAGCCATTGTGTGTGCTTTATTAAACAAGTATGAAAAGGTGATGCTCTCTACTGTTTCAGAGAGAAATACAGATTATACATGGCAGAGGGAAATACCTCTGAGAAGTCACACGGAAGATGGTCAGGATACAGAAGTGGTAGCCTTCAGGCCCTGCTGAAGACCAAGGAAGTTTTGTCCTTGTATGTACAGCGGTACTGTCTCACTCTCCTAATTTAAGAGAGTGGTCCTGATGATGACGATGACAATGATGGTACTCTCATGCTGATTTCCAGGTTATGATGTCCTCAGTAATGATCAATGTCTGTGATCGTTACTGGCTCTGAGCCCGTTCCGTGTGCCACCGAAGCCAACCTACTTTAGTATCAACCTCAGTGAGAGAGTGTTTGGGCCCTTTGTCAACAAAAGCTGAAACAGGCATAAAAAATGATACTGGGACTCTACAGCTTTCATAGCCAGGTTATTTTGATATGGTAAACAAACAGAAGCCCCAGGGGAAGGTTATAATCAGAATATCACGAGACTGACAGGATTAGGTTTGTACAGAAATGGGGAATTCAGGAGACTAATTCAGTAGGCTAGTTGTCCTTGGATGACTAGGTAATTGGTGTCTCCTACAGTAGACAACACAGATCAGGAATGTAATTAAACTGATTTCTGGAGGAGCCTCTCTCCCCTTAGTGTAAAGTCTGGATAGGAGGATAATGAATTTTCTACGGCAGGCTCCTAACAAAGTTATCTAAAATTGGTCAGTGCGGCGATACTTTAACATTACTAATCCCATGTAATCTGTCTGTAACCAAGCTCAAAATCGTGAAAATTGTGCACACAGCTGGAGAGCAAGATTCTGCATGTGAAAGAGTATCATTGGCCTATCTAATCCTAGGGCCAACAGCAACATTTCAAACTAAATGTAAAAAGAACAAAGGAAGTTGATTTATGGTAAGTGAAATTTCATTGCAAAGAATATGCTTTATTTATGGAAGATTATAATTTCGTACCAGTAAGTATAAAAACTCTTAAAATTACTTAGATGATTAATGGAAAAATCTGCGGTAAATAATAAATGGTAACTTAAGGGAGAGAATCGTTTTAGATGTGATTTCTGATTTCTTTTTATCCTAAAATTTCCTATATTCTTGTATGACTAGCTGTGGGAATTGAATACTTCAATTTCTGAGGTAGGCACTTCACTCTTTCCTTATGACTTTGTTGCAGCTTTGAGATTTAGTTAAAAAAATGCAGTGCTGGTGGCCTTATTTATATCTGTCAGTACAGATAGATGACAACAATGGTTACATTATATTTCCATGCTTCGCTTTGCTAGTGGATTCCATTATCACAGCAATACATCTAAACTTTCTGCAGTGATGATCTTTCAACCACCCAGATACTAAGAGAAAACACATGTGGATGAAAGAAGTTCTGTCTCATTTATGGATTAGGCAGTAACTGGTTTCAGTAAGCTGTCAGCAAAATTCCCCGAGACGGACAAACTATTTTATCACGCACAGGAATGATGAGCACAGCTTGAGGTCCAGATGGATTTTGTTACATTTGTTATATTAAAAGAGCACCCTGGTTTTCCTAGGCATATAAACAAAGTTAGGTAGCTGATTTCTACAGGGTTGCATATATAAGGATGGGGGTTTCATATTGCCTCCTGCTCAGAAGTACTAGGGAAAAAATGAAGCATATTGGACACGCAGCTTCTGCTGGGTGAAACACAGTAATGCAAATGTAGTGGTTATGATTATGAATTTAAATAGATCCATGCCAGAATACTGGCAATCCGTATGCCAGTCTTGGTTACACCACTCTCCCTCCTGCTCAGAAGTACTAGGGAAAAAATGAAGCATATTGGACACGCAGCTTCTGCTGGGTGAAACACAGTAATGCAAATGTAGTGGTTATGATTATGAATTTAAATAGATCCATGCCAGAATACTGGCAATCCATATGCCAGTCTTGGTTACACCACTCTGAATTTAGAAAAAGGCCTTTGTTTCAGTGTTCTCGAGGTTTAAAATACAACCTTAACGTTCTGCACCAAGTGCATTGCACTAACATAGGCTGAAAAATGGAATGTGTACATAGTCATGTGTCTTCCTTGGTTAATAGAAAGGAAAGCGATGAACCAAGTCTCTAGCCATTGCTAGTCACTTGGTTATAGTGAAGGGAAACAGATATGTAGTTCCTGCTTTTCCCACTACAGAATCATTATCTAATGACTGCAAAGAAGAAAAATTAGAAAAAGGTTTATTTCTTCTTTCTGCTCTCTGTTTTCTAGTAAGGGTCTAAGCGAACAAACTGCTGTTAGTCTAATCTGATGTATTTTTATGTGTCTGGGAGATAATGCAGAATGAATTGCTTAATGTGATTGCACCAGGATCTGCAGCAGCTGACCTTCAAATGGACCTTAGGGATTTAATTTTATTTTAACTGAGCTGTCTTTCTATCTTGAAAATCAGCTTTGGCCCCATTTTGTTCTACTTCTCAAAGGCGCAATCATTACCGTCTTCACGGTTCCCAACAAAAGGAACTTTAGGAAGGAAGTTCTTTCATCTTCATTGTCCCGCAGTCCAAGTAACTAAAGTATATAGTATCTCTGCATACCAATTAAATCGGTTAACTGTGTACCTAAGCAAATAGATGATATTTAATAATGGTGAGTTGCATAAATTAGAGAAGAGATTTGTTCCTGTGATAAGCACTGTATAGGTCATCAGGAAAAGTGGCTCTTCCTGCACATGCCATTTGTTTACCTCACATAGCTATGAAATTAATTTACATATTTGATATAACTCTCATTACATGCTGGGAATTACTGCAGTTTCGTGAGTTTTCTAGGCTACTGCTGTGATATGTTGACGGAACATTGTAAAAAATACACCTTCATAGCCTCCTACATATTAATATTACTGCCACAGTTTCATTAGCAATTTTTTTTTTTTTTCCTAAAATTCACCTTAATGGCTATATTTTGAAACAGCATGCAAAAATGCACCAGCACTATTTGAAGTTTCATACTACAAACTTCTGTTTCATTTGAGAGACTTAGAAATTACCATACACAAAAGGGTTCCTTTTTGATGATGGCAAATGACTAACTTTTCTAATAACCTTCACACAGAAAAGGGAGAACAATGCAATAGCAAGAATGTATTTGTCACATTTTTCTTCCCTGTAGCCCATCCTCTCTAAGATAAGAAGATATCTAATAATATTTTTTAAGCTTAAAATAAGGAAAAAAAAGAGGTTTCAAAGCAGACTTTCAGTTTCTAAAACAAATGGTCTTTTCTATAGCTCTAATATAGCACCTACTGGATAGAAAATATAAAAATGTAAACTATAAAGCATTTTATAGCCTCTCAATAGCTTTTAAGATTTTTTTTAAACTTTTCATCTCCTATTTAACCATTTCACTACCAACCTCTCAGAAACTGCTTCTATCTTGTACTTTCTTACATAATTCTGTGGACTGGATCCTGAAAAACTTGTCCTTTACTGGTTGGTTCCTGCCCTTGTGTGTTACTTCATATGCTCTACAGTTCTTCCTCTCTGCAAAGCACCTGATGTTTGTCTGAACAGTTTCTTTAGGAACCTGTGACACATAGTTACACTGATTTCTCCTGTTTATAAATTACCACTGCCATCTGCTCAAGAAAGATATTTCTTTCTCTGCCCCTTGTTCTGTTTGCATTTCAAAATGTGACTGTCATCCTTTCTTGTTGCTTGTTCTTATGGTTTTCAAAAAAGTGTTTTAATTCAGTTTAGTGACGATTCTGTGCATTTCAGATATTCTCATTGTCTGGCCCTTGTCTCCCTTGCCATTCATTACTTTTTATATTTCAGTTTTGATGCACTTTGGCCATAATTTTCCCTGTTGCTAATCCAGATCATGTAGAATTTAATGGCGAGTGTTCCATTCATCCTTGCAGCATTTGAACCCAACTTTTCATATATTTCCTTTTGAAGGAATAGAAGCTTTATAACATAGTTATTTTCCCTTCAGCCATTCTTTGTTGCTCTACCCTCACTCTCCATAGAGATTCATTAATTCTTGTCATTCTCTGAAAAGGAGATCTGATGCAATTGTATCCATGCATTTTTTCCTTTCCCAGGCCTGCCACCTGTTTAATTCTCATGTCTTGCAAACATTTGAGGTTGCTGATAATTTTGTGTAGATGGCAAATAAAATGTAAATACATGTAAAGTGCAATGTGAGCCATATTGAATTATTGCAGTCTTAATTCTTTCTTTTGTCCTATGATTAATTTTCTTACCTATTCTGAAGCAAAATGTTCTTTCCTTATTCCTGTATATTCTTTAATAGATTCCTTGGTAGCAATGTGTGACTCAGTCTTTTCCTTGCATTCTTGCATTCATTTAAGTCATAGTTTTATATTTGTACTGCTGCTTTCTTTGCTACTGTCAGTCCTTTTTATCAACTTTTATCTCTTAGTATTTTCATAGACTGTGCAACAAATGTGATGTTCTACACGTTGTTGTTTTGCAGATGTCAGTTAATGAAATAACATTATATTTTGCAGCTGCTATGGAGAAGATGACTTTCTCTCTTCATTTACCAAAAAAAAAAATTACAAATCCATATACTTCCAAAGAAGCACAGGCAGTGCTGTTCATGACAATTGGTGCCCATGGAAAATGGATTAAAATAGAATTGAAAAAATGAGCTTTTGTTGTATTTAAAATTTACTACACTTACAAGAGATAAATTAGCAGCTTAGGAAATCACTTATATTTGTATTTGTGTTTTGGTCTGCTTTTTTGAAAATGCTTATGGGACCATAGCCGAAATGTTGGTAGAATCTTTTGTAATTTCTTAATATTGCATAGCTCTTTACTATTTTAGAGTCAATGGGGAGACCAAACAAAATGCTCACAAATGTACTTTAATACCTTCAATAAAAACAGGCTTAACTATGTGATAATTGTTTGACTGATGCAGGTTTATAGCAATCCCAACCATACTTTAAGATGTGTTGATGAATGTGGATTTTCTGGGAATCTATGAAAAGGTTCAAGAGACGATGAGTGTAGATTTGAGGAAGTGACAGCCTCAGGCTTTCTGTCACCCTCTTTTTCATTCCCTCTAGGAGAAAACTTTGTTACAGTCTTATTCTATCAAACTGTGAAACAGAATAGTGGTGTACATTTCTGTGCAGAACATCTGATATAATTTTGTTCTAGCGCAAGATCGTAAATGGTATGGAGCTAAGGTCATAAAAGGGTACGATTGGTCCCTAAGGCCTAGTCCTAGTTCTGGCAGCACGCTGTTAGCCGCTTGGCCGATTTGTTCAGAGAAATTAGTGTTTTTTAAAAGATTGCATTATTTTAGGTGAGCTACAGGTCAGGTAGCTGTAGCTACCTAAAGTAGCTAAGTAGCACGTTTATTACTTTGTTGATATCATCTTTGTTTCTTTAATGTTGTGATTCATATATTCTTTCATTAAATTCCACAAAATACCTACACTACAAATATTGGGACCAGGGTGGGAAAGGTATGGTCACTGTGGCGGACGATTCGTTCTTATTACAAATCACCATGTTCTGCAAGAACATAGATGTTGATGCAAAACTGGGTTATCTGGGTTTTGGTTTACGAGCTGTGAACAACAGGAAAACATTGAAACCACAATTTTACTTGTACCTCCAAGCCTGAACCAGTTGGAGACAGACTTCTTGTATAAGATGCCAGAAGTTCAAAGAGCGGAAAGGAGAAATGTCCACCTAATACAGAACAGATGACATGGTATGAGCTAGAACTGCCTGAGCCATAGACGTTTCCTCTTGTGAATGAAAAAATAAATGTGTGTTTCTGTGTTAGATATATATATATTAAAAATATACATCTATAAAATATAAAATATAGATTATATCTATAAAATGCACATACATATACAACAATTATATACAAATAAATAACATTTTTAAATATATATATATGTAGATAGATAGATACATATATGTAGGTATAAGCGTGGATTAATTCACCAGGACTGGGCTAAAATGGCAAAAGAAATGTCTGAAAAATATTGTTTGTGGGAAAATTCAGGCTTTTTAGTTTCTTCCTCAGTGTTCCTTGGCTGTCCATTTGAGGAATCAGGAATCTTTTACCTGCCCAGACTGCTTGGTTTTGTTTCCTGTGGCATCTCTCCAGGCACACTTGGGATTTGGAGTCAGGTTAACCTTAGAATATTCTCTCTCGTGCTTTTTGCCAGGCAGGCTGATGAGAATTATACAGCCAAGGAGCTTGTTTTTAAAAAAAAAATTAAAAAGAGGAAAAAAAAAGTGTACAGCACAATCAGGACCTTCTGGGGAAATTTTTACATTAAAAATGCATTCTTTTAAAAGTAGGTTTTTTATAAGGGAATCGTTCTAATAGAAAAGTCTTGAACAGTTCTGGAGTGCAGTCACCCTAGTGATATAAATGCACTTTATAAGATCAACAGCTATTAAAATTCAAGTATGCCAGTAAGGTAGAAAGACTTTGATTACATACTACAAACACCTTTGCCTTTTGTCTAATTTTAACAGATCACATAGCTGGCATTTTAGAACCACCATGTGACTCTTAACATTATAGGAAAGTGACAGTCTGATGTAATATGATCCTTTTGAACTTTCTAAAGACTGTTAATAAAAAGTAAATGATATTCAGGGTGACACTGCATGGGTTACTTTTTGAAGAAGGGGATTAAAATATTTTCAGCTTGATTCATACTCTGTATCCAGGTTTATAGGAGCTCCATCCTTCGGCTTTACGTGGTATACACACTTTCAAGGAGCTGCTTCTTTCTTGATAAACCATGCTATTTGTATAGCAGCAAGACAGATTTTCTGGCAGTTTAGTCCAGTGTTGAGCAGTCACTTGTCTTCCCTCTTCATCTTTTTTGTTCTTATTGGCCCATTTCAGTTGAATATTTCCCTTCACTTTCAGTGGGAGGGCATTTAAGGACCTCTAGTATTGTAGCTTATGTTGACATCCTAGGTTCCCCTACATCTTTTAGGACCACTTCTTAAACCCTTTTAACGTGCCTGCAACTGCATGCCCTCGATCAGTTCCCCGTCTTGGTGGAACATGGTGCATAGCTCCCCAACGCGACTGACTGTGCTGCACAGCCACGTGGCGTAGCGCAGAGTCCAGGTTCCTGCGACCAGCATAGCTGTAGTACAGCTGCGGTGCTCCCCATCAGCACCTCAGGGTCAGTACAATCTCTAACATCTCTGTACCTTCCTTCCCCAGCTACTTCTGTGCTGAACTGCCCTTCTGGGCAGCCTCAGGATGTTTATTCCATTTTCTCACAGCATTTAACCAAGGGACCAGCAACAGAAATTACCCACTGACACTGTTTCATATCGGCTGTGTTGACTAGTGTTTCCCTGGTTTGCGAGAGAAAATACTGGGGCTTGATTTCCACCTGGAAGCCAATTTGCAGAGTCCAGATGATTTCTAAGGATTTGGGATCAGATGCATGTATGCCATCTTACCTGGTTTGAACAGGATTTGCTTAACCAGGAGCATCTGCCTTCTCTTCCCCTATGTGTTAGGTGGAAGAGGAGAGCTAAGCACGATGCCTGGTCCTGGCCCAGGTCCAGTGCTGTGATTGCCCCCAGCACTGCAATGCCGGGCTGTAGCTCCGGGAGCGGTGGCGTTTCCTGCAGGCTCTGCAGTCAGGGTTGGTCTCCTCTGTAGTTTGCATGTCCCCTTCCTGCCAATGCGCTGTGCAGGCGACTGCTGTGGCTCCTCTGAGGAGTTGAAGCTGTGACCACGTCAGGGAAGACTGCTGGTAGAAGAGTTATGTCAATGGAAAGGGTCTTGGGAGCTGACAGCTGAGAACCAGAGGCTTTCAAAATCCCCCTTTCCAGCCCTCTGACAAATAAATCCTTCCTTGTCCCAAATGCTGTAGCATTAAACTTGTACTGTCTGGTTTGTTAATACACATTTGCTGCTTTATTGCAGGCACATATTTATTATACCTTTGTGTGGATCTGTAAGCATAAAAAATAACTGTTTTAAGCAAAAAAGGTTTATTTTCCTGACTGCCAGATGTTACCCACAGGCAATTATCAGGTAGGACAGAGGGCAGCAGGTAAATATTTGCTTATACATTTAGAAGAGTGGCTAGACAAGTCTAGTCTGCAACTGTGTTGCAGTTCACATCTGTAATAGCAGGGCCAGCAGTTGGGAAACAGGCATCCGTGCAAAGCTTTAATGGGTCCAGCACATCCAGTGCTAATTGAGAAGGAAAACCCAGAGTCATTAGGAACTTGATGCACCTGGTTTATGAGCTGTTAAAGTTCTCTTTTTCCCTTTCATTTGTCACATTACTTCGGAGAATAAATTTACTCGGTCACAGTGGAAACGATGCTTTACTGATGTTGACATGTCCATCAATGCCTTTCAAGCCTGTCTGGAAATTTTGAAAGCGGTCTATAGGCTGACGTTTCATGAATTTGCTAGTGGATGGCGTCCCAAGTAACAGACATAGAAGGAAAGCATTCTAGCAAGCATTTCCAGATAGGTGCTTCATGTATTTATTGCTATTAAAAAGAAAAAGAAAAAAAAAAAAGGTGTTGTCTGTCTGTGGGCTAGCTTATCAACAGCTCAGCAACATCACTGAGATTAAGTTATTTGATCTTTCCAGTTACTCAAACTGTGTTGTTTGAGGTAGAAAAGCTACGATACGCTATGGCAATACATCCTATTCACTCTGTTTTTCCAGCTCACTGTCTTTGTTGACTGTACTGTGTATCATTTTACCTTTTACAGTAAAAATACACTAAGGTTTTATTTGACATACCATTTTTCTCACAAACTTCTTAGTTTAGGCAATACAGATAAGCAGCTAACCATTTCTATATTCCTTCATTCTAAACATGTTGACAAAAACACGAGTAGAAGACCTCGTCAAAAGATGGGCTATTATGCCAGGCACAAATTTAGCAATTTCAGCAAAACAACCTATGTCACATTTGTATCATAAGTCCAGACATTATTAAGAAAGATAGCTGTAAGTGAAATATAATTCAATATACTAATGACTAGATAGATAAAAATATATAAACTGTAATTATTATGATACTATTATAATTTATTATAATTCCCACAGAAGTTATGGTCATATAAAAAAGCACTTTGTCAGCATTACTGTGAAGATATATGTCAGAGAATTGAATGCTGCTTTTATATATTGAATAATTCTTTTTTGCCCTCTTAAGACTGAAGTACTCTCCTTTTTTTTATATTCATCATGTGCGCATGTACCATTTGTAATTGGCAGGCACAGAGGCAATGCTGAACCCTTTATTGGGGTTTAATTTGGTAAAGTAACAATAATGACGCATCCCATTCAAGTCTCAAGTTGCCCCTTGGTTTGTGCCTTCCCCTTGCCCCTCTTCAGGACTGCTGTGCCAGTATGGGAAGACCTTTCTCCCTTGAGGGCTTCTCCCATCTGCTCTACACTCAGGCTATCTGCTTCAGTGGACTAGCAGAAATTGCTTAACACTTTTCTGGTAGACTCAATACCACCAGGTGTTTCTTTTAAGTGCTGCCAGTCTATAAAGCCGGGACTAGAGCACTGTGGTTTCTGCTGCTACTCAGAAGGATTGCTGGAAGATGCAGAACTGTAAGAGACAAAAGCAATCTGTGACTATCAGAGTTTCTGCTTACTCAGTTCTCCACCACTTCCTTAATAATACAAGGAAATTGATGCCGTGATTGCACCTGGCTTAGGCACCTGTCTATATCCTTAGGCTGTGTGGATCCCAAAGGATGCACCTGTTTACAGTAACTGAAATTACCTGGCAGGAGGCCTTACCTTGGCCGTACATTTGACATCTCCCCTATGCAAATGTCTAAAAGAATAGAGGCATAAATTTGCTGTTTAGTAATGACACATTGTTGGGTGTCAAAAGGAACGTACAGATTTTAGCCCTGTAGCACAGCACATCTGTTGCAGAAATACTACTCAGATGCCTTAATAGACAGAGGTGCATTTTCCTATGGAATTTAACAGTGAGTCTAAGCACATGTCAGGGCTTTCCTAATGAAGCCTCTGATTCATTGCCTGGGTAATGCATCACATACATCACTTGTGCTGCTGTAACGGTAATGAAAATTATGATGGGATGCTTCTTCCATATAGCTCTACTGTCAGGAAGGCCACCTTTCTTTAGTGGGAATTTTTCTGAGTCCACATTGGATCTGGTATACCAAATTAGTTCCTAACAGCCAGACTGTGAACGCAGTCAGGTTGCTGGAGAAACTAGTAGCTGTATATTTGTGCTTAGTACTTTTTGTGGATGAAAAGAAAAAAGGCACAAAGTAAGTTTTGAGGTGCACTCTGTGTGAATCGAGCTAGACTTCAGTAATTCAGTCACTGGAAATTTGTCCACATTGTCTATTCCTGAGATAATTTCTAGCAAATGAGACAAGTTATAACAATATCCATTACTTCATAATCTGTGCATTGCATCTCTCATAAAAATCTGCATGTTTGCATTATTTCATATTTTTGCCAGTTAATTTGTGTTTTCTATCCATGTTCAATTTGCATTCATTAACTCACAGTTTGCTGGTAAGTGTGTTCTTTCTATACATGTTCAAAGAAATTCTTTAATTCAATTTCTCTGTTTCTTCTCATACAGTCTCACAGCCAGATATGCAACTCAGTCTAATCACAGTGGAATTGCAACCAGTCAAAAAAAGACTTCTAGGTCAGTTAAATATCTCTAATTTATTGCTTGTTAGTGATACTCAAGCAAGTATATGCCCATTGATATTTTATCCTTTGGACATAAGCAGACATTAAACAATGTGTATTTATGTTATGCGTGCAAGCTTTGCAACTATGAGCTTTGCCACGGGAAAGCCTTGTATGGACTGGAAGGAGCTGATTCGTACTGTATATTAGTAATATTTCTGGTTGTTATGTATCCTGCATCTTTGTATCCTGCATGTAAAATATTGGATGTGAAGGATTAGTTGGTGATTTTAGTGCTCTCTACTCTGGATCAAATCCTTACTTTAGTCATGAGTGAAAAGAAGTGTGGGAGTCCATCCCAATTCCCACTAGCTGTTTTGCATGTATCGCAAACCCACCTGAGAAGTTGAGTTCACAGAGCCAAGTTCACGCAGAAGCAAAATAGAGCAGAAAAAAAGAACCACTTCCAAGACTTCTGCTCTGTCAAGAGTAGCCTGCACACAGTCCCCACTAATGAGATGCTTTGTTTTGGTAGTGAATTTGACAGAGCTGTGTGTAGGAGCTGACCTGTTTCAGATTTCATCAGTACTTTTACTTTATCACTTCCATGAGCACTAAAATCTACAAGCCAGATTGCAGAAGAAAGAAACAGAGGTCTAAAGCTTAATCTTGTTTCTAGCTCTTTTTTTGTGGGGGATAATTAATGTGTTCATTAATTATACCTTTGCTGTCCAGTTCATTGGTGAGAACAATGAACTCTAAATTGCATAATCTACAATAAAGATTGCATTTTGCAGTATAGCGCACTAACACAATTTGAGTTGCTGGTGATAGCTTGGAATGAGTTATACCACGGTCCAGTTGCTTTGCACCTGCATTTATAGGTCTTCAGTTTTCCTTATTGCTGATGCTCCTGTCTTGTCCGCATTCAACATGTCGGGGTTAACAGTCTTATTGTCTAATACTTTAAATCTGTGGCAGTGTTTCCGAAGCCTGTTCAGAGGTATGTGACTTGTCCCTTATTTGTTATTCTCCTCTTTGCATTTCCTTAGCTGCTTAACATGATTCTGCAAGAGCAATTTAAAACCTGAATTCAATTAAAAAAGACAGCAAATGAGGTAAACTGGAAAGTGTCTAGAGCAAATGACCTCATGTATAATATGCTTACTGTGGCAAGTTCTCGAATTCTGGCATGCAGAATATATGCAGAAGTATTTGATATTTTAACAGAACAGATGAGTTTCCAGTGCTGGACATGCCTTCTCATTGCTTTTTTCATTACCTTTGACAAACGATCTCAGGGCTCTTACTGCCTGTCAAATTAGGGTAATGAGAAGGAGCAAATGGATTTTTAAGTTTGTTTTAGTGCATTCTTCAGGGAACAGAAGATCACTCGAATTCATGGGTCACAGTAAAGGTTAGCATGCGTACAGCTGCAGAGCAGAGACAGTCTGCTCTGGGCTCGGCACAGAGACTAGGAGGGCAGGCTGGCGGCCAGAATGAGCCATAAAAATAACTAATGGATTAGCTCTCTGAGGCTTAAATTGGTAAAGGAAGAGAACATGGAGCTGTTTACATATGTTCGCTAATGAAAATAAAATGATTTGAACATTTATGTTATACCAGTATATTAAACAAAAAAAAGTTTGGAAGAAATCTAACGTTTTGTAATTCTTTGTGACGTGATTTTTTTCTCCCTTCTGATGCTGCTCTTTCGAATATAGTGAAACTAACAGAATTCGATAACTCTGGTATAATTTGTATTGCCACTATTAAAATCATCATATCATTCCAATAAGTGAGAAACAGAAGAGAGAGATTCTTCTCCTATGGCAAATGCCCCTTGTTGATTTGAGCATTTCATTTTGCCTATCAGATAACAAAACTGGAAAGGAGCGGGGGTGCCCACAAAGATGCTGCAGAAAGTTTGAAGTAAGCATGTATTAAAGAATCTTACACCAGAGAACAGATTCAGATGGAAAAAAGATGCAGGCTTACACACGCCAGGGGCAACAGAGTCTACATTTTTTTTCCTTAGCATAGCCACACAGTAAGGTTCAGATGGTGGCAGCAAATACTAACAAATGAACTGTATAGTCTACATTATATACTTATATCTAAAAGGTATACATGCATCTGTAGCATCTAGCTAAAATATGTATTCTCAATATTTTTCATTTAAAATAATAAGGTGGAAGTACTTTAGCCAACAGCCTGCTGAAAAATAACCAAAGAAGATAACTAAAAAGCCAGGTTTTATGCTAAATGCAGCGGTGAAACATTTACTAGAGTAAGAGATACGAAATATTTCTCACCTGTTGTGAAATTGTTGTGCTTTCTAATCAATTTCTGTAACATTTCCTCTTCAAAAGTGACAGATGTAAATAAAAGTTGATACTGCACTTTAATGGTTTGTTAGGGTGAATCTGTTTTAGCAATGTTAATGGCAAATGCAAAGCATCTTCTTACATGTCTTGTGATTCTAGAAAGCGTCTTTTTCCCTTTTGTGTGCCTAAGGATAAGCTTTTATTTTCATTTGTGGAGTCTAACTAATTTGAATCCTCCTGTTCATTGTTGCTTATGTGAAATCATCGTTTTCAGTCGTTGGTTTTAAATTCTCGTCTGATATTTGCATACTGCCTCCTCTATATGTTGCGTTACGTAAAATGAACTGATTTCTGATTATACCATTCCAGGCTTCCAGGACCCTCAAGGGTGCCAGCTGCAGGCAGCAGTACCAAAGTCCAGGGAGCTTCTAATTTAAATCGGAGAAGCCAGAGCTTTAACAGCATTGACAAAAACAAGCCTCCACAATATGCAAACGGAAATGAAAAAGGTAAGTGATTAAAAGTTACTAAGCTAACTCTACATAACATACAAGAGAAAAAAAAATCACCAGAAGAACCCATCCACAAGGGTCAAAGAAGTGAATGTAATATTTAGACTTGGTAAGGAAGACCTATGGAGATAGGGCTCTGAAATAGGACTTGTGGTTGAGTTGGGATTAAAGTTGGGAACTGAAAACTTTCAAGATGTTATAATTATAATTTATCCCTCTTTGATGTAAGTATCACTGGGTGATTTTTCTGAAGCAAAAATGAATCCATATTGGATGCCTATAATCTTGGTCCATATTCAAGTCTACTCATGCCCAAAGGAAGACTGCCATAATTTTCAGGGAACTTTGCATCTTAGCCTCTAATGGGGAAGAATCAGAATATTATATTTGCATCAGAATATTACATGCGTCATTTCCTTCAGAACCTTACCTAGTGTATGTGTAAGTCTGAGTAGAGGATTGGAAATTAAGTCAACTGTAATGAAATTTTACAGGGATTTGAATTCAGTGTTCATGTTTTATTGCCTCCTTATTTTCAGGGAACTTTGCATCTTAGCCTCTAATGGGGAAGAATCAGAATATTATATTTGCATCAGAATATTACATGCGTCATTTCCTTCAGAACCTTACCTAGTGTATGTGTAAGTCTGAGTAGAGGATTGGAAATTAAGTCAACTGTAATGAAATTTTACAGGGATTTGAATTCAGTGTTCATGTTTTATTGCCTCCTTTAAATAGGAACTTCTGTTATGGAAATGAACTGAGTTCCCTGGGTCCTTCTGTTTCTCCCACCCTGACACTGTTTCCCTGGAAAATGTGTCTCTTCAAGCTTTATCTCAGAAAGAATAATGTAAAAATTCAGCTTTCTGAGTTGTGTAACTAATCCAGCCCCGTCCCCCCCTTCTTTCTCCCTTTGTGTAATGAACAGCATTTTATTCATATCTCTGGCTTAGAATACAGTTGAAAATGATACAATATACATAGTACCCGTTTGCATCCTTGGGGTCTGTGGGAGGAACAAGTATGCAGTGAATGTTCTTCATCCAAGCAACAGGCAGCTATCCAGATTTTTTTTTTACAAAATTCTGATGAACACACTTTGCCCCTAGCTGTATCTGAAGATATAAAACCATCCTTTCAATAGTTATTTCTTTATTTTTACTATCAGGGTTGAATGTTTTAGATAGTTCTATAGTGGGATTTATTTTGTCAAGGACTTGTTTGTGGCAAGATATCCAGGCTAAAACTAGAAAAGAGATCAGAGGGAAAACTAAGCAGACACTGTGTAGTTCACAAATACGATAGCGAAGTTATGAAGTAGATGTGGCCGCTTGAGTGAAGGTATGTACAGCAGTTTAGGTTTTAGAATTGCTTCATAATGTTGACATAAGTTTGCTACTGAAATATGTGAGAGTGAAATGATTCAAGACGAGACATGCTTGTAGGTATTAATATTCTTAACTCATTACTTGGAAACTGTCTTTTGACTGCAAAGATTTGCATTGCATTGCACATTTATGTGGCTTTTTGCATGATGGATTTCTTTGCTTTCCCATTTCTTTACAGCAGAGAATGAGAACCTTGATGAGATTTTTAGTGAAGTCATCACCTGCAAGAGGATAAGGGGTGGCTTTGTTTGTGTATAATCATCCAATTCATTTTACAGGATATAGAAAATGTAATATTGCATAACTACAGAGTACTATATTTGAGATGTTTCTGTCTGCTCTTTTTTCTTTGTCTCAAAACAGCAGAATGGATGGAAGAACATTAATATTACATACGAATATAAACCAAATACAAGTTTGTTTTAGAGTATAAAGCAGAAGGGAAAATGACTGCTGTGAGTGCAGGCTAGCGAAGGATATTTTTTATAGTACCCTAAAAGAACACGTGAGAACCTATATTTGAATTCACCATGCTACTTCTTTGCCTAAAGAGAAAAACAACTGAACCATGCTATATTTTAAATTTAATTATTATAGTGGGTAATTTTTTAATATTACAATGAAATTTTCAAGTAGTCTTTTGATTTTTTTTTAAAGTATTTGAGGATGTTCTGTGGCCTGAGGTTTTTTTGAGAATTTGTTTAGAAAGAAACTTCAACCCTCACAATAGTAATAGTAATAATAACAAACACCTCTTTAAAAAAAAGTGTCACTACACATTGAAAAACTGATTTTTCCTTACAGTGTGGCACACATAATAAACGTTATATTTCAAATTTTGCTTCTGATGCAGATGCTTGGAGCAAGATAACTTTAACAGCTTCCGTTAGAATGGATATACAGTCCATACACTCTAATTTCTGAGACACAGATCATATAGTAAATAGCTTGTAATTCTGCATGAGTGCTGCATAAACTGAAGCAGAAAACAAGATGACTTGCGCTAGGTAAATAGTCATTAGAGGTTGGGACCTCCAGACCTCTTCAAGGGCAGACCACTTTTGGTACATTTTTCTCTGCTGTACACCTTCCTGTATGTGCTATAAGGAGACCTCAGAAAAGATATACAGCATAAAGGGGTTTTTTTAATCCAGTTATATGTAATACTTGAAATCCATTCCTGCATAACACGGTTTCCAACTCAGTCACAGTGGGGAGTGGATATGTAGCCATAGAGTTAAAGGAGACCTGAAGGTGATCTAAAATAAGACGTGATATGGGCCTTTTATTTAGTATTTCATTATTTAGTATGTCATTAATGTTACCTCCTTTGAATGTTGCTTAGGGAGTAGATCACACCATAAGAAACCGAGCTCCCCTGAGCGAATGCAGGTTTGCTCTTTATTGAGTACAGCCCAGTTTTCACCCACAGACCCGACCCATTGCTGTGACACAGGTAACTGTGTATAGCTGTGGTTAAGTCAGGAACACAGAATGCACCGAAACAATAAACATGCCATTAGCTGAAACTCATCTGTCAAGCTTTAGTGAGCTGATTTTTTTTCTTTTTTGGTTGGACTTTGCAGCTTATGGTTGGGTTTCGAAGAACACGTCTGTTTTCCAAGTCACATCACATCTATCTGCTTCTGACTTAATAAAATGAAGACGAAAATAAAACTATGAAAATGAAACTGTTTGAATAAAGTAATTATTCACATTGCCAATAAGGTGGATACCCAGGGTGTTTTGAGCCCAGCAAAGAAATAATGTTCTAATTCAAGTCAAATTTTAAAAACAAATATTTACACTTTAGAGCTTAGAAACACTGTACCTGAACACTGGTAAGGGTCTCTACGTCGTGGAGTTTAATTGCCTGCTTTCAAATATAATTTAATAATATAAAATGGTGTTTGTGTATTGTCCAAACTCGACTTCAACAGTATTTGGTTATTTTGCCCATACCAACTCTGAGAAACTCTGTCCTGGAACTCCACTGTCTGATGATGCAAATCGTTGTTCATCTGTGGCCAGTACATACATCTAGAGCTAATTTGTTTACATTTCTTCTGGTGCCAGTATTTTGCCAGTTGTCCCTGGTGGTGGTCTCCTCCTGTGCTGATAAGGGGTAGCTACTTTCTCATGGACATCTGGAAAGGGACAGCTGAACAAGCTGAATTTTTTTAATCTCACCAGATAGACCTCCCATTCCTCGAAACATCCTTATAGCAATCCCTTGCAGCTCTTCCATTTTCTACTAACCTTTTTTATTGTGAGTGACTAAAATTGGATACCCTAATCTGGGCACCTGTCTGCTGCAGAATATTTAGATTATCAGTACCTAACTATGCTGCAATGGGGGAGCTGTTGTCACAAAGGTCCTGTCTTCTCCAACAGCACAGAACACCACAAAGGTCACAGACGAGAAGATAGAGGAATTTGATTATATACTGGACCCAAGTTTAACCCCACACGTGTCCTTTATTTGTGCAACAGCCTATGAAAAGTGGACTTGAAAATGTCCATTCGGTTGTCACGTATTTGCTGGGTTCTGGTAGAAATTTCCCTTTTTGCACTGAATGCCTGGGGGTGTTGCTGTTCTCCTTTCCCAACGCAGGTTGGGCTGAGCCCTGAAGCACAGAGCTGTCAAGCAGAATGCAAAATTGTTTTCGCCACAAGCTGATTACGCATTTCAGCAGTAAGGGGATTGGGCCCTAAACAGAAGCCTGTCTTCTTGTAAAATTTAGTTTATAGAAATATGAAATCCTTGTCATAGGTTGGGTTCACTCTGTATCAAAATCACCACAAGGTGGGGACAGATTTCATATAATGAACAGCTAAAGCTAAGTCCCAATTGAACGTGCAGAAGGCAATGAATGATGTGAAGCTTCAAGTAATACATTTGGGCTGGGGGGGAAATAAATCTTTTTATTCCACATCTTTAAACATACAGACAGACTCTCAATATTTCTTGAGAGCATGCAGTCCACGTTCCTTGCGGAAACATCAAGGATAGACTTTAAATTGAAGATTAAAGGCAAATTAAAGTTCTCTGTAACTTTTTTGATGCTGTTTATGGTTTGTGATGTAGGGATCAAATAAGTACCAGTGGTTCCAGGAACCCGTGGTTTTTTGCTATATATGTAGCAGAACAAGCTGCTGATGAAATGGTAAATACTCTTCTTTTTACAATTTTGCCCCCCAATGAGTTTAATATTATATAACAGGAGATATGGTAAGGCATACATTCTTCTTTTTAATCGGATGTTGGGTTTTTTTTTCTTTTTGAAGTAAAACTAATAACCTGAAGCCATACAGGTAAATATGGTATTTACCATGTATGGTACATTTGGTACATTTACCAAATGTAACAGAATTAGTACAACAGAGTGTAGTGGCATCCTGCTGTTCACAGATTGTTACATGTATTCTGCATCAGCTTTGCATATTCTTACGGTGAATTGTTCTTCTGTAAAACTATTGGGATAGCTAAAGATCCCAATCCTCCTGTGTAATTAAGGCAAGCTTAGTGCAAGGCAAGACGTGTGCAAGAAGGTCCTTGTGCACACCCAGTCCTGGGCTATCAGCCACGGGGCTGATCCCTGGTATAAATTAAGAAAGCCTGAGGGCTGCAGTAATTTCCAACAGCTGTTGTTGGCCCCAGGCTCTCTTCCAGGATCTGAGGCTCACCAGAAAATAGCAGGGGCCCAGCCACAATTCCTGCCTTGGTCGCGAGGGAGGAATCAGCTCTGCAGCCACCCACCAAAGCTGCTCCATGTGCATAGTGCTACCTGGAGCTGGGGAATAAGCCATAACCTCACCTGTCCCAAAAAATGCTCTGAGGCAACCCTTACCAGTTAATGTCTTCTTGCCTAGTAACTGGGTGCAGCAGAGGTGCTTGAAATCTTCTGTGAAGGTGAACTGAGCTCATTTAGCACTGTGGGGTTTTCATATCAGGCTGAGGAGCACATGAAAAACTCTGGGCAGATGGAATTATACAGCATCTATCGAAGGTGGAGGTGATTGGCCTGCCATGGTACAGTTGTTAATAGTGTTAAGCAAGTAAAAGCTGTTACACTTCTGTCATGTTACTTTTATTCAGATTTTTTATTTTTAAACTAGAACTTCTTACGTGCTGTTTAGAGAAGTAGATTTTGCTATGTTTGCATTCTCTTTTTGTTAAAGAAAAAACAGCTTTCCTTTCAGGATGCTCAAAATCCTCCCTTTCCTATGTGTATTACTGGCCTTCAGACTTCCAGGTGGGTAGTCTTATCCATACTAGGGCCTTAGGGCTGAGACTGTAAAAATTAAAATGATGCATAACTTCAAACTCTGTGCTGAAAGGGCAAATGTCTTCAGTGTCCTCACCTACTATATTAATCGGACAGAGCGGTCCCAAGGCATGACTGTGGAGTCATGTGGGTATGTAACACATCAAGCACTCTTTTTTTGCCATTCCATGAACTATATTTGCATTGCCTGTTTCATAGGCTTTCTTGTAGTGCTGAATTTGATATACTATAAGCAGGCTTACGCTTAATTCACTGGCAGTCCCAAGACTGAATGGCAAGACAAGATAGATACACTGAGAAAAAATATGTCATCTGCTGAAATAGCTATCTACCACATATTTGATTGCCATTACCACTTCATTTCTCTGGTGCTCCAGAGTAATAGTGTTTAGATTCTCAGATATGTCTTGGAAATCTGAGCTTCATACAGAAGAGCTTAACCCTTTCGTGCGTTGGTCTGTTTTGCTTAATAAGGCTAGATGACTTTTTTGAAAATCATGGTTGCCAATTAGCATAGTTTGATTATTGCAGAAGGAGTCGTCTTCTCATTCATTCTGAAGATTCGCTGAAGTTCCTGAACGATGTAAATGTAGTGAAGGTACCAGAGCCACGTAAACAAGCCTTCTGTACCTACCTGAGCTTCAGGCCCAAAACAACTATTGTTGCTGTACCCATGTAGATGGTATATCACTGTAACTTTCAGGTACTGACACTGGTGAAACTGTTGATACATATTTTTTCCCACCTATGAAAGTGCACTGGGATAAGTTCCTGAAGTCAGCTACTAAAGGTTCTTAACTGTACTTAAAAACAAGAAAGTATAGTGACCAACCATTTTTTGCTTTTATGAATATTGATTGTATCCATTTAATTTCAGTATTACTCAGTCCTCCTCCTCCCGCCCAAAACCTCAGCTTTCTAGCACAAATTTTGCTTTCACTAGACATCAAAACCATCTTTCTCTGGTTTTGTTTTTTTTTCCAATATTGTAGCATTCTGTTTTCTTCCATGTCTCAGTGTTTTATTATTAACAAGTGATTGGAAGAATTTCTGTATGACTTATTAAAGATAAAATCTTTAAATTGGAAGGTTTAATTTGTATAATGAAATAGTTACAAGGAAGGTGTTTCCAAGGCTCTCTTGAGCTCATAGAAGTATTGCACAACACTGTGATGGTGGGGGAAAAAAAAAGGCATTTTCAATTAGCATCCTTCATGTTCCATGCACGTGTAAATTATTTTTATTATAAATCA
Source organism: Aptenodytes forsteri (assembly GCF_000699145.1). Lineage (NCBI taxonomy): Eukaryota > Metazoa > Chordata > Aves > Sphenisciformes > Spheniscidae > Aptenodytes > Aptenodytes forsteri. The sequence continues at coordinate 2,982,438 of NW_008795923.1, read as the reverse complement.
CATGTAACTGTTTTAAATGCCAGAGGAGTATGGTATCACCTTCAAGCAGGAGATGGGAGAATAATTGTACCGTTATGGTTCTTTCTGTTTTTTAAGCAGATTCACCAAAAGGCCCTCACCCATCTGCAGGCATGAATGGAAATGTGCAGCATCCCACCAGCACCGGGCAGCAGCAGGTCTCTGCCATACCCTCTCCAAGTGCCAGCAAGCCTTGGCGCAGCAAATCCATGAATGTCAAACACAGCGCGACCTCTACCATGCTGTCCGTGAAACAGCCTAGTCCTGCAACCTCCCCTACTCCATCTTCAGACAGGCTCAAGCCACCCCCTTCTGAAGGCGTGAAGCCTCCTTCATCTGGACAAAAATCTATGCTGGAAAAATTCAAGCTGGTTAATGCTAGGACTGCTCTGAGACCTCCTTTGTCACTGAGCTCAGGACCCAGTGACAGTGGGAGAGAGGATGATACCTTTTCAGAGTGTGGTGAAATGGATGTCTTAAGCGGTGGGGTGAACAGCGGCGGCTCCACAAGTAGCAGTCCTAAAGTATCACCGAAGTTAACCCCTCCGAAAGCTGGAAGCAAAAATCTCAGCAATAAAAAGTCTTTGCTACAGCCAAAGGACAAAGAGGAAAAGAACAGGGACAAAAACAAAGTTTGCACTGAGAAAACAGTCAAGGAGGAGAAGGACCAGGTCACTGAAACATCTACAAAGAAGAGCTCAAAAATTGCAAGCTTAATCCCAAAGGGAAGCAAGACGACAGCAGCCAAGAAGGAAAGTTTAATACCGTCTTCTAGCGGGATCCCGAAACCTGGATCGAAGGTGCCAACAGCAAAGCAGAGCGCTTCTTCCGCATGCACGGGAAGTAAGGAGGCTGAAAAACTGAGGACTACAAAAGGAAACCAGTCCCAATCAACATCAAAATCTCAGCTTAGCGAGAAGGCTTCTCCTTCCTCTGGTCTTGCTTCTTCTGAAGGGAAAGAACCAAGTGCAGCTCTTACCCCAGGGTCCTCTGCGGCTCTGTCGGCCTCGATGGCTGCAAGCAGCGGCCAAGGCACGGGAAATGGTGTCGTCCAGCTTCCTCAGCAACAGCAATACAGCCACCCCAACACTGCCACAGTAGCTCCTTTCATTTATAGGTAAGGTCACGGAGGGAAACTGGGTTTGTGTTACCATTTAGGAAAGAGAGCTAAAACGGATAGAGCAATGGTGGATCACACTGTTATGTTTCTTATCTTCCAGTTTCTGTCACAGCATCACGCACATGTTTTCCTAATATTATTTTTTAATTAATATTACTGTATGAATAATTTCTTCCAAGAACTCTGAGTCTCTACCTTGTACAAAAGCAATCCACTGCAAATATTTGCCATTTAAAATTCAGGATGTTTTGATTAGAAATACAAATCACATGATACATTCCCTGTGCTGCTTTTGAAAGGTCACGGCTGAGTCAGGTTTCTAGTGCGAATATTGTTGTTTGCAATTTAAGAACCTCAACATTTATTTGCTGATATTCAATAATATTTGCTTAAAATACACTGTTCTCTTAAAAAATCCTAAAATAAACTGCTGACGTTTTCAGAGTATGTAACAGTACTAGTAGGGTATTAGAGGAAAAACCATATACAACATTTTGGGCAGAGACAAAAGGTTGCTGTTTGCGGGCCCTTTTCCTGTTTAGTTTTATACGCGAACTAGGTATAGATTAACTCCACGGAGGCAGTTAAGTTTTACAGGTGATACAAACTCTTCTGATGGCCAAGGCTCTGGAATAGAGGAATGAACAGTTAAATGTATCAACCTTTGTCTGAATTTATTTTGTATATGATAGAGCAACTGGAGAGAAGCTGAGAGATTTCGTCATTGTACAGCTCAGAAGACAGAGTAAGTGTAGAAAGACTGGCAGGCTGGTTTGAGTAATGATTTCAGATGTCAGCTGTTGGAGGGCTTTAGCTTCAGTTGTGGGTAAATTTAACATCTGATAAAATGACAAATACATTATTAAGCAAAATATACTGGCAGGTTTTGTTAGTGAGTATTACTGTAGATAATCTTGGCTAAAGATTAAAGAGGTGCTGAAGTAGGCTCTGAGGGAGTATATATATCATTACACACAACTAAACATAGCTTCAAAACCAATCTGCATGAGTGATAAACTATTTAAGTTAATTCTGAACAAAAGCAGTTCAGAAAATCATATGGGAGAGGAAAAAGGCGTAATATAGGTTACATTTATTCTAATATGCAGTGGGTAGCCTCTTGAGTTTCAATTAAATGTATCACTAAATGTGCTTAATATGCATGTTTCTTTATAACTATATGGAATAACCTCAGTGATACAGACGATTTGCAGCATGGTACTTAGGATGGCCTACATATGTGTTAGGGTGCATATACAAAGAGAGGGAAAAACAAGCTATGCTTTGCCTTCAGATGCATGTGCTATCTAATGGCAATTTTACCACATATTGATGCCATTTCATTGCATGATAGAGATATCTTATCATTCTTTTAAGCTTCATCATGAAGCAAACTGTATTTTGAATTTTAAAGGGCGATAGAAACATGCATCTTCCAGTAAAATTTGGTATTAATAATCATCTGTTTGCTTCAAACAAACAGCAAAGGAGACTGTATTTGAAGTTAAATCTCGCATGAAAATAAAATTCTCAGAGCCAAGGTCTGATCTCAGAATGCCATAAACCCAGAGTAATAGACCGACTTTGATGAGGTTACTTCAATGTGTATCTCTGTAACTGAGAGCAGAATCTGACCCAAAAATACACAGTAACTACATTTCTTACAATTCTCAAGGGCTTTGTAATAGTACACAATGATTTCATAGAAGAATATAAATATAACCAAGGATAAAATATCCACATTTCCAAAGTCAGCATATTTATTTTTGTGGACATATGGCAAGTAGAAATGTGCATGAAGCTGGGGTACTGTATTTACACTTTCTTGCTCTTAAACATAACTGTTTTCTGAGCAGTCACCACAATTTATACGCAGAATTTTCAGGTGCGCTTGTTAGCTGCTAGGACAGCTGTATAGATCAATGAGTTAATAAACAATAGTTACCATTCAGACTAAGTTTTTTACAGCTAGAAGGAATATCTAGGCTCTGTACATTTGTGCTGCAGTTCTTGTAAAAAGTTGCAATATAATTTAGTAATGTTACAGTGCATTTTATCCAGAATCCTGCAGAATACTGCAATGTACTGCAATATACTACTGTGATGAGTTTAGGCTGTTAACACAAGGATAAGTAAGCTACTGCTTTTTCTGGTTTGTTGCTGATACCTGCAGATATCATGTATTTTGCAATGTTTGATTATTACCCAAAAGGATATTACTGTAGATTTTTGAGTAAAAGCAAGTATTCCAAAGAGTTGTTTTGAGGCTGGCATGTATTTTGCAATGCTGTAACAGTTATCAACACTCATGTTTTCAAGGAGTTGTGTATTTTTATTAATGGACAGTAGATAGAAAATACTGTTTCACTAGGAGGTTCTGAAATGATACATCACACTATCCAGCTTTGCACTCTTGGTGCTTTGTTCTATCTGATATCACATTGTATTTCTATGCCTCTTAAACACCATGGCATGGAAATTCATACAGGATTATTACTTCTCTTCAAAGATTAGCAGCAACAGTCAGAGTTGCATTTGAGATAATCTCAATGGGTATAACTTAAATTCTTCCATCCTCCTCAGCAAGTGATTATTTATTTTCAAATGCGATTGTGAATGTGTTATTTACAGCCTGTGTCCCCTCTGAAGTTGACTGCAGGGTCCAACTGATATAAGAAAGGCTGAAGTAGATGTAATTTAGTTGCCAGAAAGCTTGATAAGAGAGATACAGCAAGTAAAACAACTAAGAGGAAGGTGGCAGAGACTGTATAATTGTTTAAAGTATACCAGCCACTACTTTAAATTACACATTCCTGTCGTGGTTTAACCCCAGCTGGCAACTGAGCACCACACAGCTGCTCGCTCACTCCCCCCACAGTGGGATGGGGGAAAGAATTGGAAGAGTAAAAATGAGAAAACTCATTAGTTGAGATAAAGACAGCTTAATAGGTAAAGCAAAAGCCATGCATGCCAGCAAAGCAAAACAAGGAATTCATTCACTACTTCCCATCGGCAGGCAGGTGTTCAGCCATCTCCAGGAAAGCAGGGCTCCATCATGTGTAATGGTTACTTGGGAAGACAAAATGCCATAACTCCGAACATCCCCCCTTCCTTCTTCTTCCCTCAGCTTTATATGCTGAGCATGACACCATATGGCATGGAATATCCCTTTGGTCAGTTGGGGTCAGCTGTCCCGGCTGTGTCCCCTCCCAACTTCTTGTGCACCCCCAGCCTGCTCGCTGGTGGGGTGGGGTGAGAAGCAGAAAAGGCCTTGACTCTGTGTAAGCGCTGCTCAGCAATAACTAAAACATTCCTGTGTTATCAACACTGTTTTCAGCACAAATCCAAAACGTAGCCCCATACTAGATACTATGAAGAAAATTAACTCTACCCCAGCCAAAGCCAGACATTCTGTCTTCTACATAGACAGAATTGGAGGGAGATGGAAATTGTGCCATCTGCCGGAGTCCCTTAGACTCGTATTGAAAGTGGCCATAGAATTTAGTTATCTTCCTAGTGGTGCTTAAATTTCAGATGGAGAAGTTCAGTGCCTACTGGGTTACAGTGAAAACAGGAAAAAGAGGCATTAATAAAAAAAAAAAAAAGTCTGAATCTTTCTCCTAAAATCTTAGCAACAGAATAACAGCTTAATTGCTCAGTATTTGGAGTTCTTAGCTTTCCTACGCATTGCTCAAAAGTGTAATATAACCTGTAATTCCAAACATTTTCTTGCACAGAGTCTGTTGTATGCAATCATTGCTTTAGTTTTTGTGAGCCAAATTGTGTAAGTTTGCGTTATTTCCATAAAATGGGAAACATAACTAATAGTCCCAGGAGTAACACAAATATCACCTCACTCCATGGGGCAAATCCTTAGCTGATGTAAATCATGATAACCCTACATGCAGTATGCGATGTGTTGGCAATTAACATTTGCTGTGGATTTGCTCAAACACTAAAGGAATATGTCAATAGGCGAACGTTGAGTTGTAACTGGACGCATGTACTGCAGTTTAGTTTTATTTTATTGACTCCTCCAGTAACCGCTGTAGGAGCTTAGTGGGTCTCTTTTCCATGGCTGGAATATAGAATCTGAAGTGCCCAAATCCCAGGGGCTGTGGTGCTCAGGAATTGCTTATTGCCTGAAATGCTGAAAGTATAGAAACTGCTGCAGAGAATTAGCTGACCGCTCATCATCCTGAGCTGCACTTCTATGTTGTGCATCGCTTAAATTTCAGTCCTTCAGCTAAGTTTGTAGTTGAATGATAGTGACATCTGGAAGAAGTTTCAGCACTGTCTGAATTGAGACCTTGCAGAGATACTCTTTCAGTGTCAATGCTGGACTACAAAAACCAGTTTGGCACTCATTTTGTCCCTGAAGAATAAGAAACTGGTAATTTTAGCTACCCAGTAGATTGGTATAGAGAAGATGGAGCCAGACTCTTCTCTGGAATGCAGGGTGATAGGATGAGAGGTAAAAGATGCAAATTACAGCAGGGGAGATGCTGATTAAAAGTTAGAAAAAATATTTTTACCTTGAGGGTGGTAAAACACTGGAGCAGGCTGCCCAGAGAGGTTGTAGAAGCTCTGTCCTGGGACCTGTTCAAGACTCAACCAAATGAGGCCCTGAGCAACTTAATGTAACCAGACCTGCTTTGAGCAGGTCATTGGACCAGATGGCATTTAGAACATCTTTCTGATCTAAATTACTTTATGATTCTGTGAGGACTAAAGTGTTCACTAGATAGAGGCAGAGAAAGGAAATATCAGTATAATAACTAAACATGTTACCAGGTACTAAAATCTTCTTCCTATCTCCTTTCCTATGTGGTGATTGAAACAGTTCTATTACTAGAGCATAGCTTCAAGGGTGCATGGGAAGTGCAGAGCTGTGACAGATGGGAAGGAGGATCTAATCTGGTTGCACCTCTGGAGGCACAGTGAAATTCAATTCCAGCTGCCTGTTCAGGATGTTTTTATACTGGCTTAGGGAAAAAAATAAACTACTCTTTAGGCATCCTGCAAGCACAGCATCTGCAGGGTTTGTTGAAGCCATATTTATGTCCACTTTTAATGACTAGAAGGTACTACTGGTCACTGATTGTGGAGTTAAAATTAAGTTTTCAGTAAAAGACATTCTATGAGTTAATTGTGTTTGTTAATAATAGATTGTGCTGCTAAACATACTGCAACTCTTTCTTTAAAAATGTGATGATTCAAGGTTACACTGCAGTGCTTTATTGATTTCCATTATTTACATTACTGTTGTGAAAATAAAACAACAGTCACCACCAAAATTTTGCAATCGTAGGTAGCGCTAAACATTGCCACCCACCAGTTTTACTTGTAACAAAAACAGTGTTTAGAAAAATCCTCCCATTTTCTCATGCTTGATTTTTAAGTAATTGTGCAAGAAAAGTTTCCAGTGTAGAGGTGTTGGCTTAAGAGATGGGAAGGAAGATAATAAGCGAAGAAATCATCATAAAGACATACTTGATTAATACTGAGTTAAAACGGTAGCTTGATAACTCAGTTGCTTGCTGTTTATGATCTGAAGTTATTCTCTTAAATTGTCATGCAGACAAGTGTGGCCTTATTCCTTTGACTAAATAATCAGTAAAATGTAGGATAAAGGACCAAAAAGGCTATTCTGTCCATTTTTCTGTCACTGGCAACCATATTAACCCTTTCATAAACCAACTAAGCTTTATTTTAAACTAGTTAATCCCCAATACTCCAATGGGAAGGTTCCTCCAGAAACTCACTCATCTCATTGTTAGAAATTGTTTACAACCCACATGATGAGATTTCATCCATTTATTACTTTGTTAGTACTGTCCTTTTGCTTAAAAGGTTGTTTTCCCTCTTTTTGATCGCTCTTTTTAAATATGCGAGGGAATAATCCCACCCCCTTCCTTCTCTTTTGCAAGGCTAAACCAAATTGTCTCTTTTCTTTCCTTTCAGAAGGGCTTCTTCTTCCCCATGAGCATCCTAGTAGCCCTTCCCTGCAGCTGTTCCCAATTTAACTCACATGTCTTGAACATGGGTGATCAAACTGCTCATATTCCAGATGTGGTCCTGCCAGTCTGTTACACTGACAGTGATACACATTCAAGACAGCTGCACCTCAGAGAGTTGTTGGAAAAAAAAAAAACCCAGCATATTCATCTGATATCTTTTGGAATGTCGAGTAAAAACCAAACAGATCTTTGATGTTATCTGTGTTTATCAAAGGTTGGCTATTTCGTCAGAGACGGGAAATGACTGACTGCGTTTAAGACAGCTTATTAAGCAGTGTTCCAAATTCTGTTCTTAATTACTCCTGTACAGGCTCATTTTAATCAAACTGAATGAGCTTGTGCAGGTGTGATTGAGAGCAGGATTTGTCCCATTAAGCAAGTTTGATGCTCTTACAAATAGGTAGCATATAACTCAGTGGGTTGGGTATAAATATATTCTCTGATTGCCATGATTAAAATAGAAAACAGATTGTCCTGTTTTCATGACAGTTCCCTAAATTAACCTGTGCTGCAGATGCACAGCACTGGAAGAAATGTCAACGGGGTTGCTTTGACTAAACTGAAATTATTTTCACTTTTCTTGATGTCAAGAGAGATGCAAGGATTTAAATTTTTTTTTTTAAGGCAGTGGGCTGTGAATAGGTAGAGGAACTTTCCTTGATGTCAATAGTGATGCAAGGATTTAATTTTTTTTTTTAAGGCAGGGGGCTGTGAATAGGTAGAGAATAGAGGGCCATTCATTAAAGCCAATACGTAAGGTTAATGAGATCTTTTAATTTGCTGTTTGGTTGCCTGGAGCTTAATCTGTGCTGCAGTCCTGCAGAGATCACTTGAGTCATTCATGGGATTAATATGGCCCAGAGAAAGAAGTAAAAGCCAGAAGCATAGGGGAAGGCAAATCTCACGATTTCACCTTCCTTTTTTTTTTTTTTTTGAACCAGAATGGCTGAGCTAAGCAAAGAGGCATCTACATGCTGCTTCTAATATATCACACCCTGTGACAGGCCTAGAGCAGAGCAACTTGAAGTTTTAGGCACCCAGTCTACACCTGGACCTCCTTACTCCCCAAGAGCTGGGGCTTCTACATGGTTTTTGCTTAGAAATCTTTCACCACTAGACCATTCTCAGCCCATCTGGGCTAAGCTCAGCTCCAGAAAAAATCAGGGCCTTGGCCATCATGCACCAAAAGGCTGCTGTGGCAGCTGGCAACCCAGTGGAGACCTGGTGGGAGAAGAGCTATTGATGAGAGCCCCATCCCCAGGTTCGTCCTTGGGGTACCTCCATCATGGGTGCCCAAGGGCTGGGCAGGTGCCTTTTGGCCCATCACCACCACAATAAATAACCAGTTTTCTCAAGTAAGCAGAACTTTAACTGCTGCAAAATCCATAGTGCTCTGTGGGATTTCTGTTGTTGCCTCAGATAATTAGAATCATTGATGTTTTTACCAAATTAAACATAAAAATGCTGAATGAAGCCAGTACAGCAGTTTCTTTGTTATTTGTTTTGATAGCAAATCACATTTATTTTACATTATATTTAAACTTTCAAGTTTCAAGTAAGATAAAAGGGACATTTCATGCTTCTTAGATCTGTTATTTCAGGCAGCCTATAGATTTAAGAAAACCGCATCATATTTACATTTGGTTTGTGTTTCCATGGTTTTCTTTCTACGAATTAAGTCAAACATTTTAAAATTATTAGCGTTATATGATATTTGTTATTCAGTATTTTTACTTTAAGACTTAGATTCTAATGCCATCTTACGTCCCAGAAACTGGATTTTGTGCTGCAATTAACCCCACCGATCAGATTCTAAAATTTGGAATGGAAATCTTTGGAAGTATCTCCCTTCTCACAGTGTTTTTCAACTTCTCTTCCTGGTTATAGCTGCATCAGGTTTTTGAAAACGGAAAAAAAGCCAACAAAACACTGAATAATGGAAATGTGTTTTAATTGGTATTTGGTATATCTCTAGAAGGTGTGATGTGACCTGGGCAAGCAAAGTTGTGAACAAGTGAAAACTTGTATTCGTTGTTATTTTAAGTAAACAAATTCACTCATCGTATTAAAGTTTACTTAGCTACTGTAAATCACTCATTACTTGTTTGTACTGTTGTAGGGAGATCCAGTCCTTTCAACATAAGCATCTGTGTTCCCATACAGTTAATAGTGAGTTATGTATTCATCTCTATTGACTATACAGGCGATAGTCACTGCCAGAGGGCAATCCACATCACTGGAGTTCTGTGTTTACCTATCCCCATTCACTAGATGAAGAATCAGTGCAAATGCTGGGTACCAGTGTCTGGTGGGGGTCCAGACCACTTAATCGTTTTCTGATGATAGGTGTCCAAATAAACAGGAATGGATCCTTTCTGTCCTCTCTTAGAAGACAGCTTACACATAAGGCTCTTGGTCACTCAGGGAAGGGTTTGCATCACCCTTCTGGGTTGATGCAGTGGTTGATGGTTGAACAGTTGTACAATCAGGAATGCAATGCCATAGGGTCAGAAGGAGAACAGGCAAAACTGGACTGATGTAAACTCCATACACATTTTGTGGAGAATGCTGGGAATACTTGAACTGCACGCACCTAGCTGGATGCTCTTCCTAAAAGACCAAAAGCAATCTACTCTTTTCTAGTGTTCCTCTTAACGAACTCCAGCCTCGCTCTGGCTCCAGCCCTGGCAGCTCCATGATTTGGGTTTAACAAAAAGAATGCAGACCACTTCAATTACCTTTACATGGTTTAGTGGGCATGGTGGTGTTGGGTTGACGGTTGGACTCGATGATCTTAGAGGTCTTTTCCAACCTCAATGATTCTATGATTCTATGATTCTATGATTCTGGGTTGATGCAGTGGTTGATGGTTGAACAGTTGTACAATCAGGAATGCAATGCCATAGGGTCAGAAGGAGAACAGGCAAAACTGGACTGATGTAAACTCCATACACATTTTGTGGAGAATGCTGGGAATACTTGAACTGCACGCACCTAGCTGGATGCTCTTCCTAAAAGACCAAAAGCAATCTACTCTTTTCTAGTGTTCCTCTTAACGAACTCCAGCCTCGCTCTGGCTCCAGCCCTGGCAGCTCCATGATTTGGGTTTAACAAAAAGAATGCAGACCACTTCAATTACCTTTACTGTTATTATAAGTGCCTTTTTCTGAGATGTGTTTTTGGGCTGATAGCTTGCCCTGGACTGATCCAGCACTAAGTCTCAGCACTAAACCCAGACAGGAGTACTCATGAGCATTCACGGCCTCCCAAAGTGGCTTTCAGTGAAAGCAAACATAACCCTCATTCATTTTGATGATTTGAAGCAATACGGGCAAGCAGGTGGGACTGTGGAATTTCGGTGTGTGTTCATCGGAGAGGGATAGAGTGGGCTTTTTATTACTTAGGACACTGTCCTCAAGCACCAAACGTAAAATTACATTCAAGGTCAGTAGGACATAGTTACCCTTGCAGCATGTGCTGCGCTTGTGTTTCCAGTAGCGTGTGACAGAGAGAAATAGAGACGAGAATCAAAAATAGGTTTTTATAGAGCAGTTGTCCATTTCCAGCATCCCAAAAGTAAAGAAACTGATAAGAAAGTGCATCAGATCAGACATCATTTACATTTCTATTTCTGTGTAAGTAGAGCCAGAGTTAAATGATTCTCATCAAGAGATTCCACCACGACAGTACTTGTGCTGTTGTACATGCCTATATATCCGCTCCCTTGGTTACTGTCATGAATTACTGAACAAATCCATTCAGCAAGTAACTTTGAAGAAAATGTTAACTGGAAAGTTATTTCATAAAATAAGTTGCCATAAAATTATTTTGAGAAATAAGTCACTGTTTTTATTAGTTATACTTCTAAAATACACATTCATCACACAGTTAAATGTTTGTATTTACAGTTTAGTTGGTCATTGGAAACACTTTATGGTGAATTTTGAGAATTGAGCTCTAAATGTAACATTTTAAAATTAGGATATAAATATTCCACTAGTCTTTTAAGAAATCAAAAGACTGAATGTGCTATTCATGTCAGGAAAGCTGTAAGAAATTAAGCTCTAAGTGAAGACTTTTTTCCATCGTATTTTGAAAAGTGGCTAGTATATCTTTAGATGTATACTTTTACTGTATAGAAATGTGGTATAGGTTGCTATTTAATGGCATTGTGGTTCAACAGTTCCTGTGTAAACTAAATGATACAGCTGTTCCTTAAGAAGAGACAATAATTGTGTGATCTATTTTGTATTATAATCCCTGTGCTTGAGTATTTCTTGCTACTTACCATTATGCAATAGCAAATAACTGTATTCGACAAAGGGTACCCATTATAATTTATCAATGATATCCACAGAAATATACCATCACAGAAAATACGGGCTATCTGTTAGCAAGTTAATGGAGAAACTTTTATTATTCCATTTCCTCAGTGTTCTATAAGGGGCATTATCAAAAGAAGCTGCACATAGATTTAAATATCTGGGCCAGATTTCCATTCCAGCCTTGCATAAGCTTCTTCCCCCATGGCCTTTCTCACTTAATATTTCAGCAATTACAAGTTTTCATTTCCCTTACATATGTGCAGGGATGTGACTTAACCAATTTAAATGGATTCTGCCTCTATCTGGTTGACACCTCTTGCAGAGAAAAAGCAAGGAAACAAAATGGCTCCAAATTTCCCGACATTAACTCTGAGTTGTTCCTGAAGAGAGGGACAGAGAGAGTTCCTAGTTGCTTGCAAATTTGTGTAGCTGGAGTCAAACTAACACAGTAAGAATGTGACATTCATGGTATTTTCACCATATACGGTTCTAGATGGAGCTGCAAGTAACATTTGTTTCCATTAGTACATGAATGGCAGAGAATAATAATCAATCTTCTTGCTTGATTTCAGAACTCTCTCAGAAAATGACAGTACCTCTTTACCACTTGCTGACTCCTGCACCAGTCCTACTAAAATGGATTTGTCATTCAGTAAGACTGCCAAACAGTGCCTAGAGGAGATATCTGGTGAGTAACAGTAAGTCAGGAGAAGCCTGTGAACTTCTTTATTTACATCTGTTTCTGACCAGGAGCTTTGCAATGGGTTGAAATAATACTTCTGACCTCTATTCGTGAGCGGTATTCAATATGCAGAAAATCTGGGTCATGCATAGCTAGTGCTTCAAATGCACAGTTCTCTTATCTGAACTGCCTCCTTCTGTTCAAATATCATCTTCATCAGTTTTTGCAGAAACGGGGCTTTCACAAGCTAGGGTTTCAAGTCATTATCGTTAGAGTCATACTGAGTGCTCCAAGAGGAGCGGTGGAAAATCTACTTCAGAATGTTTGACGCTGTGATGCATTTAAGATCATCAAATTAAATCATAACATCAGAATTGAGACATAAATTACACAAGATATATATTGCTTTTATAAATGAGTCTATATTCAGAAAATGAGAAAACGAACAAGTTCTTACTATTGTACCTGACTTTTAAGCTGCTGCTAGAGGTAAGCTGCTAAAGGTTGTGTTCTGGAATTCCTTGTAAACCCTGAGTAAAATCCTTATTAGGTTACAAATGTGAGGGGATTTTTTTTTTTGTCATATTGGAATAACTCCTTTGAAGTCAACAGAGCCATGCTGATTTCTATCAGCCCAGGATCTGGCCATAACTCTGCCTATGGATGCAAAAAGCAAAGTGTGTCACAGCTGACTTTCTCAGCAGGACTGAATTGCACTGCAGGGTTGTGTGGGAGTACTTTCAAAGGGACGCTTCACCAGGGCTGTTTCGTTGGGGGTTGGGGGTTTATCTTTTGTTGTTGTTTTGGGTTTTTTTCACTAGCATCTTTATTCTTATTATCATTTTTACGAGAATAAAAGGTGAAATCCTGTCCCACTGGATTCACCTGTAGTTTTGCCCTTTTACTCCAAATTTTTAACATTCAAATGAATTTATAATGAGTCATGTGGTTCTTCTTACACAGTATAACTCACTTTAAAGCAGTCATTTGACACATCAGTCTAAAATTATCTCTCCACCAGAAGGGAAATCAGATGCCCAAGCTTTGTGGGACTGCCTTGGCATTTAGCTGACTCATACTGAAATTGAGGTTTTGTCCTGGTTTGTCTCAGTCCCTTTGGAAGTTTCCTGAGTCCAACACCCCTTATTTCCACAGCCAGCTTTTGTGATAAATATGTCATCCTGAAACATGGTGTAATGTTCCCTAGAGGTGACGCATGCCTATTAAAATTAAAGTAAAAAATTATTTTTAATTAATCCAGAAATCAGACTCATTGGTCTTGCATGTGTAAAGAGTATAATTGAAACACTTACAGAAATCAAAAGATGTTTCAAGGAATTATCCACAGATGCTAAAAAAACATTATATCCACTCAGTACCTGCTGAAATGATCAAACGGGATATCATGTCTCCTGGCGTTTTACTGTTCTGAACAGAAAAGGAACAGCATCAAAAAGAATAAAATGGCATAAAGAGCACTAGACATCAGAGATGTTTCTAATCTGATTATTCAGACTCCGGCATTAGCAGTTGTCTGACATAACAAGCAGCAAAGCAGAACCACTGGGAAAATGTGGTCAATGGTTTGTTGTATACAGAGGAAAACAGATGTGTGTCACCCATAATTGGCTGTTAGCAGCAAAAAGAATGAATGGATCAAGTACTACATTTGCTGAATAAGTAATTGTCTGCGTTAGTGAACTATCTCCAAGTCATTGGTGATTCTGTCATTGGTGAACCTGCATGGAAAAAATCTCGCGTGATGGCTGTTCAGGGGAGTATTCCATGATGGATTAGCCATGAGAAAGGACAATTAAATTTTGTTACTTAGGAACATCTTTATTCTGGTATGATCAAGGGATTATACTAGTAGTAACAAGGAAATAAGCAAGGGTTATTTCCTTGATTTGGTCACTTACATCCAGGGTGTTAAGAGATGAATCCAGAGTTTCTTTCATTTGGATATTATCATTTTCCTGAAATCTTCCACTGCTGCTATGGATGGGCATCATCTTTATATTATCTCAAGCTTCTCTTGCAACTTGGTAGCCAAACACACTACCACAATATATTGGTAGGCAATAAGGATCAATAAAGATCATGCAAGGGACTGAGCATCTGTGGAAACCACTAAACAGCTTGTAGGAGAAGGTTCATAAAGTGCTGTCCCACCTGTATTATGTTTCTGCTTCATTAGTCTTTATTATTTTTACAGTGACAAATATTTGCAACTAAGGCTAACATGCTCAGGACTAAGATATCTTAGCCCATATCGTTGTATAAACTGTCTCTCTACTTTCATAATATTTACACACTTGTGTTTGTTGTTGTCTCTTGGTTGAAGTTTACTGCTCCCATAAGTAGCCGAGCAAATCATATCAGAGCTCCTAATCCACTTCAGGGCAAAATCAGCCAATCAATCTTAAGCTAATGCTGTAAGCATGGCTGGTTCAAGGCTTCTCCACGATATAAGCAAAACGTGGATGGGGAAAAAATAATTTTAAAAAGATTTAGTAGTGGTTGTTCAGGCACCATTCTCCCTGAGTGATTCAGGATACCAAAACCAGGCTAGTTTCCTTGCTCTAGTGGTGGACGGTCATGGCTCTGTTATCTGTGCCCAGCGAGGCAGTTCACATTCCTTCGCCACTGTCTGAAAACCAGTGATGGGGAAGCAGAGAGGGAAAGTGAGAAGCTGTAGGGGTAGTTTCCAGTTCTCCTCTGCTGTATCTTCCTCCCTGTTTCTGAGAGAGACAGTTACCTTTAAAACCTCTCCTGTCTTCCAGCTCAGAGCTGATGAAAGGATGGGGCAAAGTCAGAGCACAAGCTACTTGTTTCCTGCCCACTACTGGGCAAGTGATCGCTTGGTTTCACTTGCACAGCCATGAGAGGAGGATGGCGTTAGAAGGCAATGGAGATGGTGAGGCTGGTGTAGGCATGGTCCCGGAGGTGCTGCCCTGATAACCTGAACCACCTCTTTATTTATAGCTTGTCCCCATAAATCTGCTGCCCTAGGTAATTTCCCACATGGCTTATGCCTAAAGCCAGTTCTGCCTCTTGGTAGAGCTACTGTAAATCTGGGTTTCTTCGCTGTTCCTCCATCTCTGCTGGGAATTTGTTCCAGATGTGATCTGCAGTGCTTCAGACTTTTTTCCTACTTCTTGGGTTTTTTTTCTCTGAATATTCCACAGCTCAGCCAGAGCGGTCCCAGATGTTTCCACGGTGCACATGCACAGTAGGTGTAAGGCTTCCTGCACACCTTGGATCCCCTCTGCGTGCACGGTGCCAGTGATACCCGTACTCACGCTGAATGAGTCCCATTTGTAGGCACGGGTCACCAGTGCAGTAGTTTCAGTGCATTCTGCATACGGTAGACTCATTGCACATGTGGCACACAGATGTGTAGACTTCTGTCCAGGAAATCCCAGACAGAAATTTGGGAGTCCTAAATAAGGACCAGTTCTGCAGTCATGTATGAACACTCTTTCTTGCATGTACTTTATGTACCAGTTGCCTCAACAAGACTACTCAGTATCTATGTTTCTGCAAAACTGGAGTGTAACTTTATAGACAGGATTTTAAAATGAGAATGGAAAGAAAGGCTGATAAAGTAATTTGCTTTGGCGCTTGTTTTTCATGGTATGACTATGAACAAGTTGTTCAGACTTTCTTACCCCGTATTCCTACTTGTAGTAGCTGTGACATTTATCAGTCTCTGCTGCAAGTTTATTGGAGAAGGATGTCAGTAAGTTAATTATTTAATAATCTGTTGTAAACTGTACATGTCAGTAGCTACAAAGTATTATTTTATGAAATCAGTGATAGTGCTTGGCTTTAACAAGTGTTTACATGTTCAAAGAGGTTAATGCAAAGTGTTTGATTAAATAATTATTCATGAATTTACAAATATTGACTAATTGTAAAAAAATCTGAGGGATGAAGCAGAAACGAAAGAGTAACTTTAAGAGTTATAGGCCAATATCAATGGCAGGGTTAGCACAAAACCATTCAATTTTCAAGCTTTTATGTTTACTGTGCTTCTTTTTTGGTCTCTGAAAGAACTAGTTAATTAATAGGTGTGGAAATAGTTTACAATATTTTTTTTTCAAGTAAGCTTGGCTGAAGAGATTCATAATCTTATGCATTTGCAGATCTATTACATAATTCATTTGTAAGTCTCCAAACTATGCACTGAGACTTCAAAGAAAGTCTTATCTGACAGCAAAATTTGTCCCTAGATTATTAGTTCTTAAAATCATTTTTATAATTCCTTTTATTAAAGAGACAGTAAAAATAAGGTAATATGTTTACACTGACTGTGATGGGTTGGGGAAGTTCGCTGTGCTGTTCTTGATTTAAACGTATTCCTGCATGGTGGGTGGGGAATACACTGAATTGCAAGGTAGTTGGAGAATAATGCTCTGTCATGACATTTGCTTTCTTCTGGTCTCCTATACTGTCTGCTTAGTTTAGAAAGATGTATTTGCTTGTTAGTGTATTTCATACCCTTAAAATGGAGGGATGAGCTTTATAAAAGTATTTTTCAATAAATAAACCTGGGCATTTTGCACATTGTAATTTTATGTTTTGTCGAATGACACCCTGCAGAGGGGTGTGGTAAAGCAGAAGGATAAATTCAGCGTTCTTTGTGCTGAGCACTTGATCCGAGATGTACGTATGTGTCTGCTGTATCTGAGGATGATCGTGATGATCTGTCTACCAAGTGAGCCAGTGGGATTAATGGGAGAAAAGTTCATATAATCCTGTAATTAAGGGCAGTAGTATTGTGTTTATACACACGAAGGCTGAATGAAGGTTGTGCGATTAGCCCCAGTACCTCCATATCCCAGCATTCAGCATTTGACTTACTGT
Source organism: Aptenodytes forsteri (assembly GCF_000699145.1). Lineage (NCBI taxonomy): Eukaryota > Metazoa > Chordata > Aves > Sphenisciformes > Spheniscidae > Aptenodytes > Aptenodytes forsteri. The sequence continues at coordinate 2,965,404 of NW_008795923.1, read as the reverse complement.
GTTTTTAATGTATGTAGAAAAGGAAATGAGACAGGTGGATGCTGGAGCTGCCAGCTACCCTCACGTGGCTCCCACACAGTTCAAGTGTCATTCCTGTAGCTGGACGATGGTCCGTGACCTGTGTCCTGCTGGAGCTGGGCTGCAGTGAATAGCTCAGGCGGGAGAAGAAACAGGTCAGCAGAGACACTGGGACCTACTGGGTTGCCCAGGACCCAGCTGTACCCCTGCCAGAGACCCTTCCAGCCTGGAGTGGTGTGGCACCTATTGCCAACACCGTACATTGAGGTTTGGCGTGGCTCATTGGGTGAAGACATTTCATCCCCTGCCATAAGTTTTTCTGCTCCCAGCTGGAAAGAGGACTAAGCATACCTGGCCAGTTCTGGCAGTCTTGTATCTGGTTTATTCATGATCAGAGCTGAGCGGCCGCACCGTGCATTGCTTCCCTAGCAGAGCAATGCTCAGCACGAGGGAGTACACCCTGTCCACAGGGCTTACTGAGGCCAGATACAGCACCGCAGGAATGACAGCTACATATGACCAGGCACGCATGCTATGAGCTCGGCGTGGAGGCAGAGCACGTCCATACCTGCCTACAGCTGACCATGGAGACAAGCCACTGACTGTAGCTGTTTGGGCATGAAAGGGTGGCTGAGGAAGTTACCATTCATTTATTTGGAGTATCAGGGAGAGATTCAGCCTTGCTGTTTATGGTAGGAAAGCATTCTGTTCCCTTGATCCCGCTGCACCGTAGTGCAGCGTGGGGCCAAATCATTGTCCTTCCTATTAATTTGGAACATAGCAACTGAGAATACTGTACCAATTTGAGTATAAGTCGAGGTTTTAAAACCATTGAGTGGGAAAAGAGTGAGATTGCCCTTCATTTTGCAAATTGCCTATTGTAAATACAGCCCTGTGAAGCCTTTCTAACAAACTCAACAGCTTCCTCAGCCGTGCTGAACAGGCTTTTACAGCCACACGGCGCCGGCAGCGCGTACCGGTGCGGGAGCATGCGGGCAGTGCTGGAGCTCTGCTTCCTCAGCCGGGGCCGCGTCAGCATCCACACCAGCGCACCGGGCTTTGCTGCAGGCAGGCACCAGCATGTTCATAAAAACCTTTCAAGGGGCCATATGCCACTGCAACTGGCAGGCCCTGGGAGTAAACACAGCAGTCTTACCTTTTGTTTCCATGCTGAAGCATTGGCAGGCATTTAATATTTGGGATGATTTTGTACTCAGGCTGACAGAGCATTCTCCTTGTCTCCTCTTATTTTGACTTTGTGCGCTAGGTGGGGAGGGGAGTGGTATGTCTTCTTGTTGTGGACCCTGTCTTTCTAGGAATGTGTCGGTGATTTAATATGGAAAACCAGTATTGCTTGAGACCACTGATTTTTTTTCTAGATTAGTACTGTGTTTATGAGGGCTACCTAGAAAAAAATGTACCCTTCCTTTAAAATTTCCAAGAAGTTTCTCCCATGTATTTTTTTTCCTTATATATCTTTAACAACTGTAAACTGAGCCAGCAAAAAGCAAGAAGTACACTGAGGCTTCTGTTAACACCCGTTTATTCATACAGGAAATCTGCAAACAGTCTGTAATTCTTAGGGTGGCATTTTTAAAGGTTACTTCCCTGTCAAGGTTTCTCAGGTAGGGATTTGAGACAAGCATGTTTTCACACTGACAAAAGCAGTATATTGTTATACAGCAATTTTCATATTTGTAGATTTCTACATAATGTTTTATGAAATTAATTGCCCCTAGATAAAAAGTTTGCACCTAAAAAATTAGAGTGAAATTCAGCTAGTTCTTTGTTCATCTATCTGTTATTTCTGGGACTAATATCTTTTTCTCTGTGAGAAAAGGTAAATATTTAAACATGTCTTCTTTCTCTCTTCATAATGTATTTAAAAACAACATTTAGAACTGGTGAACTTAGTCCAGACATGATACTGAGTTGCTTTATAAAAAATTACTATTCCATTAATAGGTTTTCTTCAGAAGATCGTGAAACAATGATTTTATTGTAGCTTTTTAATTCCATACTAGCCTCTGAATCTCACAGAGATGCAAACAAGTTGTATTTTAAGGAGAAAGAAATTAAATATTTCTTTTTATAAATCACCTTACTGGGTAGGTACTGTTGTCTTCCATTTTTAGCTTCTTTATGATCTTAATTTTTTTTTTTTTTTTTTTATTTAGAGCAGAAATTGCAAGACTGAAGGTCCATTTGCAAATCTGCTTTTAGCTTCCTGCACAGGGATTAGCAGTGATATGGAAGAAATAGTTTGTCATCCTTACCTTTTGAGGAGAAAAATAGGATTTGACTGTGAGCTAGGTCTGTTACTGTAGCATCCTATTCAGGTGAAGCTGTGTCTTGAAACCTGTGGCACTGTAAACTGGGCAGAGGCTTCTGTGTCTCGGGTTTAATTCACCAGGATGTTTGCTGCCATGGCAGCCAGCAGCATTCACTGCAGTAGCAGAGAAGAGTCATATATCTGGGAATGCAGGTTGAATACTAAAATGTAAGGAGGCTTGTGCAGAGCTTTGCTTCAGTGGTTAATTTTGGCTCTTTATTGAGCTCTGACGTGGAGGCTGTACTTGCAGTTCTGTGTCAGCCCATCTAAAGTGAAGAGCCGTGCACTGGGATCAGTCATGATCTGGTGAGAGGGGGGGGAAAAGCCCGAGACAGCACTTGTGCCTACTTTGGATTTCAGAAGGCGGCAGCAGCTGTAGACAGAGATGCAGGCCCACCGCTCCGATGAGACCGGTGATTGGATGGAGAGGGGAAAACACAGTTGGCTTTTGGGATTACTTCTGTGCTGGAGCAGAGTGTTTGATCAACTCTCTTCCGCTTGAGAGAAATCCAAGTGAAAATGACTGTAAGTACTGCAGATTAATGTGACGGGAGAGAAGTGGCTTAGCAGAGACAGCAGCATAATTTTAAAGAAAATGACTGTGCCTGTCTAGTCATTTACAGTACATACCCTGCATGTTTGAGCTGTGCTTTTCATTGCAAGTGCAAGTATGTGCTACCTGGGATATGCAGTGTGCGGTGCTGGAGGGATCACCTCCCAGACCTTTCCGAAGAATTGAACTGCTGTCCGTCTCAGAAATATGAAATCTAACTGAGGTGAAGCCCCAGCCGGAAAGATGCAGCGATCTGCTGAACTGTCAGTGTTTAAAGGCAAGGAGGTTAGAAGAGGGTGTGTTCGTCTTCAGAAGCAGAAGTCTCTAACCAATCTCACGCTCATCAGCGAAGGGGAGAAGAGGCGATACTCATACAGAGAGAACTGGTTTGGAAACGCCTCCAAGTCCAGCCAGAGTTACCATCAGCGGGAGGCAGAAGCTGGAGGCAGAGGCTCCCTTTCCAAGGCACTCTCACAGTCGGTGCACTCTCTCTGCCACCCCAGCCTCACCGCACCCCAAGTCTTTCAGGCGAAACCACCTGCTGGAAGCAGGGCGTCCAGGAGGTCGGGAGACCAGCGTACAGGTGAAGGCTTCAAGATTGACAATGAGGAGAAGGGAAAATCAGATGATGAAAATGCATCCTGCACGTCCCATTTCTCCAGCAGGAACTGGGCAGAGGAGGAGGAGGAAGGCTGCTTGCGTGAAGGGACTGCACATCTGGATGAAGATGTCATAATAACAATGCTGGGGGACCTAGAACAGGTCCTTTATACTGATATTTTAGGTAAGTTAACTTTGGCTTGACATCAGGAAGGGCAGGAGGAGACCCAAGTGTTAGCACATATCTGCATGGACCAGATTTTTGATCTTGACAGTGATTTCGCGAGACAGAACTGGGTTTATTTGCAATAGTATGCAAAAATAGGGTCTAGACATTTCTTCCTTGTTTGCTTACTCTTACCTCTAAAGACTCTATGAAATGAAGACAAATGTCTAAATCACTTTTGACGGGTGCATAAGCAGCAACAGCCTGTGAACAATTGAGCATAGTTTGCTTGGCAAAAATAAGGTGAAACATTTAAGTGCTATTAGTTTACTCATAAATAATTTAATTTTAGTGACATTTGTTCTCATGAATTTAAAATTGAAATCTTGAATCCAAGGTTTGGTTTAGATAGAAAATGTCTCGGCCCACCTACAAACTGTCCCTCCGGTATTGCTTCCCCCTTCGCCCCTGCTGATAATTTCATCCATATACATGGAATTGTGAGTGCCAGGGCTTCAGTTTAGTTTAAATAACCAGTTTAGTTATATCAGTGCATGCCAGTGAGCATTTGAAGCCCACAGCCATAGGTGCTTCAAAAGGCTTCTGTGTTGCTGGCTTTACTTTTCATCTCTCAGCCCTTTATAAGAGTGCTCAAAGTGTTCATTTCCAAAGCTTTGTTCTTCAGCCAGTCAAATGGTTGAAGTGGCTGCTTGCTTTTCCAAGGTCATGTAGCATGTGTCTAGCCTGCAGGTTCTTTGCTGGTGGATATGTTAGCCCTGATTGTGTTTAAACATTCAGGATAAATTGTTAGCTGTGTATGTAATGTAAAAAGCGATCATCTCAAAATAACAAAGAAACAAGTGTTCTCTTTTTATGCATACCTTTTTGTTGTTAGACAATACCAGTATGCACAAAGGGGCTTCTCCTACAGATTAGAGGCTTGTTAGCAAAGGAAGCTGAGCTCTCCACCTGCCCCTGCTCCTCTTCATCTGCGTGTCCCTGAGCAAATCCCTGTTCTCTTGTGAGCCTCAGTTTCCCTACCTGCAGAGTAATACTGGTACTTTACTTTGTGAATGGAGTTAATATCTAAGAGTGGACAGCTCTCTGGGGAGCTGCTTATTATTTGTAAATCCTTTTATGAAAATCAGACAATTAATGGAATTATTATTCTCTCATTTATCTGCTTTGGGCTGTAATGACATGTGCAGAAGTACTGAAATGATTATGAACAGTATTATTAAATGTGCAATTATGGGTGAGCTTCAGAAATGTGAATGTAAAAGTTTAACCTAGGTGGTTAGTGATTTCTGTAAAATGTTTATTTTGATGTCCTGTGTACATATCTCACACAATGGAAGAAATTAACCTGTAATGCTTCGCTGCTTATAAGTAAGAATTTGGGGACAATCTTTTGGGATATTTATGTTTAACATAAATAATGAAGCTACAAGTGATTTGAACAGATTATATTTCATGGGGTCAGTAAAATATTTACATCAGACTTTCTTGTAAGAGGACCAGAATTTTGACAGAAAGTTTCAGGGTACATCTTCCTTATCCCAGTCTCTCCACATATGAAATAGAATGGCTTTTCTTCAGCCTACAAACCAGAATCACTTGAGATAACAAGCCAGGGAGCATTTCTGATATGTTAGGTCATGCAAATATGGCTAGACTCTATGATGGCAGTGGGCCATAGTAATAAGCAACAAGGTGCCTGGGGGAGTCTGGGCTCCCTTTGAACCCATGCAGCGTGTCCCAGTCCTGCTGCCGTAAGCACCATAGCGTCTCTTCTAGAAGGCACGATGTAGCTGGCTTTCAGAAAAAAACATATTCACCATCCCTATGGTCCTCTGTACAGAAGGAGGCTTGATGTAGATGGGGAGCCACAGTGCTGTCCTGAAAATGTAGGTAATGTCAGATGCAAGTTAGGTCTGAGGATCTTGCACTCTCTCAAGCATCATGTTCAACTGTTTATACTTTCTGACTTGTTCATCCATGGTACAGCATGAGTCCGTTGATACGGCCTTAAGAGAAGGATGGAAAGAAAAAAGAAGAATTATTTTTAAAACACTTAATAGTTACAGTTATGAGGATTTTGTATGTAGTACTATGTAGTATTTTAAGATCATAAAACTCCAGTTGTACCTTTTTTAGAAAAAAACGGTGGAAGGGTTTTGAAATTACCCCTTGTGTCACTGAGAGATCAAAAGAGATTAGACCTCAAACTTTTCACCTTTCCAGGATAGAATAACACCGCTTTTTATGGTATAATTTGTCTGAAAGTAAAATATTCTTCTCTGTGAAAATATATTTTGGCAGTTTGCCATATATATATGTACCTTTTTTTTTGTATTGCAATTATACCTTAAGGCTTTGTTATGCTATTTACTGTATAATATATATTTAAAAAGACAGTTGCTCTCATTTTTACTGCAAGAATTTGCAGTGTTAACATACAGCAAAGGACAACTGACAAGGATAAACAAGGAAGGAAAGGGCAAAGTCACTGCAAATATGAATTATATTCAGTTCCTCAAATAAATATAAAGTATTGCTTTGCCTTTAATTCTGCCCACTTGCACCCTGCAATTTGTCTTTCTGTGTATAACAGAAAATTGTCTTATACCAACAAGCTACTGTTTCAGCCCTGGTTTGAGGCAGGGCAGGTAGCAGGTCCTGGGTCCCCCCCCATATAGGTATTGTGGCAGGAACAGAATGTGATCCTGGAAGTAAATCTGAGTGCATTTGGTGGAGGGGGAAAAGCAAAGGGCAGCGACAGTGAGGAACTGAGTGCACCGTAGGCAACTGCCTGGAGGCAGGCACAGACAGTCTGCCTGGGAACTGTCTGGGCTTCCAACAGCAGGTTCAATCTAACAGGACTTAATGGTCTCCAGCTTTGCCTTGGCTTGAGCCCTTTTGCTTCACGGGAATCTCCAGAATGGTGCAGAAAACTCTGCAAACAGTACATGGGATCCATGGGTATATTGATCAGCAAGGTGCTTGATTGAACACGTCTAGCTTGAAACACAGGAGTAGTTGTAGTAATTTCAATCTGAATGTGAACGTTTGCCTCCTGCAAGGTATGTTACATGTAAAAATGCCCACAGGTAGTTTATTTCATGGAGCAAAATTTTGTGAATGGACATGCCCTCGGGTTGTGGCTTGAGAAGATGGAGAGTTTGGCAGCAGTGCTGGACCTGTATCCCCACTTCTTGTCTCCACCCTGTCCGGGTGTTGACCCCACTGTCAGTTCCATGGTGCCAACCCAGAGGTTTATGGACTGTTGGATCATTAAACCACTGAAGAGTTTATTTGGAGCGAAAAAACAAACAAGCAAACAGCAGTTCCTGAAGGACTGTTTGGCTGCAGCAGAGGACAGAAGACATAGCTGGGGCTATGGGAAAACCTCAACCTGGCATTGCTGTCAAAGCTAGCTTGACATTGAGTCACAACTTCAGGGTACATTGGCTAGTATCATGCATCATTTGTCTATCAGGGAAGAAATAAAGGATATATGGAATGTATATGGAATAATTTATTTCCATTTAATGTCAGGAGTTGGGATTTTTCTTAACTGCCTGCAGAGTGTTTGGGCGATAGGACCTGGACTGCAGAAGAGGGTACAGTAGCAATTCAGTTTGTCCATGAGCTCAAAGGCTTCATCCTTTAGTCAAAACTCAAAATTAAGGAGCTTAAGTGAACCATTGTTCAAATATAGTTTGCTTCTGCGGATTCTCCCTTGTATTTGAAATAAATGTCACTGTATATTTTAATCCAATGCTTTTTGTAAACCAATGTTAAACCCATACTTGTAGTTCTGCTGCAAGTCAACCTTTTTCCCATGCCTTCAAACAGATGTTGTGTTGAGATCTTTTTACCTTACCAGAATTTTTTCCTGCAGGACTTTTTTTTTTTTGCTTTAGTTTTCCAGAATAATTTGTTAAATATAAAATGTTCATTGTTTCTGGCCCTATGTTGAGTATTTCCCAGTTCTCTGTCCCATGCAACTTTTCTTGCAAGCTCTACGTTAATATCTCCTCCTTCCTTTTTCCCATTTTATCTACTCTGCAAAGGATACAATTTTTTTTTTTCCCTTCCTTCCCAAACATCTCCTACCTGTTTTTTCACTTAGATGGCACACCATGCTTTTCCTCAGAGACATCACCATTGTTGAATTTGTATCTTGTATAAACTCACACACAAACCTGGGAGGAGGAAAGGTGGCAACAGAATGAGAAACACAGCAACTTGAAGATGTGTATCTGTGTGTGTATTTTACATTTTACAAATGTGAAATACCATAGTGCTATATGGTATTTTGCCTCTGCTTGCATTTCTGATTTTGATTTTTGTATGATGTTGAGTTTAAATTCACCAGACTATCTCCTGTTAGATGTATTCAAAGATCAAACAGTTTCTAGATGTCACGAGGATTCCAAAATTAGATTAAAAGCTTGTTCTGGATGAGGATGCTGAAATCTAGAGTTAAATATCAGTGATAATTTTAGTGGTTGCACAATATCATTCTTGATGATAACATTTCCAGAATGTGGAGTAAAATTGACTTAACAAGGTGAGGTATGACATGAAATTTATCATTGATAGAGTCAAAAAGAAATTATTTGCACTTCACATTCAGCATTGTCCACGTAACTATAATAATGATGCTTCTTGCCAACCTTCTTTCAAGCAACAGATACAGGACGCAGCCAGAAGCAGAACGCTAGCCTTGAACAAATCAGTGATTTTTGTCACACATTTTCTTTTGAAATTCTCTTAATCTGCAAAAGAAAAATGAACTAAAATTCCTTGATACATGAATATGCTAGAAAACATGCATTTTTGTTTCTTCATATATGACTTCTGGAGGTTTCTTTGAGGCTTATCATGTTTTCCTTTTGTAACACATAATATATTAACTTTGGTTTTCCTTCTGTTTTTTTTTTTTTTTATCGCGTGAAGTAAACATTATTCCAGGATGTTCCAGGTGAAGTTCTGCGGGTTTCACTATTCAAGTTACCAGACTAGCTTTTCACAATGGATCCCTGAAGGCAGTTAAAATCTGTAATTGTATAAATGACGCATGTGCTTAGAGTGTTCAGATTTTTATCCCAAGAAGAATATTTTTTTCATCCCATATGAAGAATAATCTCCCCCTTCAGGAAACCATTACAGTTCAGGAAAGATGCTTTATTAAGTGCCTGACTTAAAGAGTACTTTGAAATAGCCTGGATGTTAGGTGCATACTGAAGAGCTGTTGTAACAGTCATCCCAATTCTTTCCAAACACGGATTTACTGTGGCTTTATTTCCTACCAAGTAATGTAAAATGTCAAGGAGGAAAAAGGGGCTGTGTAACGTATCAAATGCTCTGGGGCTGCATCGTGCCTTGATTGCAGAGGATAAAAATCCCAACACTGTAAATCTGAGTTTCATTAATAGATTTGGGCCCTTTATACAGGGATACTTCACCAGGACTCTTTTCGGTGGGTTTTTCACATACCACATGTTATTTATAGGCGTATGTGTGTTTTATTACTGAAAGGATGAGGTTTTATTTTTTAAAAGATTAAAGGGACAGACCTATTTACAATCATATGTGTGTATTCTCAGCTGTGTATACTTGTGTGCCCTTTATTCAACCTTATACGCTCGTGTGCGCTTAAATTTATGCTGGTTTTGTTGTTTTCTTCCAGGGGAAGACCCTGAAACAAGAAGAATGAGAACTGTAAAGAATATAGCAGACCTGAGACAGAATTTGGAAGAAACTATGTCCAGCCTTAGAGGGACCCAAATAAGCCACAGGTATACTGGTTTTGTGTAGATTGCTAAAAATTTGGACCGTAGGAGGGTATTACTAGTTGCTGAATGAATTAGAGACTTGCAAGGGAAAATTAACTATGACACTAACCATACTGTTTGAGAACTGTAAAGAATATAGCAGACCTGAGACAGAATTTGGAAGAAACTATGTCCAGCCTTAGAGGGACCCAAATAAGCCACAGGTATACTGGTTTTGTGTAGATTGCTAAAAATTTGGACCGTAGGAGGGTATTACTAGTTGCTGAATGAATTAGAGACTTGCAAGGGAAAATTAACTATGACACTAACCATACTATTTGCTAGACTGCCTCAACAACTTAAATGTGACTTTAATATACTTACTGTCAAAGTGTCTTATACAATCATTCACAAAGATGGTTATTGTTTCATATACATCTACTTAGAATCCTATAAAAATTATTTTAGGTTATTTTATAAGTAGAGGTTATTGTTTAAACAAACATGTGTGCACATGGAGAAACAAACACACAGAGAGAACATTTTAAAAAAAAATATATATTCTTCCAGCCTTTGCTTTCCCTTGTTTCTCAGGAACAGAGAAAGCACAGTTCACTGACTTCTCCATTTTGTTTGGTAGCACACTGGAGACAACTTTTGACAGCACTGTGACAACTGAGGTGAATGGAAGAAGCATACCAAGCTTGACAAGCCGGTCCACCCCAGTGACTTGGAGGCTAGGGCAGGCCAGTCCTCGGCTGCAGGCAGGAGATGCCCCGTCCTTGGGCGCCGGTTATCCTCGCAGCGGCACGAGTCGCTTCATACACACAGACCCTTCTCGATTCATGTACACCACCCCGCTTCGTCGAGCAGCTGTTTCTCGCCTTGGAAATATCTCACAGATTGACATGACTGAGAAAGGAAGTGGTGATTTGGACATGTCCTCTGAAGTTGACGTTGGTGGCTACATGAGCGATGGGGACATTCTTGGGAAAAGCCTCAGAACTGATGACATCAATAGTGGGTAAGTAGCACTTTTTCCCCGTTTGAGCTAATGCATGATTGGCAGGTTTAATAGGATTTTTCTAACAAATTCTGGCACACAAGTGGAAGTGGCGTTATGGTTGCTACATAAAAATATACATATAAAAAAAACCCCAAAACCACAAAAAAACCCTAAGCTGCCCGTGATGTTCTCACCTGCCTTCAAATTCATTTCTTCTCCTTTAACATCAACATGACTTTGCTATGAACTTTGATAAGAGCACAGGTACTTCTTATTACTTACGGGAATTTCTTAGTTATCTGGTAAACCATCATTTTGCACTGCTTGCTCTGGGATGGCTCTTCTTTTGGTTTTTTTATGTTTTATTTGAGATGGTAGATATGGTATTGGATGCAGCTGATGAAAGGCAGTTGCTGACAGCACTGACTTTCTCTGTTTCCACCTCAGATATTGTCTAGTATAGTCTGTGTGATAGGCCTTTATTGCAATTTTTCAACTGTGCATATCACCTGAGCTGTAGGAATACCTTTTCATAAAAGAATAGATCAGTCACTCTCCTAGCATACCCAAGAAGAAAAATGACAATTATTTTAATTTTGTTTGCTTAATCAATTGATTGACTTTGGGGTACTGCACTCTCTGTGTTTCAAATTACTATTTAGCAATTCTTATATCAATCTTGGAACATAAGTCACTTCACTCCTATGTATGTTAGAATTCCTAAAGCATCATTTAAAAAAAAAAAGCCATGTTACTGTTTTACTCATACTTAAATTACTGTTCAGTGCTGTCGTTGGCATCTCAAGGCTGCTTGGTGGCTGAGGTAACATTGATTTGAACGGAAGTTCCACAGAGTACATGGCCGTGTCACACTACACTACTTTGCTCTGTATAAATTTAGGACTCTCGCTGTCAATCTAATCTTTTAGTTTGAAGTATAGCTATGAGTAGAGAATGGTGGCCAATGACATTGGGTATGAAACGTTCCTAAGGGCAAATGTAAGTCTGTGATCAAAGCTCTCTCTAGAGTAGTGTCTCACCTCAAGCACCATCCAAAGATAGATCTCTAGAAAAAGCATAACTATAAAAGAAGCATATTCCTGTATCTCCCTGGCGCACTGTCTCAGTGATCTGTGAATGGAGTACTGCTGGCAAGGTTGTCCACAGCAGAGCATTAGTGGCTGTCAAGTAGGATGTGTGCTAGAACAGAGAAAAGACATGTGGAAAATGTAATACTTTACTGTCTGAAGACCTTTTATCATAAAGGAAATATAAATGCTGCCTTTGATGGATGAATGAGTTTATTTTAAAAAAAAAAGATAGGGGAATGCTTTGCAGTGCCTGATGGGTTGTATTAATTAGCTTATCACATTAGAGAATTAATATAGTCATCTTGTGTGACTTTTCTTTGCATCTGTAATAAGGATGACTCAATAGACAGTAAGTTGCAATATGCTCAGTTAACATTTTTAGGTGTGGTAAATGTTAAAAACAAGTTAATAAGCTCTGAAATTTCAGGATTCACTGAGGCATGTAAAGTCTTATCTCCTTTATGCCTCTTCCATTTTCAGTTTAATTACTTTAAACACTTGGGGACAGGAATGCAGCAGTAATTAGAAATTAGTGCAAGGAAGACCTGTTGCACTTGTTAAGTCTCTCCATTCGGGCCTTACTTACACAGGAAAGAATCCATGTAGACTGGATTGCATTCAAACCACAGCTAAATTTAATATGCGATTCCAGAGCCTTGGAACCTACTGCATAATTCACCCGTAGCTAAATAATCTGTCAAAAAGTCTAAATTTTGTCTTTAATAAAAGGATAAATCTAGTGTGTAAGTGTGACTGTTGATTTACCTTTGAAAACAAATGTGAAGTTACCTTCTGCAGACTCCAGATACCAGGGTTTCAGAAATCCCTTGCTGAACTGCAGGCCAAATCTTACCAGCGCGTAAAATGCCTCAGAGTTTAGTTAAAAATAAGCCCACCAACCCTTTGTGTTTTAATGCACTTGAGGTTGCCCTCATCCAGATTGCCATCCAGGACACGATGCCATCTCAAACTGTAGCTGTCTCACAGGGCTACCCTACCGCAGCTTTGCTCTCAAAATCTGCACCAGCTCACGCACCCCGAACCATGTGGGTGGAGGCTGGTGCTCCCGGGCTGCTGTATTAGCTCCACAGTCTCTGGGACAGTTGATTTCAATTAAATCAGCTCCCAGAAGGAACTGCAGGGAGAGGGCCAACAGAACATCTGGAGCACTGGTGGTGTGTGTGTGCCTTGGCTTGTGCCTGGGAATCTGTGCAGAGTTATTAAATGTTTGTGTACTTGGACACATGCTTCGACTGAAAGATGGATTTGAGTGGCACCACTTCATGGCTCAAGGAGAACGTGTGTTAAAGATTATTTGAATTGGGCGTGAACTCCAGTAGATCATTTTAGCCACCATCCTAGCATTGGGACTACGCTTATTTCAGTAAGCCTGTAAATTTACTTTGAGCAGGTTCACTGAGGTATACCAAATTTTTTTTCTGTGTATGTATACTTCTATGTTAAGTGCCATACATGTGCATGGTCCTTCACAAATAAATTTGTGCAAACTCTGTACTAGGTTGCTACACTAAAGTTACCAAAAACTACAAGAGGGAAATGTAAAAAACAAGAGCATAAGAGGGAAGACAGTTTAATGAAAGGTCCTTTGAGAAAATGATGGACAGGCCTTGAGAGTAGGACAGGCTTGTGATACTGCTCAGTTATAAGCACCAAGACCTCTCGTAGAGATATTAAACTGTAGGTAGGCATTCCAGAAATTATTGCTGCTGCTTGAAATTCAAAAACTTTTAATGGTTCTCCAGTGAGTAAGCAGCACTATACTCACTGTTTGATTCATTAGTCATTCATTATAATGTGAAGTGGTAGGAATCAAGCTAAAGGAACACAGATAGAAACAGATTCTTAAATGTCAGTGTAAGGGCTTCAGTGGATATCTCATGTCTGAACGATTGCATCTCAGCAGGGACTATGGGTTTGGGTTCTCAATTTCTGTTCCCATTTAGATGAATGCTACTGATTTTTTTTCCTTTTTTTTTCAACTGGAGTTATGCTCCTTGCATCTTGTGCTATTATTTGACAAAACCGCAATACTTAAAATGTACTTAAAATTTTTGATGATACTTGAGGGTTTCAATCTAAATATATTTTAATAAAACAGGTTGGCCTGTAAGCCATCACAGAAAAAGACAAATGATCCTAGGAAATAGGCATATATCTGATCTCCCTACACTGGGCACATAAAGTGAGAATATTTAGTGTAAGTCTACCATCTAATAGGACAGCTCGTACCTTAAACATTTGAATTCCACAGTCCATTAACTTTAGAGTGAAACATCATTGCCAGATGGCTGCATTTTGCACTGATTGACCACACATTTATTTTCAGGTACATGACAGATGGAGGACTCAACCTATATACAAGAAGTCTGAACCGAATACCAGACCTAGCTGCCTCTCGAGACGTCATTCAAAGAGGGGTTCATGACGTGACTGTGGATGCAGACAGGTAACAGTGCTTTGCTAAGTAAAAAGCTATCTGAGCTTTACAGATATTTTTCATCCTTCGTACCTGCTAATATATCACCATTTTGTTCACAAGGAATAGCAAGAGAAAGCAAGCTTCTGAGACTGCTAGGTTTCTGAGCACACAATACGCCAAATACCACGAGTGGGGAAAAAGCAAATTTCTCACATTTCTGAGCACACAATACGCCAAATACCACAACGAGTGGGGAAAAAGCAAATTTCTCACGTGGGAAGGGGACTTAGGAGGAATTTATTGTTGAAGATGTAAGAGAAAATGTTAAGAAGCCCAGACTTTACTTGCAGTCTTGAATCTCTGAAATGGGACATGATTTTTACAGGTTGCCTTGTCAATTGATGGGCATAGGGAGAATACATACAGTCTCTAGGCAGCAGAGAGCTTGCGTGTGCCTGATGATGTGGGTCAGAACATGCATTTGGAGTTGGCTGGAACCAGAACCCTGGTCTCCTCCACCCATTTTGCCCTCTGCAGGTGTCAGAAGAAGGCAGTACCCGTGAGCAGTGGGAAGCGAGAAGTGGGGTTATATCCCATTGTCTATGCAGCGTGAAAAAAGAAACAACACTATCCTGCCCTTATGCGTGTATGTATGTGTGTGAGCATAAAAACATGCTCCCACTAGTACTTCTGCAGATTAGGCAAGTGCTTTCTGTTTCTTTTCCTTGAGCTTAAAGTAGATTCATATTGGTGGCTTGTATCCATGTCTGAGAAATAAAAATTCATAACCCAACTTTTGCAGAACTTTGAGCTGTCAGCTCTGAGGTTTTGGTCAGACCATCATAGAGATAAGGAGCAGCTGTGAAATTTGGCAGTCTTCAGTTTTAGGGGGTTGATTTCAGTCCCATCTTTTTAAAATCAAGTTTCCTTTAAGGAAAAAATGTATTTAATCAGGAATGGAGAAAAGGTTCACGAAGTGGCTCTGGTTTTACAAACACAGCAAATTAGTTGAAGAAGTTCTAGGATATTAACCTAGGTATGATATAGTTTTTACTTTTCACAGTTTTCTGGTGAAAATATGCCTGTGACACAAGTCAGGGATAGTCTGCATTAGTCAAACAGTGCATGCAATGCATCAGGATAAAGAAGGTAATTTTCATCTAGAGAACCAGTTACTTAAAAAAGAAGGTCGCTTTAGCTGACATATTAGCATTTGTTGACCTTGCAGAAAAAGTCTATTTTAGATAACACTTCAAATGAACATGGCTCGGCTCTTTGGAACGCAAGTATTGATGTGATGCAAAGACCAGAGAAAGTGTACAGTAGGCGTTCAAGAAAATAATTTGGGTAGAACTCAGGCAGTAACAGAAGGAGAAAATGAGAAATGAGATGTGGGCAGGAGGGACTTTTGTGGAGCTCTGTATGTGAGAACAAGAACCTTAAGCTCAAAGTGGGAGAGAGGGTGGAAAATTTAGAGGCTGGGAGTCATGTAATTGAAGACAGAGAATGTCGCTAGCGCCCACGTTTTTGTATGTCTCTACATCTTTTTTTCACCTGGGCGTGAAGTTATTAGAGCTCTTCCCACCATGCAATATTCACACCCAGGTTTCCAACCACGCACATTTTCCCTGAAAAAAAGAGGTCTAAATTAAGGGATTTTTAAATTTTTCTTAGTATTCCTCAAACTCTAGATGCCACTCAAACACTTTGTGTTTGTTTTGCTTTGAAGTGTTATTCAGTAATGTATGTGTTAATTTGTTCTATATAGTGTGCAGGTACATACATGTTTTGCATGGGAAACCACAGGCAGGCTATCATCAGTTCTCAATTAATGAGATTGTCCAGCATTTCCCAGTACGTAAATCTGTTTTGGTTTGTTTATACAGCTTTGTCAGAATGGCTAAAAATGTTGTGCTAAAAACTACTCTGCTGTTTCTGAGTCTTTCATCTCCGAGTCTATCGCTTGCCAGGTTGTGGAGCAGGGACTTCCAATTTGTCAGGAGATTATTTTGGGTCTTGAGTGAAAAGTTGACCAATTTTATGCAAGATACAAGGCTTTTTAAAAAAATGAAAGTCATGTGTATTCAGGAAAGATTTATTTGATCTCAACAACTAAAATCTCAATATATTCCATCTTCACTGTGCATTTGCAAACTGCTCTTGACATTAGCAAACTGCATGAGCAATCCCCAAAGTCATTTTTGAGCTTAAAGCCTACAGATGTGAAGTAGGATTTATCCTGTAATGACTGCTTTTCCTTACACAAAGAATAAAACCTGGACTCCCGTGCTCTTCTGGACCCTCTAAACGGGGTGTCATGGAACAGACTATATGCTATCATGTAATTAAAAAGTTTTTCATAGTGCACAGGCATGAGGGATTTAAATTACGGATGTTCAGACAATTCTGGCATTTTCTGACCTTTCAATGCTTGATTTTTACAACCTTAATCATGCTTTATTGATATGGATTTTTTTTGTGTGTAAATGTATGCTATTCCTTGAAGTAGCAAAAAGGTGTACAGGAAGTAGAAAAAATTAAATATTTTTGTGAGTTCTGATGATAACAAAACACATGCTTGCCAAAATGGGTCACAAAAAAACTGTATTAGGTCAAACACAAACACACAAAATTGTTTATGCTGATCTTCAACAATGTGTGTCACATTTATGGTATGAAATCAGATGGAAAAAGCAATACAGAGATTGCTGAGACTCTCGCTTTGTTTGGCAGGATAGCTTTTGGTCCTTCACAACAGCGTGGGTACCTGAGATTTCATCTTATCTCACGTAGTGTTTTAGATCTTATTTTTTCTACTCTGAACAAAAAATAATAGGGTTTGTGTCAAGGCTTCAAGGTATGCCTTGCCACTGGTATGATGAACTTCCATGAAAGAGGATTATTCGCCTCTCTATCATCCCTGTAGATATGTGAAGGACATATGCATTTTCTCTATGGTATCATTAGTATAAGCCTTTTTCATAATTGACGTGATTTGCCCTGGCCTTTCTGTTGTAAAGGACTCTGCTGCATCTCTGTGCAGGCAGAAAATAAATGATATGCTGCAAATATCTGATTTACATTAGCAGCCAGGAAAGAAGTTTCAGTATTCTGTCCATCACTAAAGCCAGCAACTTTTGCTGACAGCAACCCCATGTTCTTCATGAAAACTGAACTTGGGTTTTCTCTGACAACCTAAATTACAGCTTCTGCTTGTATTTTAAAACTTTTTCGTTTTGTCAGCTGGCAGTACATTATTTTTCAGATAGGTGGGCTGATGATATCTCTAAGGGTAATGCCATTTCTGGGAAATGTATACTTTCAGACTGATTCTCATTTCATGGATAAATCAGGAATAATTAATTGAAATTAAGAGCATGGAACTGGTGTAAAAAGACGATCAGGTCCCCAGTTTGATTCCACTCTAAATTGGTTTCAGATAGCACCTGCATCTCCACTTCTTGCCAAAAAGCAAAGGGTTGAAGGATCTCCATGTGGAAACCTAGCCTGAGAGGGCTCATCCAAATAATAATATTAAATTGCTCTTTGAACAACTTCATAAAAAGTTAAATTCATGAATGCAACATAAGCCAAGGCTGAAGTGTTGATTGCATACTGCTCTGGAAAGCACATTGGTGTAGCAAGGAACACAGCATATTTGCTTGTTCTAGGGAAAGAATTGTAATGGTTCAATGAAAGGCTGAAGGGACACTGGCAGCATCAGATGTCAACAGTTGTATCATTCTTCTTTTGATTTTTTTTCTAATTTGGATTCTTTTTTGGTCTATAAATGCCTATTCCTTGCAATTTACCTTGCTTCAGATACCATAAGAAATTAATTAGAGAGGAAGATGGATTCTCTGCAGCGGGTGTAACTTGGGATGTGGCTGGGAGAGTTCTCAGTTGTATGATATTACTTTTCATTTATTGTTCTGTCTTCCTCCTCTACACTCTAGCATTTGCCTTCTGGGACTCTTAGAGGGAGTATTTGAGGAACATTCTTGGAGTTCAAAACCCTTTTCAAAGTAAGATGAGCCAAAAGAGATTAGACGTAAGCACATAAAATGAATTATGTTCTTGGGAAGAATAAGGTTTATGGAAAAGTAAGTTGCAATGTTTCCAAACCACCCTGATAAAAACTGTTAGGAAAGTTTAAACAAGCCCTTTTAGAAGGGAATGTAGCTCCACTGAGTTCAACCATTGTCCTTCCACCCCCTATACCTGCTGAATTCAGTGCACTGTGTCAAAAGCCAGAGTTTCCTTCACTTTCATCAGCCAAGAGTCAACGTAAGTTGTGCAACCACTTTCCCCTCACATCCCTTGAATGCACTATTCTTTTTTTTTTCACCTTTTCTTTAGATGAAACCTAAAGCTTTAAAGGTAGCTTATGCTGCTTAGTGTGCTTTTATCATGACCCGCTTCAGCTACTTTGCTGTTGCATTGAATCTGAGCCCCCGTTACACAGAGTTCTTGTGCACAGGGAGTCTTTAAAATGCTTCCACCATCTGTCACATGTGTAGAAGATTTGGCAGTTATCTCAGACTAGCTCAGGCTGGCCTGTTTGTTCTCAGCCAAACCATAATCACCATAATACATTATTAATTATAATTATAATAAAATAATTCCAGATTTTGCCTGTAGTTTATTAACTAACTTCCTGCATGAATGACTATAAATCTTCTTCTGGTGTTTGTCTGAGTAGATGAGCCTTGAGTTGGAAGATTGTACTTTTGGAAAAGGAACTTTTCCAGAGTTCAAAGGAGTATTGAACTGGGAGCCCTGTTTCATAGGGTTGGTAGTACCAGAAAAGGCTGAGACACATCATGAACAGTAACTTAAAATCCTAATAGAATACAATGCCTGCTCTCATGCTGTAAAGTTTTGGCAGCACGCTGAAATTGCTGATGTCATTTGGAATTTAACCCTTTGGGATGTTGTTCAGTGGACAGGCATACTTTCTGTATTGCTTTTCTATCCAAATGCTTCTGCGTAATGTGTATTTCAGCACTGCACTAATACTGTGCTTTCTGCCATGTGTCCCTGCAGTTTGGTGTTGATGTGATCACTGTTCTGCCACGTTGCAACTATTACATGTTCACTTTGCTGCTTTGCAGAGCAGGATTTACTATAGATAGTTAAAGGAATTGTATATAGGACAGCATTAGTGGTATTCATTGTGTGCACACATTCAGCGCTCTACCCTTTCCTCCGTCTCCCAACATTTCAGCTGTGTCCAACTCTGGGTACCGGTGTCTATGGCAATAATACAAACACTCATCCCACAGATATGAAATAACAAAACATAAAATAGATATACCTACTTCTTGCTGTCTAAGACTTTCTTGGGCAAAACTGAGTTTTGCTACAAATCAGCTGGGCTGTGTAGGGAGACTTCCTATACCTTTGCATCTGCCTTCACCACTAAGCATGCCTGTGATTGCTATTCTGTGCACAACCTAAAAAAGTCATTATAGGCCTTAAAGTCAGCATGGTTCATCCAATCATGTGATCTGCAATAATTTTCCTGTCTGTGATTTTACAGTATTAGTAGGTTCTTAGGATACTGAAATAATTATAAATATCTACACCTCACTGTTTTTGCAGTTCTTACTCAAATATCTCCAGAAACTGTAATTAAAGAATCTCTCTTGTGAAGCAATTTAAATTTTAAACTGTTTTTACTATTGTTGCTCTATTCTATACTTTTAATCTTCCATAATTTCTTTTCACAGCTGTTGCTATTAACATTTCCCACCATTTACTTTTATTATTCTCAAATGATCCTGCATTTTCATAATCGCTGGTGTAAATCTTTCCTCATTTTGGCATCTGTTAGGCTATCAAGAAAGTTACTAGTTAGAAGTATCTATTTCAATGTGTATCTCGGTTTTTATTTTTTCTGCAAACTAAGGATGCTATATTTAAGTACCTAAAGCATAAATATGTGTGTATCCATGCATGAAGAGCAGAATAATTGCGTCAAAAGGAGCACTCCTGTTTTTGTGGCTCATTATGTTGTTAAGTATTCAGGATCCTTTGAGGACAAATACCTTATTTTCAAAGGCATAATGAAAAATAAAATTTTCAGTAATTTGTACAGCATTATTAATTTAGAAAGAACGGAATTTGAATTGAGTATGACTTTGGTTCTGGTCATGATTTCTAAAGTAAGGATTTGGGCAATAAGCAGAGCAACTGGACTTTGATCTAGTTTTGTAAGGTTGTCTCTTTCCTTAGTTGCTTTAAATATCTATAGAAATTGCCCGTAGAACCACAAACCAAAACATGGAAACATTTAACAGCTGTGTGAGTTTTTAGGTTCAGATACTTTATTAATATCAGTGACATAAACAAACTGCATTGTTAGCATGCTGTCATTAGTATGTTAAACTGTCATGATCCTGCAGCATCATGTCTGCAGACACATTTCTTTGCACCCCACTTACATAAGGAAATGACGTTCAGAAAAGGCAAGAGCAGTGCGTGGCAGAAGTTTACTTTAAAACAAGACCGAGCTGCAAGTGATTGTGTGAAACGAATGACAAATGAAGTTTGCTCTTTTTCATTTTTTGTCAAGTGACAGAAGGAGGGACAGTATCAACTAATTTCAGTTTATATGAAAAAGGAATTCATGGAAATAAGTTTTTAAACTTTTGCAAGGAATGGAAGCAAATTACATTCTCATGCGATGCTAAATGAGCTGAGCATATAGTTTGCTGTAGGGTCATTAAACTGAAGGCTGGCTGATGCATTTAACGTTCTCATAAATGTACTTTTTCAAAGTGGATGGTGTGGAGCTAGGTATTAATGTCATGCAGTCTGTTTGCATTCTTTATTTCTGCTTATCTCAAAGTTTGGTTTAGATACTTTAAAATTATTTGAAGCAAGGCTGGACTTCATCGTATGTTAACAGATTGCTAATACTTTCCTTCAGGAAAAATGGAGATGGTTTACTGTGATTGTAATCTACTTCTGAAGAGAGTACCAATGTATTTAATAACAACTACCTAAAACGCAGTTTATAGTTTCAGCAGCAGCAGCATTTTGGTCCACTATTGTACTTCATTGTTATCAACAAAGACTAATGATGTACTGCCTCCTTTGTGTTAGAACAAAACATAGGTAGCAAGATTTAAATCATTACCCAAAATACCCCAGGCTCAAATATAAAATTAAAGAACTTGCATCTCCGATGTGATACATATTTGAGTCCTGAAGTCAAGAAACATATGAAGTTCTTTAAAATGTCTTGATTTGTTTGATGGCTGGAGGAAAAAATGTTGTAATTTCATTCTCCTGCATGGCTATTAAAAACATACTGAAATTTGCAATAAAATTGAGATTACAGTTCTAACATTAACAAACATGGCGTATTTTAGACAGATGCTTCATGAAACTGAATGTAAAAATTGTGATTTTGATAATTTAGTATTGGAGATGTAGTAGCTTGTGATCACTAAGTTGTCTTATGCTCTAAATTGCCTCAGAGAGACCTACTTCCTTGTGGAGTAAAATATTTTTGTTTCTTATTTAAGTCATTTATTAAAGAACTGTTTTTATAATAGCTACTTACCAGATTGAGGTAGTTCTTGGTACACACATACACGCATGCTTCGCAAACAAAACATACGGATTATAAGAATGTTCCAGTTAACACTTTCATAGAGAGTAATTCATTTGTAACACTGTAAAAATCCTTTGCCTTGGATTTATTAGGTATAAGTTCACTTTAAAGAACATTTTGATTTGGCAGCTTCATCAGACCTCTAAAATGATGAGAAACAGGAGAAAAATGGAGAGCCACATCATGGTGCACTTTTTTGTACCCACGAGAGGTAATGAGAAAGGGGTAGCATGATCTGCTCTGACAGCTACTTGCTGTTGTTTTGTCTACCCACTCTTCCTCCTAGCTGGGAGGTGGACAAAACAGGTAGGTGAAAGGAAGGATAAATTTAAATTGAGCTTAGCATCTTAAGGATGCAAGTGCACATTTGCTGCTTGAGCTCTAGGGCTGCTTGCAGTGCAAAAGAGGAAAATTGCAATTTTTTGACCCTTTCCTTTGCAATGTGCTGCTCTTAGAGCAAAACAGTACTGCTCTCAGTCCTGGGGCTGCAGGAAAGCAGTGATGTTCAATACATTTTGGATTGGCAATTGCATTGCAAGGTAACTTCATCATTAGTGGCTAAAAAAGAGCCGGAATCCAGCTGAAAGCTGGTCATGGGTTATCTATGATTAGATAAAATTAAAAGAAGGATGTATCTATCTAAAGCTGTGCAGGTTAAAAAACACGGGAGCCTTTTATTTTCTGGAAAAAGAAATGGACTTTCAACCCTGTAGGCTGGCTAAAGACAGTGTTCAAAGGGAGAGAGCATGAAGGGAAAGCTGGGAAGGATACAGCGTGGCAGAAAAACTGCCAGCCAGTGCAGAGAATACCCCTCGCTGCGGGACGCTCGCTGTGGAGCTCAACATGTGTTAACCTTTCTCTTTGGAAAAAAATCCCTCTGTTTGCTTGTATCAACGTTTTACTTATAAGTCTTAACTATGTCACCTCTGAGTCTTCTTTTGATGGAGAGAGGAAAAGACGATCCTCCCTCTTCAATCTGTTCTACGAGCGCCGTTTGGAGGCTTCCTGCCCCTCTGGAGCCCCTTGTGACAACCTCAGCTCCACACAGGGAAATGTTTGGTGCAGCAATGTGCTTGGAGTTTGTTTTCTTTTGAAGTTACAGCACTAATCTCATCTGTATCTAATTGTTAAAATATTAAGTCTTCAAAGATTTCCTTTGTAAACAAAAGATTGTCATAACAATTTAAGCAGGATCAGATGTGTAAACTTGAAGAGTGGAACCCTCAATGCATTTTACATAAGAAGCTTTTTACAAAAGGATACAGTATAGTTATAATTCAAACCTGCTTAGTGGATTGAATAATCTAAAATATGTTATTTGAATGAAATTTAAAAAATAGCTTTGCCTAATTACAATTTACCTGAACAAGTAAGTTTTTAATGTTACCTGTGTGCATTAGCTTTAATTTCCAATGTGCTAAACTTTCTCTTATACTCCTTTTGGATGCATTATGCTCTAGATCAGTTTCATACTGCAGAATACAATGTAAAATGGCTGCTAACCTTATTAACTGCTCTGTAGGTAAATTCACAAAAGCAAAAATTGCTTTACTGCAGTTTAAAAGCATGTGTAGCATTGCATATAATTGCATTGCCCTGGGAAGTACAATAATTGACAGAACAGGTGTTTGTCACTCCTCAAAGTGTTTTATCTATAAATAAATCTTATTGATATAAGCTACAGTCTTTTATATTATAAAATCCTACAATTTTTGATCAGACTCAGTATACTGACTTAAACGTGAAATTAAGATATTTCCAAAGGACGGGATTTGAACCAGTTTCTGGAAAAGAGACTACAGAGACAGAAAACATTTTTCTGTATTACATATCTTCTGACTATTAATTAATGAACAGATTAATATTGATAGCCATTGCCTAAAATCTGAAAATTTGTTGATTCAAACTAGAAATGCACACACAATTTTATTAGCAAGATCATGAACTTTAGGAACAAGACATGAGGAATAAAGGTAGGCTGTACTTATCTTCATTTTTTAAAATCAAGCCTAGACCTTTCCATAAGATATTTATTGCCAGATTCAAACACCAAAGTAGACAAAAGTTAATGAGTGGTCTGTGTCTGGGGTGACTGGAGGGCATGTAACACTTTATGAGAGAGGCAAGTGATCAATAAAGGTGTATAATTGTCATGAATCATGAACCACCATCTGGAGGCTTTTATCGCTTTCTGTTGACTATACCAGGAACGTAGCTAGACAGCTAGCTTTTGGTTATGTTAAGATGAAACATGCCTGTTTCAAAGAATTTAAAAAAAAAAAAAAAGCTGCTTTTTTTTTTTCATTTTAAATAAAAGAAATTCTAGTGGAGCACTGCAGTGAAGTGACAAGCCTCTATGTAGTTACATCAGCCACAGTGTGACATGACATACTGTCATCCAGGGGTAGTCCCTTAGTGGAAGGAATTACCTACCAAGGGATATTAGAAAGGCTCCATTTTAGGAAAACCAGTTTCTGTACAGCAAAGCTACTGAAAGAGAATTCAGCATGTTTCTTTAAGGCTAAAGAATTATTCCTTTTCCTCTTTGAGTTAAAATCCTTCCCCTCCATGAAAAGAATTGCCTCAGTGTGCCATGAATGACCCAAATCTTTTGATGCATAAAAAAATAACTGAATTGGCTCTATTTTACAAGTATTTTCCCTTTGTTCAGGATAGAAAGAAATTTATGATCCCCTGTTTTGTACATCTTTCTTTCTCTCTCTTTAATAATTTAAATTAACGATACAGCAATACTCTTGAGAAATGGATGAATATAAAGTGGATAAACTCAATGGAAAAGCATGTAGGAAAAATAATTTTTCATGTATTAAAAATAAAGTATGTTGACAATGATAATTTAGAGCCTTCCAGATAAATTGTGAAAGCTAATATTCTAACTAGATTTTCAAAAGCTTTCCCTAAACAGCTATTTTCCATAAAATTACCTTTTTTTTTTTTTGAATGATTCTATTGGATTGGCAATGTGGGAAATTTCAAGACTGGGCTTGTGTCACAGCGTGCCACTGAATTGCTGACTAGTGGTAAGTGAGCCCCAAGAACTCCGACTAAAATTTCTGCAGATTTCCAATGTGGGCAGTAAGAACAGCCCACATCACAGAAAATTTATGATAGATAGTTTATTAATTTTGGATTGCTGCTTTGATGATATTTTGTCAGATTCTTGGACCTGCTGCAGCTATTAAGCACAACTCAGCACAAAGGCAATAAATACTGAAGGTAGCTGGTCAGCAATGCTACGTGCAGTATTGGTCCTCATTCTGTAGTGGGTTTGACTAGCGCTTACTCAGGGAGCCGTAACTACTTCCTTGACAAGAGCTCCATTTCTTTCACTAGCCATGGCTCTGATACGAGGGGGAACTGAACGGTGGAATAGTTGTTGTCTTAAAGCTGCAAACATCCTCTCCGCTATGCCCCACTCTGAAAACATTAGCTGTTGTCCTTTCTCCATAAAAGTAGCAGTGAAAACCAAGTACCGAGTTCATTTCACTAAGTATTGAATTGCCAAAGGAATAAGGTCTTTGAGCTTCTCTTTCAAGAAAGTAGCAGTGCATTTCTGGGTTCGCAGTTGTGGCCTTGCCATAGGCAATTGTTAGGATGCCAAATTGCTATCAACTTTTTAAAACTAAAGAAAAAGGTAAAAAACTGTTTGTTCTTTATTTTTCAGTAGATCACAGGTTTTGAAAGAAATTTCGCTCGTTAATATATCCTAAGTAGCATTAAGAATTGATCACCAGCTGCAGCTTCTTATAAATATACTCTGACTAAAGGGAGCTCAGGTTTTTTTGTGGATGATCCTTCTAGAAAGTGAATACTCCTTATAAAGCTGGCTTTGAAGGGTGTCTCCTGCTTTCCAACTTCCTGCCCTGTTCCCTCCCCACCACCCATATAGTGGGTACCCCCAGAGGAAAAATCATAATGACATATATCCAGATATTCACTTAAACCTTTGAAAGACCTCCTGTAAAATTTACTAGGTATGGTATAAAACAATCTAGTGGCTGCCCTGTACTACAGGGACAACCAAAGCTGCCTCCCATCGGTCCCATGCTCAAGGAAAATACACACAGGATATGAAGTAATCTTTTTTCCCCTCTCTGGCAGCTGTGATATTTTAGACCAGTGTCTAAAAAATGAGGATTAATTATCAGTGCCATGCTAAGAGTCATTCGTATAATACAGCAGAGGACAAAGGACAGTGTTGTCGTTTTTATGTGAAATAATTCTTATATTTGGGAGAACACTAATCAAGACTCCAAGTTAATTTCTTAGGAAATTCTGTTGTTCATGCTACCAGTTTCTGGGAAACCACCTTGTCTTGTTTGAGTAGCAGTTTTATGTTTTGTTCCTGGTATCAGTTGCATTTTGCAAGGAGAAGTTGGGATAAAAGCCTAACATAAGTCCTAGGAAGAGTGAACCCAACTTAAATATCTCACACCTGGTTTTATAGGATTTGTATTTGAAAACCTGAGCCCAGCTATCAGGAAATAAATATGGTCTAAACAGGAAAAACAGGAAAATTTATGAAAAATAAATAAGGACATTTTGATTAAAAAATGAGGACTGTAAGCAATCTGATAATTTCAGGATGGCTTGCACTATGGAGGTCACAAAACTGTAAATAAAACTAGATTTTCAGGGGACAGTGTTAGATTTTTACATGTTTACTCTTCATCTTTTAGGCAAACAGAAATACACCTGAGTGATCTTAAAACAACTGAATCTTCCACAGTTAATTGTCTTCTATTTTATCTTTGAATGTTTTTCCAAAATATTGTTTGCAAAAGCGTGCCATAAAGTAGAGATTATTCCGAATGTGTTGTCAGGTCTTCCTGAATGGTACGTGATCAGATTCAAGAGCTGGGTGCTTAAGTTGTAGATGTAGCAAATTATTTTCTCTTTTCATTTGACCCTAGATAATTCCCTCAGGAGAAATTTGTGGATTAATGTACATGTCACAGAAAGCCTTCTCTCTTTAAGGAAACTCGCTTAGACATGAATCTTACTCTTCTTCCCTGTCTTTTTCTGTTCCTGATAGGAGAGTAAACATCAGTATGTTGAACCACTATGATTTTAGAAGACGTGTATGTATTTTTGCTGGAACAGTCTCGTGAGAATATTACGGGTCTGTAATATATTTAATCAGCCTAACATTTATTATACGCATTTTAATACTTGGCCCCAATGAAAAAGATAGAACAGCTCCTACACTGGGCCCCCCATGATGCCTGCTTTCTTGTGGGTCTCCAGTGCATACCCTACATGCAATACTGTATTTGCCATTAAAAACTTCCTGAAAAAGATTGTGTTAGCACACTCTAAATTTTCTTTACAGTTGGTCGGAGAGTACTCAAAATTATTTAGTACTTTCCTAAGCAGTTCTTCAAAAGGAGTATACATTAAAAGGGCAGTCAGAAAGTGACCTGTTGGCCGGGCTGAACCCAGAGCAGGAAGCTTCGAGAGTCACAGCAGAGAAGGGACTTCATCATGGAGAAAATGCAAACCGTGTTACTAATTAGGTACCGACGGAGAATTATCATACGTCTCCTAACACCTGAAGTTCTTCTAAAGAGACTGCTGGAACTGTGCATAAAAGATATCAAAAGGATACTGAGGAGACCGCTTTTCTCAAGAGTATAGGTGTGTGCATGCATAGAGCGTGCATGCCTGTGTGGCTGCCCTTTGGCTCTGGTTAGTATGCCAGCAAAATAAGACCGTGCAACACCCTCCTCCAACTCAGCTGGGATACTCTGAAATGATTTTATAGGCTGTTGACTGAAAAAAATGCAAGTATTTCTGCTGTGTCTGGTTTTGGCATGGATGCTATGACTTCTTTTAGAGGAATATGATCGGCCCTTTGTTGCAGAGGATGCTGGCCAGGTGCAGAGAGAGCCCTAAGTGTCCCTGCAATGCTGCTGGCAGCTCAGAGTGACCTCAGAGCTCAGCAGAGGTGGTGTGGCTCCCTGAGCTTCATGCTTCAGCTCTTGCCAGCCGCTACGTGTAGCCAAATGGTCACTCAAGAACCCTTTGAGATGCTCTCAATTATAAGAAACATTTCATTAGTTTCCATTCGTCTCCAGATTGTGGAAATCCAGACGTGGCCTGGAGGCATCAATATGTTCTGGATGCAATTGGGATGGACCAGGGAATTTAACCTGCAGTAGCTGAGTGTGTAAAACTTCAGCCAGATAAATGAGATAAAGGAGGAAAACTGTATCAAATCTAGATAAATCAGTGCTGTATTGTGTCAGGAATGGAAAGACATTTATCAGCATAGTAATATGCTATAGTGGCAAAAAAGTACTGATAGTTTTCCTTTGTGCTGCGGTTTCAAAGTTCTCTGATACATATTTAGCTGCCAGTTTGTAATAAAGTCTGTGTGTCAGTGCCATCAGGACTTTATGCAAGCCCTAAGAATCAGCCGGCTTCATATTCTAATCAAAGTAAAATCTCATGAAGCTAATATCAGAGGCTCTACAAAAATGTATGGCAGCAACTGGTTTTAATAAAAAATAAATAATTGAATGTGTGGTGTGTAGCAAGTTGTAGTCTTTAACTTTATACACCATTTCACTTTAATGCTCAGGTTCCTTTAATTTTCTACTAGTTAACCAAGTGCAAGGCTTTTTCGGTTTCCTAGTATATTTTCATTTTTGTATTGTTAAATGACTTATTTTTGGCAGAGACAAAAATAATTTGTTGGACAAGAACATAGAGAATCATTCATGCATTTCCTGAAAGCTAGTATTATGTTGGTGTTTCTCTATGAAGTTGTTCCATCTGCTATTTTTCTGTAAATTTTAAGAGAAATCTTAGAAATATTTTTAAAAAATTATCACTGGTAAAGCAAGGGGTTTTTAAAGCCAAACTTTTGCCAGAATTTTAATTTTTTCTAATTTTAATTTTATCTAGTTGAAGATGGATTTTTTTAAAAAAGCCACTATCTCAGTTATTTCTGAGTCACCACTAATTTGAAGTCAGACCCCCTTTCTTAATGGGTTTCTCATCCTGGTGCTAGTTTTTCTCTCTGATACTTTTATAAAAGCCTTCTGTATTCCCATTTGGATAGCATTACTTCACGATGCTTCTTCTCAGGCGTTATCTCTTGCCTGCAAGACTTGGCTGAAGCCATATTATTAATTGGTTTCCTCCCCATTTTCCTTTTACAAGACAGGACTTTTTTAACCTTCGAACTTTGAAATCACATTGGTCATTTCTTTCTCCTTGCATTTTTCTTTTGAAGCAGTACTGAATTCCATTATACCTCCTGGGGTGCCTTTTAGGTTTGACCAGCTTTCCTGTACTCTAGTAGTAGTGTTGTTTGGGTTTGGTTTTTTTTCACATTTTCCAGCTACTTCAATTCTTATATACAACATCTGTTGGTTTTGTTTGTTTACTTGTTTGTTTTACCGAAGCATAGAATGCCAAGCTCTTTCCTGTAGTTCCACCTTTCTAGGATAGACTATAATTCAAACTAAACTCTGATTCTCCTTGTTGATAGATACTTGATTCTATTAGTTACTCAGTAATAAGCTATAAGGCTTTCCTATAGTGATCTCCTCTTCCAAATTTATCATCACCACTGCATTTTTGATGGTGAGATTATAGCTCAGTGATGGTTCCATTTTCAAATTTCACCATTTTGTCCCTCCCTTTCTGTTGCTTCGGTAAATATGAGAACCTATTTTTGCTGTCCCCTTATATTTATGAAGATGATTGCCATTCCTTTTCAGGTTTGCTTTCATGGTCTCATATGTTTGTCCAGTGTACCAATTTCGATAGCTCTGTCTTTTTCCAGCTTATCTTTCAACCTCTTTTACTGATCTTGGCAAACTTGGTACAGTTCTATAATGAGCACTGGCTGGACTTTGGGAGAGAGGAACAGTAGTCACGAACGAGAAAAAACAGCAAAAGGCTGTTGTCAGTATTCAATTTAGAAAGAAGCCTTTGACATCCTGATAAATGCTGCTGACGTGGAACATTCAAAGAAATTACTTCAGCTTTGCAAAGTGGGTGGTAACAAACGCGATAGCCAAGAAGGCTGGAGCGTGAGAGGGGGACAAAGTTTCCCAAGTTGGCAGGGACTTAATTAATTGCAACAGGCTTCAAATGTTTTTGCTGTCTGCAGCTATATTTTTATTTCATCTCTCACTTGCTAGTCTGCTCTCCAACTCAAGTGTGGCCATCATCTATTAATGCAGAAAGTGGGGAAAGAATTTCTTTGTAATGAGGGGGTTTTGGTTTGGGTTCTTTTCCCCTATATAGCGAAGCCATTTGGGGCCATCTCCATCTTTATGTTAGTGGCCTGCCTCTGAATCTTGGGAGTGTAACTGGAGTAATTTATGGGCTAAATGAGATGTGCCATATTGCTGCTATGTCTTCCTGAAGCTTTCTAGCTGAGAGAGGATTTTTTTTTTTTCATTTGTTTTGTTTTGGGCTTGTTCTTTTTTGTGTGTGCAGTTTCAGCCAAGCAGTAGCCCTGCTTTTTTGGTCTTTTCTGGCTTTAACTCAAGATGACATTTATGGAAGATGAGAGAGCTTCAGGACACCGGGGAGAGGTCCAGGGTGATTGGCTGCTGTTTGGCAGTGATTTATTAAAGCAGCTCTCCTTATCTCCCTGACTGAGATCCTGGTACGTTTACTGCTATAAACCCAGCTAGCCAGAGGTCTCGTTACCTTCTCAGCAAAAGTTTGTTGTGTCGCAGACTTTCACATTCAAGTTCAAAGCCTAAGAATGATTTCATTTTTAATATCAAACATTGATAGGTTCCAACTAAACTGTGGACCTTCCTTGCAGCAATCAGCCACTTTGAATGCATATTGCCCCTTGTATAATTTAAATGCAGAGTCTGCTTTGCTTTCTCAGACAAAATAACATATGTTTTGTAGTATTTTTGGGAAAGGATGAACACTCTCTGTGTTTCAGCCAGACTCTTTGTATTATGTGCAGGTGCTTTGGAGCTTTAATAATTAGGGGACCTTCTAATAGAAGAATCAGAGGATGAGGCAGGAAAATTACTACGACATGGGTTCTCTTTGCCTCTACAAAAAACTAACCTTTCCTCTTTTAGCTAATACAAAATAGTAAACTTACAGCTGTGTTTCAGCCCATACTTATAGGAAACACAATACAGAATTGATGGAATCATTAAATCATTATTAAGTAAGTATGCTCTATTTCAAGCTACCTGGATTTAATTGCTTTACCTTAAAAAAAACCACCAAAGCCCCAAACCAAACATTAACCTCTAATTGAACAGGCAAGCAGGGCAAAGGTCTGAAGTTCCTGGATTAATACTATGTCACTTACTGGTTTTAAATTGTCACAGTATAGTAAATCTACATGGACTGTTTTTTTTTTCCCAAGGGCGACCAAAGAAATGGATATGCTTTTTGTAGTAGGCAAGTTTGCAGTAGGCAAAATCTTGGCTTTTTTCTTTGCCATGTCCCACGCCTAAGCCACAGAAGATTTGAATGAACTCAAAATGTTACTTTTCTGTTCTGCAGAAAGCCTATCACAGTAAGTGACCAATTGGTACATTATATATATATCAGTGTATTACAGTGGGACTGTCGAGAAGCGCCAGGGTAGGCAGGATGATCTTTCCAAACCAACTCACAGGGAAACTCTCTGATATATGCCTGCATGTATCCTGCCTGCAGGTGTTCATCCACGTGGTGGGAGCATGTACTCATGCACACACCTATATGTCAGTGTCTCTCTGTATGTGTAGAGTGTACGAGCATGTAGTTAGCGGAGGAAGCAATGGTGTTCACAAGCTGCGCTGCCTCTTCGTGCTGTCACCATCTGTGTAGGCTCTGTGCCTAAAGCTGGTTGACTTTGAATATCACCTAGCAAACTTATGGGTGTTAAAAGCTAAGAGGATGTGACCGTAAATGGTTAGCAATGACACAGCATGCTAAGTTTTTAGCTAGTGAAGGATAAAGCATAAGAGTTGTCTTAGGAAGTTAACATAAATAATGACACTATGAGCCAAGGGGACAAAAATGCAGTGAAAATGTTCTCCTAGTAATTATAGATAGAGTAAAATTATTCATCAAAGCATTTTGCAAAGATGCATTAGGCTCAAGAAGCTGTTTTGGTTCTTACAGTCTGATGAACTAGATAATTAAAAATTTACCCTGACAGTGCCGTTCAGAGCTGCTAACTATTTACCAATTTTTGCTTGACAGCATGGTGCTGTCTATTAGACCTAATTGACATTGTATCTTATTGTATATATCAGAAGTAGAAATGGACAATCAGCATATGCTGATATTTTCCTTTTGTTACAATGACAAAGGAAGGAAATATTCTGTTATTATACTGTCATCACCATTCTTAGGAAGTATCCAGTATTTAATATTTTATACTGTTGTCTTCATTTACAAACATTCATTGATACTCCAAACATCCCAGTGCTGAGTATTTTCCTTATATTGCAATTAGGGAAATAGAGGAAAAAGGGTTATTTTGTCTTAAACATCAAAGTGCTGAGTCTGCTGGTTTGTAGACTGGCTATCCACCCTTTTAGTCCCTCAGAGTTAAGTTTTCAAAAGCCTTATATCCATTTTTGCCTCAGAAGCATCCATACATTACCTGTGCTTTATTTCTGCACTGGAAAAATGTATTCTTCCTGTTAACTGTGATAAATCTGCCCTTAACACCTTTACTTCTCATGTTATTGATTAGGCAAAGAACTTCTGTCTGGCTTTTTCCTATGCTGCTTTGCTCAGTTCTGCATCTGGTCACTACTGATGCTTCTGTGCTCACCCTGGCTGCTTTCTCATCCTGTCGTGTCCTAAATGCTGTGGAAATCAAACTTTCTGGGGCAAAGACTCTTGTTTGCATGTTGCTCCAGTGTGCAGGCAACATATTCGACCAAAATATTTGAGTATTATTTCTAGAAGATACCATAATACATCTTATGGTAACTATTAGTAATAATCACCCAAAGCAACCTCTACAAAATTAACTTTACAACCATTATTTGAATTCAGTCAAAGCCATCACCTAATGTTATTCCTTAATGATTCAGTCATGCTCTTCTTTCAGAGTACTAAGTGGGGGTTTTTTTTCAGCAGAACTCCTCCTTGAAATAGCCTACTTAAAATAGATGGAATGAAACTGTTCATGAAAAAGTTAATTGAGGGTATTTTGTACTGAGAAGGAGGGGCTGAGAAATTAGAGATTTGGATTGGAAAGCCCCTTTGTTGTTCCATCTAGTCTAATTCTGCACTGTTGCTAAATAGCGATATTTGGCTGTCTGTTCTCACCTTAAATATTCTATTTCCCTTAGTAACAATTTTATGGTGTGCCCACAGCATCTTGTTAAAATGCCTCTTCTCACTGGGTTGGGTTTTTATACAGATTTTCTCAAATGCAGTAACATAAAATACTAAAATAAAAAGTAGCAGTAAAGGGTAGAAGGCAGGAAATTTAAAGAAATATATGTGAGATAGCTATCAAGAAAGCAGTCAGAACACGCAAGGCAAAAAAGCAAAGCAAAATAATATTAGAGCCGGGAGTCAAAGGGAATGAGAATATAGTCTGAGTTGAATAAAAACAATAATAAAAAGATCATAATAGAATAAGAAAAGTGATAGATGCCTTAATCTTACTAAAATTGAATTAGAAAAGATGTTTTTATCAGATAGTAATGTTTGTGTCCATTTTGATAAAGCGTTCCACTGATTTTCTGTAAGGCAGCAGTTAATTATCAAGGTACAATTAGCACTTAGTAACAACGCCAGGGAGAAATGTTCTCTGATAACTGTATAATCTGATGTATCTGGACAAAAAGCATCCTAGCATTTTAAAAGGAAAAGCAGGGAAACACTTTAAAATGATTCTCAGTGAATTCTTGAAGGCAGGAAGGCAGTATCAGTCAATGTGAGAAGTTAAATGCAGAACCACACTATGGGAATACGATGCACAGGGAATCAAGAATTCATTGCTTAGTAATCCTGACACCTTATTCAATATATTCAAGTGTATATTATTTACATAATCCTCACGTGGGGAGAGGAACATCTTATATTTGACAAACAGCCAAGATGTGATGAAACAGAACATGCCAGGCATATTGCTGCTTTTCAGTAGTGCTGCTCCCTTGCATTTGCTATAGATTTCTGGAAAGAGCTATTTAATAAAGCTTTCAATACCCCCTCTCGCTGATAGTTAATTTCTGCCATAAAATAACAGAGAGGCCTCCCAGACCTGCTATGTGAAAACTCAGAAAGAGCTCCTTATCTAATCAAGGAGAGGAATCTCCTGACTCGCTTTATGGTATTATACAACCGTGTGCACGCTTGTAGGTGGTCTACCTATTGAACGCTAACCCCCAGAGCACATTGTAATAAACATTTTGCTAGACAAAATGGTAAACTAAAATGAGATTTAGCAATTTCAAAATTCTTTCTGGCACATAAAACAAGAGGAAACAGGAGAATGGCGGTATTTCACAGTGATTGTTGTCACTGATGATGTTTTTAATATTCATTGCACTGTTAATATATCATTAAGTTAATGGAAATATTCATAGAATAATGACAAAATATTCACTATAGTAGCAGAAAAATGTTTAAGGATGTTTTCATCCATCAAATATCTGAATATTGAATTAAATTAGAGCAATTCACAGTAAACTGATTAGAAGACAGTGAGAATGAAGTTAGGTAAAATAATTCAACGTAAATCAAAATAAGATAATTTTTCAGAACGCTGTTTTCAGGTTCCATTTTTCTGCAGGCACTTTCTTGAAAATAAGTGCAGCCACTTCTTTAAAAATCTTTCATTTTAATCAATATTTTTTACAGCAGTTGAGATTAGGTTATTCATTGTAGTGACAACACTGTCGATGAACTCATTTGGCCTTAATGATTTGATTCTGGCAGCAACTACTAATTTTGCTTACCATGAAACCTAAGGTTTTCGTACAAAGGTTAAAGATAGAAGTGGTTCCTGGGATGGCTGACAGGGTGGATTAGTGCTGCAGAGCCCTGTAGGAAAAGGTCACTGCTGCAGCACACAGGGGAGGGTTGTCGCTGAGGGAGGTGAAGTCGCATCTAGCCTACAAAGAGAGGTTTGGACTTGGGTAAACTAGTCATTGGCAGGTGTAAGTAGGATTTGCTTATTGTCTCCTGCTTATCTTTGCCTACCAACACTGCTCCTGGCTTCTAATCACCGCTGCCAGGCGGCTGTCACGTTGATGGGACTGTCAGCTGCTCTCCTTCCTTCTTCCTGCTCCCGATGTTGTTTGTGATGTTTCCAAATAGAAAATCTTGAGCAAGCACAGCACTGCTGGGTGAGCAGGGGAAAGTGAAAGACCTTTATGTACTGACAGAGGTTTTTAAGCTATGGAAAGCACCTTTAGGTTTTTATTCTGTTTTTGAAGTTGCATGCAGTATTCTGCGCTTATCTATATCTCACTGAGAATTCATGTTCAATCCTAATAACTTTTGCATCCCATTTAAATGGGAGTAACTGAAGAACTCATTACTTAGGACTTTTTGAATGACTAGTCATTGGGGTCTAGGTTCTCTAAAGATTCATAGAATAGTGTAGCACATAGTGGCCTTAGGAGACAATTTCACTCAGCTGCATGAGGTAATATTGGCTATGAACTACAGCTTGCTAGAAAAACGATGGCTCAGCAGTTCACCCTGAAGTGTCACGCTATTTCAAAGACTTCTCTTTCACAGTGTTGCATGTTACAAACTTACTAGGCTGTACATTGAAGCCTACATACACAGTAAGGATATTATATGTAAATAGGAGTGCATGAGAAAGTGACAGTTTGCAAAATGACACCTGAACTCTAAGAAATAAGAAGTGATTGCCAGCTTTTGATTTGCATTTAATGGTACCTGGGTTACCAAGCCTTGTCTGCTGCTGCATGAAGGGTGTTACCTGAATTTGATAAGCTGATGGTCTGCTCTCACTTAATACAACTAACTTTGTTTAATACTGCACTAGATTCCTCTGTCTGGGTTATGTTTTTTCTTATACCAGCTTCATGCTATGTTCTCTCTTCAGTCATCCAGAGGGTGCAGGATTTGGGTTTTTTACTAGCTCTCTATGCTCCTGTCATACTGCAGTACATCGTAAGGTAAAACAGAAACTTTCTTAACTGTTAGGAGAGCAACTGCAGATCATTATAGATGTTCCTTCTCAGTCCCAGAAACTAAACTTAAGTGTGGAGAGTGCCCTGTTAAAATACATGTATCCCAAACTTCCACTGATTTTAATGACATTGCATATAGATAGTACGCATATATACTATGCAAATGGTAACAGGAGTCCCCAAGGTTTGTACACAGCTCCTGAATCAATTTAACTATATAATCGATTTAGGAACTAGTCTATTTATGCCAGACACCATTTGGGTGGATCCACGTATGTATTGCTACAGAACTGTAGAGCTTAGTTTGGGAGAGAAGACATGGCTTGAAAAGGTAATTTTGTGTTTCTACCTGTTGTTTATCGCCCAGCCTCTCTGCAAGGAGCACTTAGTCCACGTTACAAAAGGCAAAGGAAACCAAATGACTAGTTTGAAGAGTTGGGAGGCAGTGAATTTAGGTTTGGAACGTGAATATTCATCAGCTCTTGCTCCCCTAAAATAATTATCAAGCACAACCTTTCTTTGGGAAAAGCTGTCAAGTTTGACATACCGCGCATTCAGAACCTGACTTAGAAATTATTAACTTTGAGATGGAAGAATCTTTTCAAGCAGCATTAAACATGCTTTTCAAGCATTTTAGCAGTTTTCCATTAAATTTTCTTCAGTATTTGTAAAGTTCATTGATTTCAGAGAAATAAAAAGCAACAATGTGTAAAAGATGGAGGCTCAGTACTCTGGAGTAAACCAACTCCTCCCCCTTCAAACTTTTAAAATAAAAAGAGGATAAAAAATGCATTCGGCTAATGTAAAGGGGTAGATTAATCTGTCTCATATCTGGCAGTGCTAGATAGACGCAAAGGCAATAGGAGGCCTTCCTGCTTTCCCTGCTCAGCTGTATTATTCACTGTAATTTTAGGCAGACTCTCTCAACAGACTGAAGGCTGTGCAATAATTGAGAAGATCAGGCCATTTAATTATGTCCTTAACTGCTTAGATGTCACATTTTTAGACATCTATGCTTGAAAATTTTGATCCCCACCCAAATCATACACGTCATAAAGAAAAATTATGCTACATAATATCATCAAATTTGGTATCTTGAATCACTCAGAAATAAGTGCTGAAAACCCTGTAAGTTATGGTTTAATAATAAAGGAAATCTCTTTTCTCTAAGGAAAAGTCCTAAGAAAATGCTAATCCTAGGGCAAGGATGTTTAGGGATGATTTATACCTCAGAACATAAAGGGATTTTTTATGTTTATTCTAATATAAAAATGTATATTTGCATTATCCTTATGAATTCCTAATTCCTTTAAAAGGACTAGCTAGGCTCAGGCATTTAATTGTGGACTGCTTTATGAAATAGATTTCATTTTTGTTAGTTGTTGCTTTTCAATTTCATATCTATTTTGTCAAGTTGGTTTATATCTCAGTTTGTTTCATTTCTTCCCCAAAAGACTTCTGCCTTTGCGAGTGTCCCAAGTAAGGGATTTTAAAAGAAATTACTTTCAGTAATAGAACTATAAATAAAACAGTGAATAGTTCCTTCAGACAAACTCTGGTAGAAGTTTGTATATCATAAAACACAAACAACCAAAAAGCCAGCCAAAAATTTGTTAGAAAAACCTAAACTGAAGTACTTGATAAGATAAAAGAATAATAAACAGAGAATCAAATATCAGTAGATGTCAGATTTTTTAATTTTTTTTAAACAAAGAAATATCCTGACTTCTACTAGCAGACTACTTTGATAGTGGAAACGAAGAAAGATATAACGAGATGGACTCACACGCTGCACAATCTAGGGGAGAGCCCTTAATGGCTTGTTTATTTTCCAGGGTTGCACACTCCAGCATTCCCAAGTGTAAGCCATTGCAATTGACAGATTTGAGTATGACCAGAGGCCTGAACCAGCAGCCTGTCATGTTCAACTATGCTGAATGCTTTTAATAGCAGTGTTACAGCAAAAGAGTGGAGGCTGAGCAGCTCGTCAGTCTCGGGAGACTCCTAGACTTTGCCGTGTTACAGGCAGACCATGACTGACTCATAGCCGTATCTTAATAAGATGAGGGAGAAATCAAACTTAAATTTTTTCAAAGAAAAAGCTTGAATAAGTGAATAAAAAAACCAATGGGCCATTGGAGCCTGCCTGTTTGTCATAACAAGCAAGAATCCTGTGAAGTTTTCTGCAAATACCTGTAACAGTCGCACTCTCTTTTTCTGTACATGGGAGCAGCTGCCCATAGCTGCAGCTGGTCAAGCCATGGACAACTCTATTCGCAGACTACTGCAACTGGCTTCGGACTTGGACTTTGGTTTGGGACTCTCTTGTTTTTACTCTTCACCAGCATTAATTGCAGTGACGTTTTGGCTCAGTGCCTAGGTTTCTGAAGAATGAATCTGAGGCCAAAAGCTAGCGTGTGCTTAATCCAGTACATGGATCAGGTCTCTCAGCAGGGAAAGAGAGGTAATACCAAGGGAGGGGAAGGCCATGCGCAGTGTGGAATGTAGAGTACCCTATGGC
This sequence comes from Aptenodytes forsteri, assembly GCF_000699145.1. Lineage (NCBI taxonomy): Eukaryota > Metazoa > Chordata > Aves > Sphenisciformes > Spheniscidae > Aptenodytes > Aptenodytes forsteri. Next base: position 2,927,126 of record NW_008795923.1, on the reverse strand, counting down.
CACTTTGCTTTGGAACAGCGTGTATATGTTCCCTCCAATCTCCAGTTTTAATACAGTTATTAAAAGTGAATCTGTAATTCATTTAACTATCACATTTGTAACAATCATCTGTATTTAAGTATCTCGCAATCAGAAAATTAGAATGGGGTTACTTGAGTACTACAGAAGTTCACATGAAGTTCTGTTAGAAGCAATGGCAACATTAGAGGTGCCAATTGAAAAATCAGAGCTTTGAACGAAGGATAAGAGAGCAAGCGTCTTTATTAAGCCAGTGAGTTTGCAAAAAGTGGAGGAAGGTCAGAGGTCCTCTGACTGTTCTCTCTGTTTTTTCTACTTCTTTGGAAAAAGTCAGAAAGCATACCAAGATGACTGAAGAATTTCCTTAATGATACTGCTGCTCTTTTGCCTTTGCAGTGACTGAAACAATATAGTCAAGAAAAGGGAACAGTGTTTTTTGCAGGGGTTTCTTCTGCACTGCTGCAAGGAGAAAATGGTAGTCTCAGTTTATTTCTTAGCAATTAAATACTTACATAAAAGTTCCTCCTCGCATAGTTGGTTCTGTCTGTATATTTTAGCGCAATAGTCTTGATTGTTACCCAATATAAGGTTAGCTATCCCTTTACCCTGATTGTAGTCCTTCAAAACCATTTTAGGACATTTTGTGATATATGTTTATGCCAGTCATTCTGTACCTTTCCTGGAAATTGAAATTTGGAGGGGTTAGATATGGAAATGAGGACTTTTTATAAGGGAAAAAGTTGTAGAGAATATACACATTGGTTATTTATAGAAGAGCTGTGATCAGTAGTAGTACATATTGTATGTGTTGGGGATTTTAAGAGGTAAGTTTACACTAGAGTTTCCAGCCTGCCATAGCCTGTTCTCGCTATTGCAATACCCTCTGCCTTTTAATTTCTGCTGCTTCTGATAATTTTATGTGGTCTGTCAGAGAGCAAAGGTTATCTGAATTTTAGGTTGAACGGCAGAAAACAGGGCAATTTCAGGTGAAAAGTAAGTACACAAAGTGCTTGAATAATGTAAAGACAACAGACTTTCTCTGCTAGAATTGCATGGGAGGATTTTTGCTACAGGCCGTGTGCTGCTGTCTGTAGTGCCCTTTGTCTCAGCTGTATGTGTCTAGGGTAGAGACGACACAGCAATTCAATTCTCCAAACTCTCTGCTCCCTGCTAATGTCTAGAGCTCTGACCTTTGTAGGTAACATCCATCCTTTTTTCATGCAGGATTTGAGCTTAGTGTCCTTCTCCACTGCAATCCATCATATTTCCACAATCTCTTGCTGTCTGGTCTTTTGATGTCTTTCTTGCATCCTAATTCTTTCTGCAACATTGCAGATGGGTATTTTCATTCTTAGTTCTAGCAGGTGGTAAAAAGGACTCTAGTCCTTTCTGTGCTCTTTCCAGCAGTACTGCAGGCTTCATGCCTATCCATTACAGTATTTTCTTCTCTTTTTCACATGGAAAAACTGCATTGAAAAAACAGTGTGCATGCATTGTTTATTTTTTTCCTGATAATTTTAGATTCACTTCCCCACTTTCACAGCTCGCCTAGGGTTGGGGTTTTTTGGGTGATAACAATAAATAGCAAACTTGCTTCTCGTATTACGAACATTAATTAAAAATTCACACAGTTGCAAGGATAAGTTGCACTTAAAATGTGTCTTTTGCAGCCCCAATGTAATCATCATTTTGGAGAGATGTTTAAACTGGCTCTGAGATGAGGTGTCCTATGCAGCAAAGTGAGCTGCCTGGAGGGACCCTGCCCTGCAGTGCCCGGCAGATAACCGTGTCTCCAGCAGAATGCAGTGGGCCTGGCACGTACGCCCTAGGAGATAGACAAGGCTCCTCAAGTGCCAAAGTCTCCTCCCCTTACTGTCTGTATCTGCTGCTACCATTCGTCAAGCACATGTGCACGGCTGTGGTGGGCTGGGGAGGATCAGCCAGAGGGCTTTTGTCACTGTCATTCACCACTTCTTGTTTGGTCCCATCACAAAATCCTCTTTCTGCCCCTTGGTGCCGACCTCAGCGCACTCCCCAGTCACCCAGAATCCCTGAGAAACAGCCAGAACCACATTCCTTAAACATTTGATAGATCCTGACATGTTAGGGGAGTAAATCCACTCAGGCAGTTCTTTATGTGCCTACAGGGATATCAGGCGTTGTTTTTCTCCTGCTGAAGATGCTTAGAGGCTAAAATGGGTCCTCTTTTTAAAACCTGCAATCCACACTGTGCTGATAAGCTGTGTCAAGAGTGTCTTGAATCCATGAGCACTATTTTTCTCTTTCAGTCAATCTGGCAATAATAGTAATTTCGGTACTTTCATCCCTTGGAAAGAGAGAACTCACAGTGAGATACATTAGTGCTGCCACCTTTTCAGCTGAAAGGGGTGCTTTTAATGTGCTGTTTGTCTGAACTTTGAGCTAAAAACAGCCAAAGGAAATATTCTGTTATCCAGAAGGACTACAACTTTCTAAAAGCTTTGGGTTCTTCTTTTTGAAGGAAATTGTTTACAAAACAGAATGCAGCAATGCCTTCAGGAAACATCTGTCACTGTAGTAGGAAGAACACCGAAAAGTTTATGATGCTTAAAATATCACAATTAGTTATTATTGTTTGTTGCGTATCTATAGAGATTTGATCAAAATTTGCTGTTTCTTTTTAAGGGAATATTTTGGCTCTGGTTTTGCATTAAATTATGAGTGAAATGTTTTTTTAATTTGTCACAAGAGAAATTGAAATATGTTTGCTTTAAGAAAAAAGAAATTATCTTTTTAAAGTTTTGGTTCAAGCATCCATTTCATTTTGTTATCTATACATTTTTTCTTATGACTAGCATATCGTATAATATTTCATTGAAGATGCTTCAATTTAGAAAAAAGTGGTTTTGTTCAGTATTAAGTAGACTTTTCCATATATCAATGATATTTTGCCCTGTCACAGTCCAGAAACCTGGGCAATTTACCTGGCCTGCAACTCACTTCCTACAACCCTTTCTTCTCCAGAATCCTAAAAATTGAATAAGGATTAGGTTGAAGCCCGAAGTAATTGTCGCATAAACGAGCTGCTTCTGCCCTCATTGGCAAGATGCTAAACACATGGCACAGGGATTCTTCAAGAGATGATGGGAACAACAAAGATTGGGTACCACTGGTATATGGAATAAAAATATATACATCTGGAAACTTTCAGTGATAGAATTGATCCCAGTTGTGATTTCTGAGCAGAATCAAAATACTATGGATCAACGATTGCTGTTAATGACCACGTGAAAAGTGGCGATGTGACATAAGGTGCAACTGAATAGCATTTAGAATTGCTGCAAAAACCTGGCACGAGTCAGGATTAAAGATAACATTAAACTCTTCAAACAGAATTTATCTAAAACTAACCAATGTCAATAATCTAAATGCTCAAATAGCTCTTTAAGGCAGAACAAGAAAATCTTTAACATTTGGGGAATTGAAAAGAATATCAAATAAATGCTAGGCTGACTAAACCTCTGCAAATAAGTTTGGTTCCGAAATCTGTGTTTTCTAAACTCAGCAGCCTGACATTCATGGGGGAAAAGGCTAGAAGGAATTAAAAATCAAGAAAAAAAACCTCCAAGTCTCAAAACTGAATAAAAATGCTCCATGAACCTATTTATTAAAAAGAGAATAAAGGCATGCATAAACTGGATAAACTTTCTTTTTTTTAAGCAGTCTGGTTTTGTGTATAGAATCATGTATATCTGATATATTTAATTCATATTGCACATTTCATCTCAGAGAGACTTCTGCTTTGCCTCTGTCTTCACACAGCTCTGTATTTTCACAAGAGTTACAAACTATAATTTTTTGAGCCTTTACGTTTTCTGCAAAGTTTGATTAAAATCAGCCAGCAGTTTTGCCCAGGCAGCAGTGATGAGCAAGGGTCTGAAGGCCAGATGCGCAGAGAGTATGAGCATTGAAGCCTTCATTCCTTACTAAATGATGGTAAAAATCAGGTCATGCGGAAGCAGGAGAAAGTCCCTTTCTATATTCTGCTAAAGCAGTAATCTGGGTCTTTACTCAGCAAAATCTGGGAAATGAGCAACAAGTGTGAGGACAGTCCTGGCAAACAAAACCAGGAGAAGAAACAGCTTTGTGTTCTGCTTGACTTGCCCTTTGTCAGACAGGTTGTTGTTGTGATGCTGACTGCAAGCAAGTAAGCCTATTAGGCTTCAGATAATAGGCTTACCCTGTTATCTGAAAATATTTGTGTGGATCAAGCTCTCAAATTGTTTCAAGGGTGAAGATTTTTATTAAGAAGCCCTTTAGGCATTGAACTAGCAGCTTTTCTCACAGTCACAACTTGTTGCTAAACGCTACAAACCAGCACCTTGTCTTGAGACCTGCAGGGAAAAACGACATTGAACGAGGGTGTGCAGGAGGAAGCTCGTTGCTTGCAGTTGCTTCCCAGATAAAATTCATCCCACGCTTTCGGAAGGGCTGCGTTTCTGACTGTGCTCACGCATGGTGGGAGGCTTCCCGCTCCCGGGGTGCTCTCCCCACTCCTCGGATGGCAGTGCAGGGCTGTGAGCTCTGGGACCATGTTATGCCAGCTGGTAAGAAGGTTATCAGAGCATGCTGCAATGAGGTGACAAGGATTGGAGGTGTCCTGCAATAACTTGTTACTTTCAGCTTACAGTTGTAAAGGATGATTAAAAAAAAAAAAAGTGCATGAAATTACAAATGAGATATAACAATTCTGATTTAGTCTCTGCCTGCAACATCTTTTCAGCAGCAGCCAAGGACAATGTGCGGTTACAAATGTCTCTCACAAGCCAAAACCAACTCCAACCCTTGCTTTACCCCAACAGCAAAGCTGCATAAACTGCTGTTCTTAAGTGTTGCTATTTCATGGAGAGTTATAGGATGAGTATCGTGACCAGAATGAACAGAGATTTACTTCTCATCATTCCTCTAACATAGTTATGTATGAGCTTTTTTTTCGGATTGAGTTTAATCAGTTGCAAGCAGGAAAAATAAATCCCTGTTTCTGCACATAAGCAAAAATAGGAGATAGTTCTATCAACAAATATTCTTAAAAGTGAGAGACTACACACAGCAGAGGACATTACCAGTAAGTCGGACTTTGACATCAGGCAAATAATTACTGGGAAGAGTTCTCTTCTGAAGAATTATCAGGAAGATCTGTTTGGTTTCTTCATATACTGTAAAGACAAGGTTGAGTAAAGAGCTTTGATTTTTCAGTACCTCCCTCCCCGCTGAAGCTGTGACTAGCCGTTTGCAAACGTGAATGGCAAATTCTGCTTATCTCAGGGTATTTAAGGTGCTGGTTTCAATATGGTTTTCCTTCAAATACAAATGTGGATCCTATGAGATGTTTCTTTACGCTTGTGGGAATCTCATTTCTCTCTTCACTTTTGGGGATGCAAATTGACCATATACAAGTGAAGAATGACATTTTCACTTCTTAAAGTGATGAGGTAACAAGGAATAAAGTTTTATATTGCTTTCGTATCTTCTGAAGAACTGTATAGGCACTGTAATTTGTTTATTTATGTCCACTCAACTGATGTTAATTAACTTGTCTGAATCTGCATTTGAAAAATTTAAACATCTCTTGGATCCAAACAGTGTATTAAAAACATAACAAACAGCAGCAGGAAGATAACTCCATCAAAAGCTTTTCTCCCTTGGTTTGTTATGATATTGTCAACAGTTCTTGATGGAATTACTTCCTTACATCTTGCTTCAGCCCATATATTACTATTTTCCATAGACTGTTTGAAATGTAATTAAAAATGGATGCTGTTTATCTGCCTCATGCAAAAAAAAGAACTGTGCATTCCAGGAACAGAATGTCTTTTCTAGTTGGGTATTTATTATTTTATTCAAGTAACACTTGCCTATATTCCATTTTGCAAAGTTCCTTCTTCTGATTGTTGATACATTCTGTTATGAATTTAGAGCTAGTTAATGACTTTCTGCTGTCCCTATCATGTCAGATTAAGCATTGTATTCAGAAATAAGTGGAAACCAGAAGGGGTTCTGGCAAAGACTTATTCAGATCCTGAGGTGTGGGTATGCAGGTTTTGCAAGGTATGTATAATTATTACAAGAAATGTAAATCTTCTATCAATTCATTTTTTTTTCCTGCAGGCTCTAAAACCAAATTATTTCTTCAAGCACTTATTAAATGCTTGGAAGAAGAAATATAGAAATACATTGACCTTGCAAAAATGCATTTTGCTCTAATTGTGCTCTTGGGACAGAAGTAATTTCTGTAGTAGGATATAATTTTCTAATTGGATCTTCTTATTAAAAAAAAAAAATCAAACGTGAAATAAAAAATCCTCCCAAAGTGATACCACATGAAAGCAGATGCATAAATGCATTGCTATTCTTTTTAATTGTAAACAAGTTTCCTTAGAATATGCTGAATGCATCCATTTTGAAGTGTACATGGCATGATTTTCTATCCATGACCTCAAAGTAATTCAGGATTAACGCTTCAGTGGTTGCCTCGTTTGGGTATGACAGGTAATGCATTACACTTGCTGAGGAAAATGTGGTGAAGTATGAGTCTAACTGGCAATGTTTTCATTTAGCTATGAGGATAGAATAGCTGTAATGAAATTTATAGCCTCTGCAAGTTTCTGGTTTGATTCAGGGCCTGGGCTTTGGCTCTCAGTCTGTGGATTGAAACAAAGTATTGATTTTATGAACTCTGTGCCATCTTGAATCTGTCTGTGAAGGGTCAGTGTAGCTGTTTTATGAATAATGAGCAGTTGAGCTGACAGTAAAAGATTTAAAACAGATTAACTCACGATGAATTGAACTTTGAAGGAGAAAGTTTCCCAGCTGATATATTGGCACGCTAGTGAAGAGTTGCTTTGATTAAAACAGTCCAATTATTTTCTTATCTTTTCTTCTTAATGAGCTAAGATATCATTTCTGTTCTGAAAAGTCAATTAGGGGAGTAGCTATGAAGTCTTTATTTTAGGCTGAATCCTGCCTTACTCTTCTGAAATATGTGTGTCAGAGAGGATGGTCCATGGCAGCAGCCTGGACTGCATGTTAATATTCACTTTGCCGGTGTGCTGTAGAGAGGCAACGTCCACCTCCATGGAGTGTGTTGTGGAGGCTGATTTATGCATTGCATTCCCTGTTTTACGGATTTTATGTGTGTGGGACTAGCTTAAGCACAGACTGATGGTCAACGAGTTCTATCTTCCTCTTGCAGGGCTTAACTTGTATGAGTAGAGTAAGGAAAGGTGTACTAAGTTCAAGCTTTCAACTGTGGGCATCTAGTTTAAGTCCTTTACCTTGCTCATATCTCTCCAGTCTTTCCTGCTTAACCCTTGGATGTACCTGCCTTTGTCTGCTGACTGCCTAGGGGATTAAATTCCAACCCTTGATTTCCTAACTCACATTTAATGTAGATGCCTTGCACATCACTGACATGAATTGTCTTACACTCCATGTAGCCGCTTACTTCACAGGTGGCTAAATTCAGGGATTTTGCTTTTTTAGGGCACTATTGGCTAATTTAAATAACTATTCAGTATAACTGAGGGTGTCCCAGTCCTAGACACTGCAGTAGACTAGTGTACTAGCATCTTATTTGGCAAACATGGAAGTAAGCTATACTAATCAAAGCAATTGCTTGTGTTTCTCATACCCCTACTGTTTCTGTGAACAATTGTGTAGAGACATCCAGAGGCTCTAAGAGAGGGACATGGAGACCTGCATCATCTGAGGACTCATTAACATAAAACAGCCAGGTGTGTGCAGCCAGAGGAAGGGATAACACCTCACTGCTCATCTTTGATCTGCTCTTAGTATGGATTTATCATAGAATCATAGAATAGTTTGGGTTGGAAGGGACCTCTAAAGGTCATCTAGTCCAACCCCCCTGCCGTGGGCAGGGACATGACTTCAACTAGATCAGGTTGCTCAGAGCCCCGTACAACCTGACCTTGAATCTTTCCAGGCATGGGGTATCCACCACCTCTCTGGGCAACCTGGGCCAGTGTTTCACCACCCTCAGCGTAAAACATTTCTTCCTTCTATCTAGTCTAAATCTACCCCCCTTTACTTTAAAGCCATTCCCCCTTGTCCTGTCGCAACAGGCCCTGCTAAAAAGTTTGCCGCCATCTTTTTTATAAGCCCCCTTTAAGT